>NC_062286.1:118480899-118783929 GCF_902655055.1 Lutra lutra | reverse complement strand
TGTGGAGCTCCCGGCCTGGAGGAGGATGATCTGCCCTCTCCAGCAGGCTCTCGGGCCTCCCCCGAGTAGTGAGATGTTGCTTCCTTTGGAAGGTGGAGCTGCTGGGGGCCCCAAACCTCATCTGTTACCATCACCTTTACTATTTCAAAGAATTTCCGTTCAAACAAACTTCACCTTTTTGGGGGGGCATTCTGAAAATGTGACAAAAACTTTGGTTTGTCTGTTAAAAACAAAATGCACCTCGTTAAAAAATGTTGCTCGCAGTAGTAGGATCACCATCATCCTCCTAAGGTGTACCCATCGACACCAGTTAAAGCCCTGGCTCTTCTGGGTAGCTGACTTTCAAGGAGTTTGACTTGGATAAAAATGTATTTATCTGTCGGGGCGCCTGGGTGGCTCAGTGGGTTAAAGCCTCTGCCTTCGACTCAGGTCATGATCTCAGGGTCCTGGGATCGAGCCCCACATCGGGCTCTCTGCTCGGTGGGGAGCCTGCTTCCCTCCTCTCTCTGCCTATCTCTCTGCCTACTTGTGATTTCTCTCTGTCAAATAAATAAATAAATTCTTAAAAAAAAAGAGAAAAATGTATTTATCTGTCAACCATTACTCCCTCTGGGCCTGTGATGGGCCAGGCACTGTGCTTGGCTCTAGGCAGTAACAGACAACCTGCTCCTCCAGCAACTTTTGGTCTGGTGAGAGAATCAGAAGCATTACACGGCAGAAGCAGTACCTGGAACAATTACAGGTCATATCAAAGGGAAAAAGTTGGGTAAGACTGAGAATAGGAGGGAGGCCACTTTGGGCAATGCGTAGGGAAGGTCTCTAAAGAAGGTGACATTTGAGCTGAGTCCAGGAGGAGATGGAATCTGCACTGAGTGTAGATGGGGGAGGGTGTGTCTGGTAGACAGGATGGCAGGGGCAAAGGCCCTGAGGTGGGAAAAGGCTCAGCAGATTGGAGGAACAAGGGAAGATGGGTGTGGCTGCACCTACGGGGTCAGATCTTGGAGTGCACAGGCCCAGGCTCCTGTTCATAGCTCCAGAGAGGGGGTGTCCAGTGTGACAAGGAGGCAGGAGTTTCCCCTGGCCAAACCAAAGGCCAAGCAGGCTTTTGTACATGATCACCCTCCTATATAGTTGGGCAGAGGTGCCCACCTCCACCAACCCTGCAACCCCACCCCTTCCCCACTGCAACTCCCTGGGCGCTAAGGCAGCTCCAGGTCCACAGCCAAAGGGAGAGGTCCTGAAACTCCAGGGGGCAGCAGAATGGATGGAAGCAGAATGGTGGAAGATTCCTGAACCTGATTCAGTAGGTGGGCTGGTTTCATTCACTGAGAATCAGGCTTCTATGGAATGGAATTCATTATTCACAGAGGCATTCATTTATTTCATTTTTTGGTAGAAATGTATATTTTTAATAATCATAGACGTCTAAAGACTGGAACTTTAACCCAAAGGCAAACTCCCTGGAAAAGGGGGTGAGAGGAGTGGGGTGCCTTCTGAATGGAACATCGGGTTGGACAAAGGATGATGAGGTTCTAGCTCTGGTGTGGCCTGAAGCAGGGAAGGGAATGTGGAAAAGCTGGAGTTTCTGGGTACCTTGCAGTGTTTTCAGGAGGACAAGTGGGGCTTGTAGAAATGCAGATTCCTGGGCCACCCCTGAGCAATTAAGTCTGTCTATGGAGGAGGGAGCTGGAACTGAGCTTCTGGGTGAGTCTGCTGCACGGGGTGCCTGAGAGCCATGTAGCTGAAGTAGGAAGATGGTGCCAGGCCACATTTGTTGAGGGCTGACTGTGCTCAGAGGGCAGTCGCAGTGCTTTACTTGTAATGGATTCTTTAATCCTCCACACAGCTCTTTGAGGGAGATCCTATTATAATTGGCCTCCCTTTGCAGAGGCACAGAGAAGTTGAATAAAATCCCTGAAGTCACCAGCAGGACAGGTGGGGCTGGGGCAGGAACAAGGCAGCCACACCCACAGAAGGGAGATCAGAGGAGCCGTCACTCCGTCCCCATCTACCTCCTCCTCCCACACCCGACTCTGCTCCCCAGCACGATCCCACGGCCCCCACAGGCATTGCAAGGAGAGGCAGGAAGAGCAACAGCGGACTCGTGTTGAGCCCCAACTCTGTGCCAGGCTCTGCTCCAAGCATTCCTTGTAAATTGATTTCATTAATCCAATAGCCCTGGAGGGCCGTGTTGTTATTGCCGAACTTCACAGATGCAAAGCCTGAGACACAGAGAGATGGAGTTACTTGCCCAAGGACACACAGCTGGTAAGCGTGGAGCCAGGATTCCAACTCGGGCTATCTGGCTCTGTGGCCTGTATATCATCTAGATAAATTCACCCACGGCCCTTGCCCTTCACCCTGAGCTCTGTGAGCCTGTCTTGTTCAGTGGCCATTTCCTCTCATATTCCAGAGAGGCCACTAAAGACTCATGGGGCATGCATGGCAATTACCATAGATTTTCAATGAGCTGGCATTGATCCACCAGGGGGAGTGAAGACTGCAGGTCTCACCATAACCATGAACTCTCTGAACCACTATGGGGTGGGAACTGGCCCCTGACAAGCCCAGGGTCCCTCCAAGCGGAGATGTTCTCAGGAGAAAATGAGGGAGGCATGCCATTCACAATGACCACCTATTCAGAGCCACACTTGCCTTGAATGTCATCCAGTGGCGAGGAGGAAATGTGCTTGAGTCCTTCTCCTTAAAGTGCGCATCAGACCTCAGCATCCATCATAAGAAGCTTGAACAGGAGAAGTAAACTGAAAACAAAGCAAGCGGGGCACCTGGGTGGCTCAGTCCTTTGGGCGTCTGACTCTTGGTTTGGATCAGGTCTTGATCTCGGTCCTGGGATAGAGTGCCTTGTCGGGCTCTGTGCATAGCACAGAGCCTGCTTGAGGGTCTCTCTCCCTCTCTCTGCCCCTCACCCTGCTCGTGTGTGTGGTCTCTCTCTCATAAATAAATCTTTAAAAAAATAAATAAAAACAAAACAAGGAAGTAATAAAGATTAGAATAAAAATTAATGAGATAAAAACTGAAAAACATTAAAGAAAACCAATGAAGTCAGAAGCCAGTTCTTTTAGAAGATTAATACGGTTGATAAAACTCTAGTCAGGTAGATTCAGAAAAAGAGGGAGAAGACACAAATGACCAGTATCAGGAATGAGGGGGTGATAGCATTACAGACTTTACAGGTATTATAAGAATTCATAATATTTCCTTATTATTCTCATGATAATAATAAGGAAATATTATGAATGACTTTATGCCAATTAATTTCTACAACTTAGATAAAAGGAACAAATTCCTTAAAAGACACAAACTACCAAAGCTTCTCCAGAAGAAACAGATAACCTGAAAAGCCCTGTATCTATTAAAGATACTGAATTTGTAGATAAAAACCTCAGTGCACAGAAAACTCTAGACCTAGATTGCTTCGTCACCAAACACCATATTATACCCATGCTATTCCAGAAAATTGAAGGGGAGAGAATACTTACCAAGTCCTTCAATGAAGCCAGCCTTACCCTAATATAAAACCCAGACTAGGATCAATACTACAGAGCAATTTATCATGAACCTAGTGACCAAAATCCTCAATGGCATCTAAGTGACTTCAATACAGACTTAAATGTATACAAAGGATAATACATCTTGATTAAGTGGGGGTTTATCTCAAGAAATCAAGTTTAGTTTAGCATTTGAAAATCAGTGTAATACAGCCTATTAAGAAACTTGATATGTGGGCCATGAAGGACATCTCAGATTGCATGGTTTTTTGATGCCCCATGGTTAGATACTCATCTTTACTAGGACTCAGTAGCAAGACAGGAGCTGTTTCTCAAAATTAAAATGGTTATCTGCAGACCAGGATAGGGCTTTTCTCCAATGCCCTAGAGATCTGTGCTGTGTTTCTCTTATTAGAGCTTGCCAGAGCATCCATAAACATCCTCATTTGCCATAGGTACTCTGAAAGTATAATGGGTTCTACCTAGGTCATAGAAGGACATAGTGGTAGGGAAACTTGTGCTGCTTTCTAGAGAGCCTGTCCTCGTTCTGATTCGTACTCAAACTGGTTCCTTAAGAGTTGCTCAGTAAATGCGTCAGAATAACACTTTTAATTGTGGTACGTATTACCTTAAAAATTAAAATGGACCATGAAGCTTTGTGCCTTTTTGTTCTGCAGAAACTTCATCAAAGTGCTGGGGACCTGGGCTTTTATGAGATTGTATCTCACCTTCTTCCTCATGTGTATTTTACAAATTCCTTTAAATGCTTGTTAATTCCTGCTCATTGAGTTTAATCAGCATAATGTCAACAATGTATTGGACATATGTGATGTTCTGTGATGTCAGTATGATCAAGATTTTTATAAATTATGTTATGGTAGAAAGCACCAGTAGTGCTGGGAAAAACTATTGTGTCCTGATAGCATTGCCAAGTAAAAGCAAGCTGATTCTTATGATCCCTAAATTTTGAAATAGGGGGGAAAACATTTTCAGGGGTAATAGTGAATTCCTGGTGTCAGGGGTTGGGTTGGCTTTAAGGCCAGTGAACAGTGTTGTTAAATGGGGATGGGATAAGTATTGTGGTTTTTTTTTCCCCTAGTGTGTCAGCTTGGGTAGGCTACAATCCTGTTATTTCATCAGATGCTAACCTAGGTGTTGATCTGAAAGGAGTTTTCAGATATAATTAAAGTCCTTAATGAGATGACTTAATGTAAGGGAGATTATCCTGGATAATCCAGGTAGGACTAATTCAATTACTTGGGAGCACTTAAAAGCAAGGCTGAGGGGAGAGAGGGAAAAAGGGGTAGAGAGAGACAGAGAAACACAGAGAAGAGGAAGGAAGAGGAGAGGGAAGGAGGAAAAAGAAAGAGGAGAAAAAAAAATATTTCCTGTGGACAGCTTTGGTGCTTAATTCTCCCTTCCTCATGGCTTGAGCTATGAGTTTTGGACCCTGCTTAAGAAATCCCATAATCCCATAAATCAATTTCTTGTAATCCCTCTCTTGTCTCTTTCTCTCCTCTGCATTAATCCTGACTGATACAAGTATCAGCATCCTTTTGTCTCTCAAATTAAAAATTATGGCCTTTGTCTCTCCAATTTCCCCCAGTGATGTAGGATTGCTTTGGTTTATTATTGTGTTATAAGAGAAAGCTCTGGGAGTTTCCACTTGGCTTTTCTTCTCTCAAAAGCTCTCCCTTCATGGATCAGAGAGCCAAATGGGGATTCTGCCAGTCGCTAATTATGTCTCATCCAATTATACATTAAAGAATTGGAAAAATAATCACAGAATGGGTCCATGTAATTATCAGGCCCATTCTGAATCAAACTCATGCCAAAACTCCATTTATCATTTGCCAACAATAAGCCCACTTTGGTGGACCATAAAACTATTTTGGGTTCCTGGAAAACAGCATAAATTCAGAGCCAGTATCTCATAGCCCCAAAATTTCTGGGTATTTTTCCACAGTGCACCATGATTCTAATAAATGTCAACAGGCCAATTTGGGAAAGACTTGAAGGAAGACTTGGCGTATAGGCTGTGGTAGTGTTGCAGGATCCCTTGGCTCCCCGTCAATCAAGGGGTTCCTGATCCTGAACTGGCTTTTAACTGGAAATTGGATGAAAAGCTCTGATTTTCCATTTGGCAACCCAAGTCAAGTTTTTGGATTCCAAATCTGGAGATTCTCATGATCAATTATCATTTAGTAGGAGGACCATCTATTTCCTTCCTAGGGAAACTGTGATCAGTTAGCAGTTGCCAAATATTCTGATTACCATTTATCCTTGCCCTCCATTACAATAAGCATTCCCTCTCATTTCTGCCAGTTTTGCTCTACCACTTGCTCTGTTACTGGTATATCTCATCCTCCCCCATTAAAATCACGGAGTCCTTCTCAATGACAGCATTTCCCAGGTAATAAAAAACAGCTTTTCAAGGATGTGGATACTCTCCTACTGTATTTTTCAACTTTTTAGTTGATTTAGTTGAAGAGATTGTTGTTTGGACCCCCTCAGGAAATGTAACGGTTGGGGCACATGTGTTTACAAAAGATAAATCCACGCCAACAGTTCAACCTCCCTAAGCCTTTGGATTCCTTACTTATATTGAACTTGGAAAGTTCTCAAACTCATTGAATGAAGGCCATTTTGAGTTTATTTTCTAGTAACCAACACAATAAGCTATCAAAGCCATTTTCAGCTGTGTGATCTAATATTAAGTCCAGAATCTTTGATGAAGGTACCCATCAATTAAGAAGCAACCCAGTTTATAGTCTATCATCTTTGGTCTAACATATTTAGAATCAGTTGCTGATGTGGAGAATGATGTGGTTTTGGAATATGAGGTTTGGTGAGGTTTGGTGGGGTGAGGTGTGTTGCTGAGGGCTGAGAAAGAATTCTTGAGACATCTTTGGTGCAAAATGATGGTTTTATTCAAGCATGGGGGCAGGACTGGTGGGCAGAAAGAGCTGCAGCAGGGGGTTGTGTGGAGTGGTGATTACAGACTCCAGAGTTGGGGAAGTTAAGGGAAAGTGAGGTTTCAAAAGGACTTTCAAATGCTAGAGAGGACGTGAGATACTAGAGACCTTGCCATTGTCAAGTTAAGGTTGTTTTCCCCTCTAGCAAGATATTAACATTAAGATAGTTGGGAGCTTCCTGGAAGAAAGTCACAGTTGTCCCACCCAGGAGTGGGGGAGGGGAGGTTGCAGGGGACAGCTTGTGCTTTGTCTTCAGCTAGCCCTCTGCTTCCTCATCAGAGAACAAAGGCAAAGAAAAATAATTAAACTTCCTTATAACTTACAGCCCATTTGACAAGTACTTGGGACAGACAGAGTAACCTTCCTCAAGGAGTTTAGCTGCCTTGATGTTCGTACTTTGCTAGAGGCCAAAGGCAACCTTAACATTAGCCTAACCCCCAGGATCTAATAAATCTTCTTTAACATATAAAAATCCCTTTGGAGACTTCCTTTATCTCTACCCCCCAAGATATATGTTAGCCATCATCCTCCAAGTGATGTAGGAAAGAGGATGTTAAGGTTCTAAGCCCACGGCCAAGAAAGAATTCTTGAGACACCTTTGGTTCAAAAACATGATTTTATTAAAGCACAGGGACAGCACCCATGGGCAGAAAGAGCTGCAATGGGCTCATGAGGAGTGGCCCATTATATACTTTCAAGTTGGGAGGGGGGTTAGGGATAGCCTAAGTCTCTAAGGAATTTTGTAAGCAAGGTTTCCAGGACTGTGGGGGTGGGGGATCTAGCTGTTGTAGGGAAAAGGTCATTTATTACCATCTAATAAAACCTTAGTCATGAGACCCTTCAGATGTATATCGGTGGGCCGTATGCTTGGGGGATAATTGCTAAAAAATATCTTGGGGAGTTTAGAGGTAAAGGAAGTTTCCAAAGGAATTTTATATGTTTAAGTAGACTTAACAGGATCTTGGTGGAGGGTGTGTGTGTGGGGTGGGGGGTCTCAGGCTAGGATTGCCTTTTGCCCTTAGCAAAGTATTAACATTGAGGTGTTTGAGTCCCTAGAGGAATTTCACTCTCTGTTTCAAGGACTTGTCAATGGGCTATAGGTAGTAAGGAAATTTAATAATTTTTCTTCTGCCTTTGCTTCCCACATCAAAGCTTATGTATGGCCCACTGATATACATCTGAAGGGTCTTGTGACTAGGGTTTAACTAGACAGTAGTAAATGACCTCTTCCTAAAAATAGCTAGTCCCTCAATGTCCTGGAAACTTCGCTTTCAAATTCCCTAGAGACTTAACACTATCCCTAACCCCTTTCAACTTGAAAGTATATAATCAGTCACTCCTCACAACCCCAGTGTAGCTTTTACTGCCTGTGGGTCCTGTCCCCACGTTTTAATAAAACCACCTCTTTGCACTGAAGACATCTCAAGAATTCGTTCTTGACTGTTCCTGAACCCCAACCTTTTCATATAATTGCTACACATATTCCCCATGTCTGCTGTTATAAATTAGCCCCCCCAAAAACAAAAAGTAATTGAGTATGTAAGTTATTTTATCTTTGTTCTTGTCCCCTTAGAGCATGCGGAGATATGAGCCAAGTTATGGGTCTAGTGGCAACAAAGGGTGGTTGGGATGAGTTTTAAGGGTCTTGGAGGAGAAATGCCAGGAACAAGTAGGCTTCTGAGAAAGGGGCTCCTGTTGGCTGGTGCAGTATTCTGAGGAACATAATAAATTGATTTTGGAGCATTAAAAAAACCAAACCAAAACCAAAACCAAAAACCAAAACCAAAAACCAAAATCTGAAACCAACTTTCCCTGATTAGGTGAAAAACCATTGCTGGGTGATGCTTAAAGGAAGAGGAAGCAAATGGGAGAGAAGAGTTTTCTTTTCTCCTCCTTCAGCCTTGCAATCTTCCTCTAGTAAAGGATCCTAAAAAGGAGCAAGCCAGTAAAGAAGGTGGGTGGTTTTTAGAGTCCCAGACCCAACACTGCAAAAGAGAGTACAGAAATAAAGATTTGTAACCGAGAGATTAAAGCTTAATAACCAACACAATTTATTTAAAAAGAGTAAGTGATGTACTGTATGTATGCAAAGAGGAGTGCCAGGCATGAATCGAGGTAGTGATAAAGAAGAAAAAGAGGGGGAGAAGCAGGTGAGGAGTAGATTGGGGTTGTCATGCAAAGTTGATTGCTAATGACTTGAGCAACATGAACACTGAATAGGGCTCACTGGTATGGGCCATGAAGGAAGTCATTGATGACCTAAAGTAAGTTATTTTGAGTTGGGGAGATAAGCCAGACTACCCAAAATTGAGCACTGGGTTAAGGTGAGGAAGTAGAAACAATGGATAGCAATATCTCTCTTGAGAAGTTTGGTGATAGAGGGAAGAAAAATGGGATTACCAGGGCCGAGATAAGTTTTCTTCCATAAACCACAACTTTGTAGTTGCCGGAGGGACCTATCGATGAGACCAAAATTCTAACTTCACAGTAGGAGATTGAGGCCCAAGCAGAATCATCTAGAAGCCATCTCACACAAGACAGAAAGACTTGTTCTATAATTTTTGGGATTCTCCAGGCCATAATGTTGAGGTATTTCTGAGATAAAGGCTAAATTAACCTAGGATCCTCCCCCACTCTGCGAATTTTTGTCATCATGATCAGCCGTAATGCCATCTCTGGCTATCTTTGCCCCTGCCCCACATGGCACTATGGAGGCAGGACAGCCCACAGTTCAGAGCTGCAAAAAATAAGTTTATTGTGAAGAGATTACAGAGAATCAGCACATGGATTCTGGTGAGGAGTTACAGGGAAATAGCCTCCATATCCAAAGAAGCAGGGGATCCTTGGAGTCCAGGGTGGGTAAAGAAATTCCAGGCAGCGGCTGAATAATCAACATGAGCATCTATATAGGTGATGATCTGAAGTGTGGAGGACATTCCAAGGAGGAGAGATCAGCAAGCGGGACCTGATTCTGTGTGATATAATAAAGGTATTAGTCAACCTCATACCCCTTTTAAGGAGGTGTCAACCAGAGCAGAAAGCCTCTTCCTCTTCCTTGGACTGCTGTCCACTATCCATGGTGCTGAACCATATTCCAGTCTGGACATCCATGATTGCCTATCCCTGGATAAAAAATTCTGTTCCTTGTACTGTCTGTCATCAACTGAGATAGATCTTCCTTCTCACCTTGACTTACTTTAGGACACAAGGATTTAAAATACTGCCAGTTGTCCTGCTTGATCAAAAGACATATTTCCTATTTTTAATATTGGCAACAGAGTCACATTTACAAAATACTTTCTAGGGACACCTGGGTGGCTCAGTCAGTTAAGTGGCTGCCTTTGGCTCAGTTCATGATCCCAGGGTCCTGGGATTGAGTCCCACATCAGGCTCCTTGCTTGGCGGGGAGCCTGCTTCTCTCTCTCCCTCTGCCTGCCACCCTACCTGCTTGTGCTCTCTCTCTGTCAAATACACTTGATCTTAGCCAAAAGGCCGAGAAGCGATCTCTCTCTGTCAAATAAATAAATTTTTTTTAAATAAATAAAATCTTAAAAAAAAAACAAAATACTTTCTAGGTTGAACCAATTATACCTGTAGACTGAATATGGCATGGTTTGGAGCTGCTGTGACAGGTGGCAGCCTAGATGTATTGGTGGGTATATAATGAGATGCTCTAGGCTTTTCAGAGTGCTGCAGCTGGTTAGAACTGCATTGTCCAGTATGGCAGCCACTAGCCATATGTGGATGTTGAGCACTTAAACTGCAGCTGGTCCAAATTGAAATGTTCTGTAAGTATGAAATACACGTTAGATATCGAGACTTAGCACAAAAAAAAGAAGATAAAATATTTCATTAAAATTTTATATTGATTAAATGTTGACATGATGATATTTTGAGTATACTTGACAAATGAAATATATTGCTAAATACAATCTGTTTCCTTTTCCTTTTAAAAATTTCATCACTAGAAAATTCCAAGTTACATGTGTATTTTGTGTTATATTTCTATTGGACAACATTAGTTTAGAATCTTATGTAACTAAGCTATCAACCCAAAGATATAGATTCAATTATAGTGTTGGCCATTCAATTTCTTAAGTTCCCTTTATGTACTGCACCTTGTTCTTGGTGGCTCGACCCATCACATGAACCCTTGTTCTCAGAAAGCATGTGTATAGTTCACGACAAACTTATTCTTACCACTCATGCCTCCATCTTCCATGACTCCTATGACTAGTCACTTAGAGCTTCTGCCCCATTGTTCAGAGCATCAGGTCCTTTCCTGCTCCTGTATATTTGCACATCATGTATCCTCTGCTTTTTTTTTTTTAAGATTTTATTTATTTATTTGACACAGAGAGAGAGAGAGAGATCACAAGCAGGCAGAGAGGCAGGCAGAGGGAGAGGGGGAAGCAGGCTCCCTGCTGAGCTGAGAGCCTGATGCAGGGCTCAATCCCAGGACCCTGAGACCATGACCTTAGCTGAAGGCAGAGGCTTAACCCTCTGAACCACCCAGGTGCGCCGTATCCTCTGCTTTTAATTTTTTTTCCTATAAAGAAACTCTTAACCATTCTTCAACATCCAGTTTAAGTCCTGCATCCTCTTGAAGCCCTTGTGGAAGACCCCAGGCGATATTGCTGGATCTTGCCTCTCTACCTCCACAAACTCCCAGCCAGAATACTTAACTACATCTGAAATTGCCTATTTATTTATCTTATCCTTTACTAGGCTGGGGGCTCTTAGGGCTATGTCTAATTCATTTTTGTAATGCTGGCACCTGGGATACAACAGGGAATAAGAAAAAGTCCTTGCTTGCATGAAATAAATATTCTAGTACTAGAGACAGAAAAGAAACAGTGTTGTAAAAAGTCAGATAATAATGAATTTTGCAAAGAAAAATAAGGAGGGAAGAGAGTGGCAGATATGCTTTTTTTTTAAAAAGATTTTATTTATTTCTTTGACAGAGAGAGAGAGAGAGAGAGATCACAAGTAGGCAGAGAGGCAGGCACAGAGAGAGGGGAAAGCAGGCTCCCTGCTGAGCAGAGAGCCTGATGTAGGGCTCAATCCCAGGACCCTGAGATCATGACCTGAGCCAAAGGCAGAGGCTTAACCCACTGAGCCACCCAGGCACCCTGGCTTTTTTTGAGAGACCTGAGATGGTGACACTTGAGCAAGTGTGTGTTCAACATAGAATAGTTGCAAATAAATACACGATACATGAATAAAACTCTTTTTACAGAAAGATGCCTCCTCTGACTGAGCCCCTTCCACATCCCAGTCACACTGCTCTCCTTTCTTGCTCCCGAAAGGAAAACTCATTCCTGCTTCGAGGCTTTTGCACATGCTCCTCCTCCTGTCTGTGATGTTCTTCCCCTCAGTCTTGGCACAACTCCTGCCTTACCGTTCATGGCTCAGCTGAAAGATCTCACAGAGCCTTCTGTCTGCCTCTACTCTCTGCCCCTCCCTGCCCCTGTCATTCTCTCAGACTCTACTTGGTATCCTTTATAGTACCCACCATCCTCTGGAATTTAATTGACTCTGCACTTGTTTCCTAGTTCATTATCAGTACATTCAACTAGAATAGAAATGCCAAGAGAACAGAGTCTTGTGTTGTTCATGGCCGTATCCCTAGCAGTTAGCACATAGTAGAAGCTTAACTGAAATTTTACGAATGAGTGAATGGCCCATCTATAACGACCCTAAAGGCCAAGTGCCGTCACTAAGGAATGGAAATATGCTCTGATCTCTCACCGGACTTGTGCAACAGTGGCTCCTTTACTTCGAGGGCATTTGGGTGGTGGCTTGGAACCTGCCCTGCTCCATCAGCAGACCTAAAAGGCAAAACAGATACCATGAGACAGTGGGAGTGAAGGAGGACCCGAGAGGCCAAAGGAGTTTTCTCCTGCTCCAGACAGGGGCAGAGCAGGGTCAGGGAATGAACCAAACCCTTGGGGACATGGGGGTGGGGCTGGAGGCTCTACTTAGTCCGGGGCATCTTTGATCACTTCACTGACAGTTCTGGGCCTTGGTTTCCTCAACTGTAAATTGGGAACAACTGCTCCCTCCCAAGCTAGTAACTTAAGAACTATACACTGAAACGAGACTGTGGAGGAAGATGGCATTACAGCAGCTGATCCCCATTTGCCTAGCCATGTCTCCAGAATGGTGGCCCAGTATCAGTGGAGTGAGGGTATTGGTCAAGCTGCCCCACTGACATTTACTTTGGGTGAATCTGGGGACCGCATTTTGAGAGCTTTAGGACTCATTCAGATTAATTGCCTCAAGCTTCCTACTTCATCAGTAGTGAGCTCCGTGTCAGTGGAGGTATGCAAGCAGAGGCCAGAAAACTGCTTGCTGGGAGAGATAATTTAAAGGAACTTTAGAAACTCCAGCAGCTAACACTTGGTGGGATGAATGAGTCTTTAGTTAACGGAGGAATAGTCCTTTCAGCCCAGAAATTCTACTGGTTTTCAGATTCCCATTGGGAGCCTCAGCTGCCTGCTTGGCTTCTGGCAGACCTGGAAACTTTGGGTGCTGGAGGTAGAGTTTACTAGAAGGAGGCAGTCTTTGGGCTAAAACCAGGCCAATTTTCTGCTCATTATGTAACATCCAATCTAGAACGATAAAGGAGAAATCAGGCAGCTTTTCTTCCCCAGAGAAGCTCCCATTTATAGCTCAGCTTCTCTAGGCTTTTGGGGCCAGAATGGAATTGAAACCACCAAGTATTTGGCTAGTGATGGAGGATTTCAATGGTCAGTGCAGGTGGCGTGCTTGACCCTGGGCATGGGACCTGGGACTCCCTCAGTAAGCAGCAGCTGAGTTTACGAGGAGTGAGTTAGCAGGAACCATTCTGCCTCGTTGAGGATTGGATGTTTTGTCTGAGAGAAGTGTTAGGGGAGAGGAGATAAAAGTGAGGGAGGAGTCTGAGCTTTCTCTTGGGGTCTTCCTTGGTCTTCTCACCACCAGCACTTACTAATTAGTTCGTTAGTCACTTGCGGATTCAAGTTATAAAGACATGAATTAATGAAGGGACACATCTGAAAGACAAGAAAGTATGCAAGGGTCAGGACGAGGGTTCCACCAATGGAGTGTGAATATTCAGGGAGCAGTCAAGGCAAGTTCTCCTTCTAAGACAATCTATATTAGGGAACAACCAAGCAGGGGATTGGGGGAACAGACTGCCTGGGGTCACATGTCAGCTGAGCTATGTGGCAGCTCTGTGACTTAGGTAAGTCATTGGCCATCTCTGGAACTTTTTCTTAAATGTGGAAAATGGACATCATACTGTTATTTAGAATATGAGATTGTTTGGAGGATAAGAAAATTCATGAAAGATCCTTAGCACAGTGCCTTTGTGCTTAATGAATATTAGCTGTTCATTTTATGATTACTTATACTTATTTTAGAGATAATAAATGGAGTCTTGGAGAGTCTTATCAGCTTATCTCATCACCCAGACACCGATTTTGACTTTAAGTATTAAATAATACCTGTAAAGCACTTTACTAGTGCTGGTTGCACAGTGAGAGCTTGATAAACGCCACTTCCGCTCTCCCCAACTCTCCTTCCTGGAAGATGTCCTTTTTAAAGATTTTATTTAAAATCTTTAAATTTGGGAAGGGGCAGAGGGTGAAGGAGAAGCAGACTCCCCACTGAGCAGGGAACCCAATGTGGGGCTGGCTCCCAGGACCCCTGAGATCATGACCTGAGCCAAAGATAGACACTTAACTGAGCCACCCGGGTGTCCCGATTTCCTTCCAATTGATTAAGAAGATGTAGTCCACCAAACTCTAGGTCTCAGACTAAAAAACTGAAGTAGTCTGAGTTTGTATACTTACTTTTGCTTCCAAATTATGGATTATCAGGTCTCCCAGGACTCTCTCTACGTTTTCCACAATAATTTTTTTCATTGGGGTGACGCTAAATGAAGAATGAAAGCAGAACAGATTAAATTCTCCCAAACTCTCCTTTATTTACGTCTCTTATGTGCTTAGCTGACCCCACATTATTTAAGCCTCCTGTTTCCAGGGCATTCCATGACCCAGACTTGCCCTTCCACTGCAACCTACCTCTTAGGGCTCCATAAAATTAATCTTCCAATTGAAATCACCCTGCCCTCATCATTGTTCCCCATGACCTCCCTTCTCCTTGCCTATTTTGTTCTCTCTTCTGGAATCCCTTCTTCAGCTTCTATCACCCTTTTAGGTCCTGATCACTCTCTTTCTGGCACTTTCCTGTTCCCCTTGATGAGGGAACAGAAGGCACGGTTAGGACAAAGCAGAGCTGACACCCCACAACACACCTCCCCACACGGGATATATGTGACATTCCTCATGCACTCCTGGCTGCCCTAAAGCTAAGGAAAGGAAAAAACAAATAGTTGATTTATAGAGATCACAATCCTGCAGGACATGAGTCTCCATTAGTTTACAAATGTCTTAGCAATATACAAACCATTTCTGTCAATAACCTAGCTTTCAGAAGGAAATGTAGATACAATTAAAGGTCCTTATAATCTGCAGCCCATAGA
This sequence comes from Lutra lutra, assembly GCF_902655055.1. Taxonomy (NCBI): domain Eukaryota; kingdom Metazoa; phylum Chordata; class Mammalia; order Carnivora; family Mustelidae; genus Lutra; species Lutra lutra. The sequence continues at coordinate 118,768,915 of NC_062286.1, read as the reverse complement.
TAGGTACTTGAAGCAGGCAGAATATACTGTTTGTCCAGGAAGATCCCAACTATCTTACTGTTACTGCCTTATTAGAAGGAAAAACAACCTTCACTTGACAATGGCAAGTGTTCCAGTATCCTGTGAGTTTTTAACATATGAAAGTACCTCCCTTTTGCCTTACCTCCCCTAACCCCACAGTATATAATCAGCCACGCTGAACAACCCCGGTGCAGCAGCTCTTTCTGCCCACGGGTCCTGTCCCCATGCTTTAATAAACTACCATTTTGCACCAAAGACATCTCAAGAATTCTTTCTCGGTTGTGCGCTCCGGATTCCACCCCACTGAACCTCATCTATATTCCAAAACCTCATCACTGTCATTATCTAATACTCCAACAAAACTTTTTTCCTTAGCCCTATGGTCATGCCTTCATGGAAGGAGTATTGTGATGTCATTCTTCTGTTGGGGGGAGAGGAGAAGGAAGCAGGGAAATAGCAATATAGTATGTCTTCAGATTCCTGACTCAGTCCATAATCCTTATAGGTAAGGGTAAATCTCATTCTCAGGCAAAGTGTTTGCTTTATATATAAATCAGTTAATCTACCACCTCCCGCCTGAGAACTCAGATGTCCCTCAAAGGAAAGACTAGTTTTCTTCAACATCTCAAAGGGCACAGAGCCACATTGACAGAATTTCCCCTGGGGGAAATGGTTGTGAATCAAGGGTTTAGTTATCTGGAACAGGACAGGAGGACATCACCAGAGGTCTAAGAGCTCAGAAAAGATTTCACACTCAGATCTCTCTTGATCGAGTGAGCAACTGGGAGATGAATCAAAAGAATTAACAAATGAGAAAGACCCAGTGTATAATAGGTTGGTGATGACTGTTGGGTTCAGTTAATCATGGACATGAGCCTAAATTTTAAAAAAAATCTTATAAAAGAAGATTGTAAAAAAGAGATTATAAATTTAGAAGATAACACTTAGTAAAAGGGCAAACCTCTGAAAACAGTTACTCTGAAGAGAAGGTGTCACAGACCAATAAACAGATGGTGAAATCCTTGTTCTATTGGTAGTCAAGAGAATGGCATCTATGGGATTTTCTGCTGAAAATCCTTACTGAAGAGAGAAGTTGTAAAAATGAGAATAATTCGTCCAGATTGACTATGGGGTAAAATTTGACCAATGCCAGCGAAAATTCTATGTCAGTTCTATGGTATTTGATAAGGGATTTGGAATGCCTTAAAACTATGACATACCTTCAAGTTTAAAAGTCATAAAACTGTTTATACTCTTTCAGTAATCTTAGGAATCTATAATTTCCTGCACCAAAATGTTCAGGATTACTTACAGTAGCAAAAAATTCAGAAATAACCTAAATGTCAGCCAATAATGGAATGAGCCTGCTTTGTTTGTCCTCGATACTATTCAGTGAATCTCTTTTCATGTCCGTGAAAATACAATTTTCATATTAAACAGAAATTTAAAATGACATGAAGTTCTTTTTGTAAGACACACATCCCCATGTGCACAAAAGGCTCATTGGAGAAGGGATTGTTTTGCTGGTGAGGTCTTTCTGGTGAAGCCTCATTGGGGCTCCGTCCCAACCAGTGGGATGCAGAGAGAGAGAAACAAGGAGAACTTACAGATTTTCGGACTGGATCCATACAGTGTCAGGGGCAATCCTGCAATGTCCAAAGGCAAGTCGGTATTTGCTGTCTACACCCTTCTCCAAATAAAGCTGGACTATCATATCTGTCCGTACATGGAATATATAGGGATTAAGAGCCAGAAACCTGTGGGAGGGAAGAACAAAGGCTGGTGGGAGAGAGCAACAGAGCTTACTTTCCTCCCATTTGTTTCCAGAATGAGTGTTCTCACATGTTTGCACAGACCCTCGAAATTACCCTGTAAAGATCATTTCCTCATTTCTCAAAAGAGATGATTCAGGTGAATGGGGATGGCTTTCTCCAAGTCGTGCATCCAGCCAGTTGGAAGCCAGGCAGGTCTGTGTTCAGGGCGTTTAACTGATACCCGCTATTTCTGGCTCCGGGGACAGTTAGAAAGGAAATGGTTGATTCTAAGTATAGAATCCTATCAAATCTGAGAAACTGTGACTTTGTTGGAAAGTACTCTTCTTGAGGTCACAAATGCCATTGCCTCCAGGGCCAGGCTTGAGTTGGAAATGGATAAGGGAGACCAGGGACTGGTTTTACAGAAAGGGGGTGACAGCTGGGATGAACGAAGAAGGCCTGTTCTCCCTGAAGATACACTGTACAGACCAAACAAAACACATCTGTGCACAATCTCTCGGCAATGGTGCCAAGGGCCATTGGGGTCTAGAGCAGATTCTGTGTCGTTGTCTTAAGTTGTGTTCAGTCTGAGGGGAGTGGGTTCAGGAAATCCAAATAAATGAGGGTGGGGCTCTCTGTATAAAGCAGAGAGGAGACTGGCTCAGCCTGCTCTGTTTTTCCTAGGGAGGCCCCAGCTTGGAGGCATTCAAGTGTTCCTATGCTCTAAACCGACCATAGAGAGTGGCCCAGGCCCAGAGATGGAGGGTGTGTTTGCCCCAACCACACAATGAGACTTCCACTGGACACCCTTTAGTTGTGGCTGCTTCCCACACCCACACATCAGTGCGAATGTGGATGGAACAGTACAAAGTGTTACTTACTTTATTTGTATGGAAAATGCCAATGGTATCCATAACTCAACCCCCTTGAAATTAGGGGAGTTCTCAAGGTAGACCTGGAGGAGTCGAAAGTCTGTGATCTGTACCCTGGGTGAAAAAACAGCGCAACAGGGAAGGTTATGACTCTAGCTGTAGGGGGACCCCACACTGTGCAAAGGCAGGTCCCCCGCAGAGCAGAAGCTGAACGTATGCAAAGATGGTTACTGACTCATTAATCATGTAATTTATTGCATAACTGTTAAGCTCAGGGAATCTGGTCCTGAGCAAAAAGGACCTGTTGCCTTAATGCATCACAGAATGGTCATGTTTAGCTCTTTGGCCAACACCAAGCAGGCTGGAATAAATGAGTGAATAAATAATGAGTAGAAGACAGAAAGCTATAGACAGCTTGGGCAGAGCATATATGTGTAAAACAATAAACGCTGTAAGCGAATGCATACAACATGTGTCAGGTGATGGGTGCAGTGAAGAAAAAGCCTAGCGGGATCAGGTGAAGAGGATGACACTGGGAGGAGTGATATTTTAGAGCGTCAGGGAAGGCTTCTCACAGCAGGTGACGCTGGGGGCAGGGTCATGAATGAAGTTAGGGTCATGAGGATAGCCAGGGGAAGAAGAAAGGGCCAGGCAGAAGACAGAGTAAGTGCATAGGCCCTGAAGCTGGAACAGCAATGGGCTCAGTGTGGCAGGTGGGTAGGGGGGAGGGGAGAGGGCAATCTGGGCTGGGTCGCAGGGGGCCTGTGGGCCCATGGTAAGACCTCTGGGTTTGGTTCTGAGCAACTTGAAGACATTGGAGGGTTTGAGCAAGAGAGTTACAGTGTCTGGCTGACTTCTTAGAATGAGGCTTCTGAATATGGATGGAACAGAATGGAGTAGGAGGGGGCTTGCAGTGGAAGCAAGGGGACCTGGGACCATTACTCAGAGGGAGATGATGGTGGTTCAGACCAGAGGAGGTGGAGAAAATGGTCAGATGCCTGGTTGACAGGGTGTGTGGAGAGGCTGCCTGGGGGAGTGAGTGAAGAGAGGGGCATTGGATGGTGTCAGGATTTTAGATCAGAGGGACTGGACGGGTGGAGTTTCATTATCTAAGATCGGCTGGGCTGGGGAGGAGCAGGCTGGGATGGGTGTGGGGGGCGAGAAGGGGGTGGGAATCAGCTGCAGTTTTGAACATACTAAGAAGAGGGACCTGGGTCTTCTAAGCTCTGGTGGTCAGGTGGCATCAATTTTTGTGATTGCCACATTGTTACAACAGAGGTTGTCCTAACTGGTACTGTTGACTGGGGACTTAGTGAGGGCAGGGAGCTGTGTAAGCATGTTTTATGTGTTATTTCACTTAATATTTATGACAATCCAATGGGGTCAGATGCTATAGTTTCCCATGTAACGGGGCAGGAGTTGAGTCTCAGAGAGGGGAAGAGACTGGAAGTGAGCAGCCATTCTCTTCCCAGAAAAAAATGACTGAAACTGTCTTCAGCATCTCCCTAGCTTCTGTCTCTACCCCCAGTAGGAATTTCTCTCCACCAGTGGGTCTTAGCCCATTGGAGTGGGAAGGGCTGTTAGTTGAGGAAAGGGCTTCTGTTGAGTCAAGAAAGTGCCAGGAGGATGCTCATAAACCAACAAACCAGGACAGTCTGGACGTGGGGGGTTCTGATCTGAGACCACTCACATAAAATGAGTATCTCCGTTGGTGAGCAGGCCGCCCAGGATGTGGTTTCCTCTTGCAAGGCTGAATACATTCTTCAGTGACCCCTGGAAGTCAATTGTCTGCAGGGCAGAGAGAATGTTCGTACCAGGGAGTCCTCGTGTCAAAGCTGAAAAACATATCCACCCCCCAAACCCCAACATTAGACATTTAGATGCCAAAGATTCTCAGATGCAGCCTTGACCTCTGAGCATGTCCCACATGTGGATCTTACTCCTCATTCACCTAGTTTTCCTGGCCTGCTTGGTGTTGGGCCAAGTCCCAGGCACAATATTCAGCAAATATTTGTAGAGGCCTACTGTGTGCTAGGGCCATGCCAGGCTGCACCTGTGAGAACAGGCAGCACTCTTTGCCCTCGTGGAGCTGGCATTCTGGTGGGGATGAGGGAAGAGAGATGATAAAGTAGCGAATAAAGGGACATGCATGAGTCAAGTGCAGATAAGTGCTATGAAGGGGCTGGTTTCAAAATATTCAAGAACCCACTGGGCAGGGGCACCAACCAATCAGAAAGGACATCAACCATAGCTCTTAGCCAGGTCCTGTGGCTCCTGAGCTCTGCCAAGTATTGACTCATTAGATTTTTCTTGGTGAGGAAGCTGGAGTCCTGGGGTGGAAGGTGAGATGGTTGGGGTGATAAGGGGCATCATTTGGGGAGTCTCTGAGCAAGGGATACTTCCCAGGGAATTTAGAAAAAACATTTCATTATTTTAACCACCACAGCCATACCATGCATCCTGTGAAGCTCTTTATATCATGAGGGAAAATAAAAGACAGACTGAGGAATTGAGAGTATTGGGTGAGGGCAATAATTCATGCAAGGATGTCAAGGAATGTTTTCTGCAAAGGCAACATTTTAGCAGAGACTTGAAGGAAGGGAGGGAGCCATGTTGATAGTTAGTGGAAGAATGTTCCAGGCAGAGGGAACAGCAAATGTTAAGGTCCTGGGGTGTGCTCAATGTGTTGAGGAGGCTACTGTGGCAGGAGGGGAGCCAGTGAATGGGGAGTGGTAGGAGAGGTGAGCAGGGGCCAGTCCAGGTGGGGCTGGGCCTTTTGATGGTGGGTTTTAATAAATAGACCAGGGCAAGGAGACAGGAAAGAGGGGAATCTTGGGAGAACAGTATTAAATATAGTAATGTTGTGATGATCAGAGCAGCTAATGATTCATCATGATAACTCAGTCCCAGGCATGATGCTAATTAGAACTTAACCTACAATGGCTCATGGTCTAGACTTTTAGGAGAGGCATATGGTTCTGACAAGGCCAGGTGTGACCGAAGGCAGGACAGTCTCACCATTGGTGATCTGGAAAGAAGCTCTGGATAGGGCCTCTTGAGCAGAGGATGAAGCGAGCAGCCCACAGAGGAGAATGAAGAAGCCGGAGACCTTTAGCATCTTGGGTCAGGTACCTGTGGGGGAGCAGACAGAGAGGGTCAGCTGTGGGGTCATTCTCTGAGAGGGTCTCCCCAGAGCTTGGGTCTATGGTGGCTACAGAACTCATGTAGTCTATTCTATAGATGGGGCCAGTAAGTTTCAGAGAGGAGACATGCTTCTCCTCATAGTATAGAGCAAGAAATGAAGAGTCCAAGATGTCAAGTGGCCCAAGGCCACACAACCACAGTACCCAAGGATGCTGGATGTACAGTTTTTCCTGCCCGGATATAGTCTTCCCCGGTAGAGGTGCTCACTGCCTCCTGTGAGAGGCTGCACGTGTTACAGTTACAAGAATAGTGTCTGAAGCCCTCCACCTCTTACCAGGTGTAGGATTGTGGGATTTAGGGCAAATTGCTTCACCACATGACATTGGGTGGAGGATATATTATCCTCATTTTACAGAAGACTTTGGTGGTGATGTGCCTTGGCTTCAGAGACAGAACAGGCCTGGGATGGAATCCCAGCTCTGCCACCTACTTGCCGGGTAATCTGGGCAATGCAGGGTCTTGGAGGTTCAGTTTCCTCATCTGGAAAATGTGGATGATACATACACATACCTCCCCCTCAGCCTTCTTATGAATACTGAGTGCAGCACTCTACCCATTGGAAGTGCTCTGTAAATGGTTGCCATTACACTGGTGAGCTTTGTGATTATGGTGATCCTCATCTGGTGATTCAAAAAACTTACCATCCTGAGTTGGTGGGAAACATAGGCTCAGTGGCATGGACCTGTGCCTCAGGCCAGGGAACTAGGGTTGGTCTGAAATACGTGGAGACCATGCTCCAGTTTGCAGTGCTTCTGGGTTGGAACCCTCTGCTTATACGGCATGCTCCCTGGGCTGGGATAGGTCCTCAGGACCTTGACACTTAGCTCATACCCCATCATGAGTTAAAGACATTTATGCACATGGTGGTGGGACTTTCAGAGGCTTTAGCCAAAAGACAGTACAAATGTCCCCTTTTGGGACTGAGACTAACATGTAAATTCTGGTAGGGCCCAATCTTCTCTTTAGACACATGGCAAATTTAGGGAAGACTCTGAGCCCCGTCCCAGTCACCAATCCCATGTAAATTGACCCATTTGGTTTAATATTTTAATTTTGATGATCTGTTTTCAGACAAGTAGCAAAATTAGAAAAGAAATATACAAAGAAAGAAAAAAATAAAAATCAATTCTCAGGGCGCCTGGGTGGCTCAGTGGGTTAAGCCGCTGCCTTCGGCTCAGGTCATGATCTCAGGGTCCTGGGATCGAGTCCCGCATCGGGCTCTCTGCTCAGCAGGGAGCCTGCTTCCTCCTCTCTCTCTCTCTGCCTGCCTCTCTGTCTACTTGTGATCTCTGTCTGTCAAATAAATAAATAAAATCTTTAAAAAAAAATCAATTCTCAGAGATTAAATTCTGTTGTAATTTCTTTCAGAAGCTTTTCTTTATATACTCACACGTGTGTACACACACACACACACACACATACACGTATGCATTCATGTAACATTATGGAAAAAACAAGATTGCCCTGTCATGCTTCTATAGAATCACTTTATCAAATGACAACACATCATTATAGTCTTTCTACTTCCTTATCTGCAGAATGTTCTAATGTATGGATTGACCAATTTTATTTAATCAGTCTCTTCCTTTTGGTCATTTTTGTATTAACATCCCAAACAGCCCTGGGATGTACATACTTGGGTGTTTTTCTTGGCTCACTTGCCATATTATTCCCCATAAAACATTTTCTGGAAATTACCAATCTTGAAGTTATTTTTTTAAAGATGCAGCATTTCCTGTGTTGCAACTTCTCAACCTGAGCCCTAAATGGGTGGTTACAAATTTCAAGCAAGATCTAAGTTCAAATTCACTCATTCATTCATTCATTCATTCATTCATTTGAGAGAGTGGGGAGAGGGGCAGAGGTAAGGGAGAGGAAGGGGGAAAGATTCTCAAGCAGACTCCCTGCAGAGCCCGTCCTGGGGCTCTATCTCACCACCCTGAGATCATGACTTAGCTGAAAACCAAAAGTCCAATGCTTACCCAACTGAACCATTGCAGCGTCCCTAAGTTCAAATTCTAGCTGCAGAGTTCTGGTTTTGGTCATGACAGATTTACCAGACCAACCTTCCCATTAAAATCAACTATAAAAGATGAAAATATATCAAACAGTGGTTCAAGGGTATCGATGAGAAACTACGCAGGTAGAATAGGAGAGCCTACGATTCTTAGGAAAGAGTATCTTTTAAGGTGAGCCCCATATTCACCCCAACTTCTGCCTAAGGTCGGTCCTATGATGGGGAAATAGAGTCCAAACAAAGGGATCAGTCTCACTGGGCTAAGAAGGCAGAGTTGTACTGGGGGCTTTCAGAGGAGTTGGGACTTAAGGAACAGAATCCCACAGAAGGTGGTACCACAGGGAAAGAACTCTGAAATCAGTGTACAGACTTCCTTCAACTCACTGGACTTAAGCTCACCTGTGCAGTGGGAGACTTGTGATATTATGATTCATAATAAGAAATATGTATTTTGTTTTTGCCCCATTTCTGGCACAGAGCTCCTAAAACCCTTGGAATTTCCTAAGTGATGAGAGAAGTGAAGGTATCTTTCATTATGTTAATGAGAGAACTTTTGGAAAGCACCTAAGGATGGGGGTTAGTTTTCAGGGGAACCAACCAGGTGATTAGAGGTTTGGACCTTTCAGTCCCACCTCCCAATACCCCCCAGCCTCTGGGGAGAGGAAAGGGGCTGAAGATTGAGTTCAGTCACCAGTGGCCAATGGTTGAATGAGTCATGCCGATGTAATGCAGCCCCCATAAAAACCCAAAAGGAAGGGGGTCTAGGTTGGTGGACATGTGGAGATTCAGGGAAGGGATGCACCCAGAGAGTGTGTAGAAACTCCACATCTATCCTCATTCCTTGTGCTATGCTTCTCTTTCTCCTGGCTATTCGTGAGTTGTATTCTTTTATAACAAATCAGTCATCTAGGAGGTAACATATTTCTCTGAGTTCCGTGAGCCATTCTAGCAAGCTAATTAAACTCAAGTTGGAGGTTATGGGGACCTTTGACTTGTAGCTGGGTCAGTCAGAAACACAAGCAAGTCCACCACATGGTGGTGTGGCATGTAAAGTGAGGACAATCTCTTGGAACAGAGCCCTTAAGCTGTGGTGCCATCTGATGCCATCTCTGGGTAGAGAGTGTCAGAATTGAGGGGAATTGTAGGGCACTCAGTTAGTGTCAGAGAATTGCTTGGCTGTGTGTGGGGAAACCCACACACATTGTATTTGGTGTCAAAAATCATTAGACTCTGAGTCATTGGCAGAAAATAGCAGCTGAGAGTTAAAAAGCTGAGCAGAGATTTCAGCACCTCCCCCGTGTGGTGCTAGGGAGACACTGGTTTGAATTCAAGCCTTATTAAGATGGAGGGGCCTTGATAAACATCTTGGACTTTTAGTTAAGATCCAAAAGATGTAGGAGACGCTGTAGGAGAAATGGCATGTCCTAGAAATAAAGGCTTCTCCTGAAGAGTAAGAGCAAAATCAAAATAGTTTTACCCTCATAAAACATAAATCTAAGCCTCAGAAGAATCAAAGAAATCCACTTATATGCTATCTTTTGGCTGTCTTCCTTCCTCTTTGGAAAAAGATGGGACCATTCAGAGCCTCTGTGATTTTTATCATGTCTAGCATCCAATGAAAAATTACAAGGCACACACACACACACACACACGCACAGCAAATGAACTGAAATCCAAGAAATTAAAATATACAATATAACAGACCCACAGGTGATTCAATTATTCAAATATTGAGCAGACAGTAGGGCAAGCAGCCCAGAGAGGATAAGGAGACCTGATACTTTCAGCATCTTGGGGCAGTACCTGTGGGGATCCCAGGTAAGAAGAATCAGTTTCAGGACCACTCTGACACCCTGGGTCTCTGTCAGTTGATTCTGGATGGGCTCTGGAGTGAGGCAGACTTTATAAATGGTGAGTGGCCCCCTTGCTGGGGAGACGTGGCACTGGGTGATGGACAGCTGGGAAGCTGATGAGAAGCCCTCAATCTTACCACGTCCATCCAAAAACTCCAAAGCAAACATTCCTGCATAGAAGGCCTGGGGGATTAATGGGGTAGGGACTCATTTGTGTCAATCGATGTGTCAATAACATATTTCAAACTGTACGTCATAAAACTCACCAAATGCAGAGGTGCAGAAAAGGTAGGGAGGATTGAGAGAGTCTGGAGACTGTTCATGACTCTCATCCATGGCCCTGTCCTGCAGGTTTCCTCACCTATACCATGAGTGAGGTAGACCCAGGGACTGTGAGGGATGAAGCCACCAGTCTGCTCTGAGTGGAGATGGGGAAATGCACACTGGCCTCAGTTGGGAGAGCCTTGGGTTCTAGCCTGGCTCTACCTTTCCTTGCTGTTTGACACTGGACAGCTCTCCTGTCCTTTCTAGGCCTCAGTTTCTCCATCTATGATAACAGTAGCTGGCATTGACAGACAATTTTAACAAATGCTTGTGGAATCCTCATAGCAGTCTTATGATATAAAGACTATTATTAGTCTTTATATCCCATTCGTCTTTTTTTTTAAATTTTTTTATTTTTTTCAGCATAACAGTATTCATTATTTTTGCACCACACCCAGTGCTCCATGCAATCCGTGCCCTCTACAATACCCACCACCTGGTGCCCCCAACCTCCCACCCCCCATCCCTTCAAAATTCTCAGATCGTTTTTCAGAGTCCATAGTCTCTCATGGTTCACCTCCCCTTCCAATTTCCCTCAACTCCCTTCTCCTCTCCATCTCCCCTTGTCCTCCATGCTATTTGTTATGCTCCACAAATAAGTGAAACCATATGATAATTGACTCTCTCTGCTTGACTTATTTCACTCAGCATAATCTCTTCCAGTCCCGTCCATGTTGCTACAAAACTTGGGGATTCATCCTTTCTTTCTTTTTTTTTTTTTTTTTACAGCTTTATAAACATATATTTTTATCCCCAGGGGTACAGGTCTGCGAATCGCCAGGTTTACACACTTCACAACACTCACCATAGCACATACCCTCCCTGATATCCATAACCCCACCCCTTCTCCCAACCCCCTCCCCCCATCAACCCTCAGTTTGTTTTGTGAGATTAAGAGTCACTTATGGTTTGTCTCCCTCCTAATCCCATCTTGTTTCATTTACTCTTCTCCTACCCCCTCGACCCCCCATGTTGCATCTCCTCTCCCTCATATCAGGGAGATCATATGATAGTTGCCTTTCTCCGATTGACTTATTTCGCTAAGCATGATACCCTCTAGTTCCATCCATGTCGTCGCAAATGGCAAGATTTCATTTCTTTTGATGGCTGCATAGTATTCCATTGTGTATATATACCACATCTTCTTTATCCATTCGTCTGTAGATGGACATCTAGGTTCTTTCCATAGTTTGGCTATTGTAGACATTGCTGCTATAAACATTCGGGTGCATGTGCCCCTTCGGATCACTATGTTTGTATCTTTAGGGTAAATACCCAGCAGTGCAATTGCAGGGTCATAGGGTAGTTCTATTTTCAACATTTTGAGGAACCTCCATGCTGTTTTCCAGAGTGGTTGCACCAGCTTGCATTCCCACCAACAGTGTAGGAGGGTTCCCCTTTCTCCGCATCCTCGCCAGCATCTGTCATTTCCTGACTTGTTAATTTTAGCCATTCTGACTGGTGTGAGGTGATATCTCATGGTGGTTTTGATTTGTATTTCCCTGATGCCGAGTGATATGGAGCACTTTTTCATGTGTCTGTTGGCCATCTGGATGTCTTCTTTGCAGAAATGTCTGTTCATGTCCTCTGCCCATTTCTTGATTGGATTATTTGTTCTTTGGGTGTTGAGTTTGCTAAGTTCTTTATAGATTTTGGACACTAGCCCTTTATCTGATATGTCATTTGCAAATATCTTCTCCCATTCTGTCAGTTGTCTTTTGGTTTTTTTAACTGTTTCCTTTGCTGTGCAAAAGCTTTTGATCTTGATAAAATCCCAAAAGTTCATTTTTGCCCTTGCTTCCCTTGCCTTTGGTGATGTTCCTAGGAAGATGTTGCTGCGGCTGACGTCGAAGAGGTTGCTGCCTGTGTTCTCCTCGAGGATTTTGATGGATTCCTTTCTCACATTGAGATCCTTCATCCATTTTGAGTCTATTTTCGTGTGTGGTGTAAGGAAATGATCCAATTTCATTTTTCTGCATGTGGCTGTCCAATTTTCCCAACACCATTTATTGAAGAGGCTGTCTTTGTTTCCCATTAGTCTTTTTATCCCATTTTACAGGTGAGGAAACCAAGACTCAAGAGAAGAAAAAGTTGCCCAAGGTCATAGAGCCAGTCTATAATAGAGTCAGGATTTGAGCCCAAGCTTGTAACCTTGATACACATGACAAATTCCTCCTTTTAGAGCAGAGCTGAGGCCTCCTTGTAAGGTGGGAGTCACAGTTCTCTGTTGCAATGGGAAGGCTTGTTCCTCAAGGCCCAAAGGACAGATAGGCTCCATCATTTGCTCCCAAAAGTGAGACCCCACTCAAGCTTTAATTTAAAAATGTATTTAAACATGTATTTCAGATTATTTGCATGATCTGTGTTTACAAGGGAGCATTTTAAAATACAGAAAGGCATAAAGAAAACAATATCTATTTAGAGATAACCTCCGCTATCACTTTGGTTCATTGGTCTCTAGTCTTCATTCTGTGTGCCTGGATATACACACAGAGGTGGAGAACAGTCAGCCAGCTAACCTCTTCACAGCAGGCCTTCCTGAAGGAACAGCTGAACAGGATACTTTCCTGTCTTCCATACTAAGTCACCTAATCATTCTGGCAAAGATCAGACAGTTCCACAGTATCCAAGCCATGGGGACCTTGTCATGCTGATCTCCCACCAACTGTCCCTAATGCCACCTACTCGTTTTTTCCCTGGTATGCTCTGCCCCTCCTGCCACAGGACTTTGTTCAAGTTGTTCCTATGGCCTGACTGGAAAGCAGCAAACACTGCCTAAATCTGTGCTAAAAGAATGAATGGATGAAGGACCCATTCTTTGAGGCCTTGTTCTAATCTCACCCTTATCAAGAAGGTGTTACAGATTTCCCTGGTAGCAATTAGTCTCTGACTCCAAAGCTGGACATTTGTCTCCCTATTCAACCCCAGGTCTGAGGATATCAGCTTCTGCATCTAATATGTCAGATTTAGGGGCTGTATCTAAGTTTTTCTGTCTCCCCAGACCTCATACTACACACTTTGCACACCTCACCTCATTTCGTCCTCCCCAAACCCTAGGAGGGATTGATGCTCTAACACTCACATTACAGGAAAAGAGGCTATGCTTCCAGCCCCTGGAAGAGCCAAGATCCACACCCAGGAGGTAGACCCCAGAGCCAAGGTCTTAATCACAATTCAGTTTCATCTCATATGTTTTCTAGCCATGGACATGTGTTAGAGCCTGAAGGCCACTCTCATGTGGGTCATTAGAGAGCAGGGGGTCCCAGCAGATATTTTAGCATGACCACCTGCCAAAACATCCCTTCCTTTTTGTAGAATGTGGGCAAGGAAGCCCAGGAGAGGAGGAAGAAAGGGCAGGCAGGGGTCAGATTCTAGGGGAAGCATAATGCCAGGCTTGGAGCCTCCACCCTGAAGGTTTGTTTGGTTTTTCGATTTTTTTTTAAAGATTTTATTTATTTTAGAGAGGGGGGAGGGGCAGAGGGAGAGGGATTCTCAAGCAGGCTCCCCATTGAGTGTGGAGCCCAATATGGGGCTTTGTCTTATCACCCTGAAATCATGACCTGAGCCAAAACCAAGGGTCGGTCGCCTAACTGACTGTGCCACCCAGGTGCCCTTGTTTGTTTTTTTTTTTTTAAGATTTTATTTATTTATTTATTTGACAGACGGAGATGACAAGTAGGCAGAGAAGCAGGCAGAGAGAGAGGAGGAAGCAGGCTCCCCACTGAGCGGAGAGCCTGATGCGGGGCTCGATCTCAGGACCCTGGGATCATGACCCGAGCTGAAGGTAGAGGCTTTAACCCACTGAGCCACCCCGGCACCCCTTGTTTGCTTTTTAATAGACTATTTTTCTTAGTAATTTTAGGTTCACAGCAAATTTGAGCAGAAAGTGCAGAGTTCTCATATACTTCCTGCCCCCTCCACACACCCAGCTTCCTGCATTGCCAGCAATCCCCCCGACCCCGGAAGTGGGGCCTTTGTTATAATCATGAGCCCACACCGACACATCATTATCACCCATCATCCACAGTTTACATCAGGGTTTGCGCCTGGTGTATATCCTATGGATCTGGACAAAAGTGCCATGACATGCATCTACTATTACAGTATACAGAACAGTTTCATTGCCCTCAAAATTCTCTGTGCTCTGACAATTCATCCCTCCCTCCTTCTGAACCCCTGACAATACTGATTTTTTTTTAACTGTTTCTATAGTTTTGCCTTTTCCAGAATGTCACATAGTTGAAATGACCCAGTGCGTAGCCTTCTCATAGATGAGGCTGCTTTAACTTAGTAATACGGATTTAAGGTTCCTCCATGTCTCCATGAGTTGCTAGCTCATCTTTTTAATGTTGCATCACATTCCACTGTCTGGTTGGGCCATAGCTTATTTATCCTACTGAAGGACATCTTGGTTCTTCCAAGTTTTGGCAGTTACGAATAAAGCTGCTCAAACCTCCATGTGCAGGTCTTCGTGTGGACATACATTTTCAATTCCTTTGGGTAGATACCAAGGAGTGTGATCACTGGATGGTGCAGTGAGACACTCTGGAAGCTTCAATCAGGGTTGTGAAATGCAGGTCCACAGGTGCCATTGTCACCACACGTTCTCCCATTGGTCAGTTGAATGGGCAAGTGTTTGCAGAACAATAGGGACAAATGTGACTTTGCCAGCTGACCTTGGATATGAGCTAAAGCGAATCCCTTTGTTCCTTCTTCTGGAACCAAAGGTGAGGTCGTCCCTCTTCCAACAACACTCTCAAGTGGAGGAGGGTGGAATATAGGCTCCTGAGCCATCAGCACTAGCCCCAGAGCCTAGTCTGGGGACCCAGGATAGCAAAGGCTCAGCATGAGTAAGCTGCAGGAGGGACTGCTCTAGCTGACCTTCTCTCGTGGGCATCCCTTCCCTGGGAGCCACACTCTCTCCCTGGCCTCAGCCCAGCTCTCCACCCAACAGCTCTTATCCTGGGTGGGACCTGGACCAGCCATGGCCTTTGCCTCCTTTCAATTCACCTGACATTTCACTGGCCAGAGGAAACTTCTGGAAACTGATTGCCGAGGCTGTCTCCCTTGTCCAGAAACCTTCCATGGCTTCCTCGTACCTAGCCCAGCAGTTCTTAAAGTATGGTCTGGGGGCCCCAAAGAAACTTCCAGGGGTTCTGCAAGGTCCCCCAAAATTCTAAATTAATATGAGTATGTTATTTGCCTCTTTGCTCTCATTTATGTCACAAGTGTAGAGAATTTTTTAGACACTCCATGACATGTGATATTACAACCAACTGAAGGCAGAGCAGATGTGAGGATCCAGCTGTCTTCTATTAAGCCAGTCATTATGGAGAATTTTTAAAAAATGTAAAACAGAGCTATTCTTCCCAGTTACGATGTTTTTGGAACATAGAGTTGTTTTTCATAAAAATATGTCATTTTGTTAAAATGCAATCAGTTTATTATTTTAAAAGAAT
Source organism: Lutra lutra (assembly GCF_902655055.1). NCBI lineage: Eukaryota > Metazoa > Chordata > Mammalia > Carnivora > Mustelidae > Lutra > Lutra lutra. The sequence continues at coordinate 118,753,411 of NC_062286.1, read as the reverse complement.
TCAATGAATCTGTATTTAAAAATATATATATTAGTTCCTTTTGTGGCAAATATTGATGGGTAGAATCCATGTAGACAAAAGGTCTTTGAGGTCTTTGGGTTTTGAAGGTGTGTTAAGGGCAAAGAAATGTTAACTCCTGGCTGAGAGGATCACTTCTAAACTGCCTCCAGCTTGGCATTCAAGACACTGCCCTCCATTTGACCTTCACACGTTTATGCTCCAGCAGCATCCAGGTCCTGTGGGTTCCCAGGTGATGCCAGGTTAATTCTCGCCTCCCAGCCTTTGCTCATGTGGTCGCTTCTGCCTGCTTGCAATGCCCTTGCCTCCCTTCTCTAATTTCAGCTCAATCAGCACCTGCTGTGGGAGGCCTTCTCTGAGGGCTCCTCACAGCACCCAGCTCCCCGCTAGGAAGGCTGTGTGCCTGAGTCCTGTCCTCTTCCCTCCCAGTGCCCCCGCCCTGGGCAAGGAGTTTTGCACGAGTCCCCTCGATGCTGCTAAGCTGAGGGCAGGGTGGTGGTGTAGTGGTTAGGGGCTGGGAAGGGGGTCCCTCTTTGGTCACCCCTGAACAGCCTAGTGCAGGGCCTGGCTTAACTAGGTGCTCAACAACCTTCCTGCTTTCTGAAAATCCATTTAACTTATTGTACTAACATTAACACAGAAATGAGTCACCCCAACAAATGACATTTGTCAAATTGTCGCATCCTGGTCAGTTCCCCCACCCAGTTTCAGTTTTTTGCATCATTGTGATACCAGCTAAGCAACTCCTAAGATCTGTATTTTCACTCAGCTGTGAAACACAGTATTTCCCCAAATTAAAAAAAAAGTTCAGAAAATAATCTATTGAAATGATACATCAACTGATTATCCTAATTTGGGACCTTTAGCTTTTCCAGTGTGATGTTTATTCTACTCCCATTCAAAGAGCAAATATTTAAAATAAAAGTGTCCATCTGCTGGCAAATATATGGTGAAATGTATATACTCTTTCATCATAGTGTAAATAGAAAGATCCGGTTTAGTAAATTCTGTGATGTGTTCCTGGGGTCATAAGATATTCCAACGCATAAAGTAAATAATTCTGATCCTGAGATGTTATCCTCAAGAAATCGTGCAAACATTGGAAAGATCCAGCATTTATTTAACTGGATTAAGCCTTCAAAATTGTAGCCTGTGCTACAGTTTTGCACTCTAGTTTCTTTCTTTTTTTTTTTAGTGAGAGAAAGAGAGAGTGGGGGAGGAGCAAAGGGAGAGGAAGAGGGAGAATCTCAAGCCGGGCTCCATGCCCAGCGTGGAGCCCCATGTGGGACTCAATCTCATCACCCTGAGATCATGATGGGGCTCAATCTCACGCCCGTGAGTTCAAGATCTGGGTCAAAATCAAGAGTCAGCCACTTAACCAGCTGAGCCACCCAGGTGCCGCTGCACTCTAGTTTTTGGATTATTCAGGATCCAGTCAGGTTTTGCCTTTTTCTACCCACATATTCCCTGATGATAGTTGTTCCCTCACCTCCTCCAAATGTCCTTTTCTTTCCTGAGGCCTCCTTCATGTGGGTCACCATCTCCAGGAAGCCCTCATCCCTCTTTGAGGTCTGGGCTGAGTAGGCTAGGAGCCAGAGTTGGTTCCAGGGTGCCGGGCTGCCAGCAGGAGAATGCTGCCTCACTTCTCCACCCTGTCACCTTTCCCTTCCATTGGCCACGTTAGTCACCAGTGGGGCTGTGTGGCCTCGGCCCCCGCCCCCCACCATGTTCTGGCTTCACTCACTTAGGAGCCCCACATTTGGTCCATAGCATTTATATCCTCAAGGCCCAGGGATCTGGCCTTGGTCAACAGAAAACAATGACAAGTCTCCCATACCCCCAATCCTGGCTTTCTAGAATTTTCCTGTACACCTACCTACTCAGGTGTCCCAGAGATGGTGTCTGGTTATTGTGTAGAGAAAGAAGGGGTTCATTCATTCATTCACTCATTCATTCATTCAACATTTGTTAGTGCTTGTACTGTATCTGGTCCTTCTCTGGGCCCTGGAGCTGCTAAGGAGAGGGAGGTACTTGCCCTCAAGGAGCTTGCAGGCTCAAGGGGCAGACCGATGAGTAAGAAAGGTGAAAACCAGACTAGCCAGAGTTGACACTTTCTAAATGTTCTCTCCGTATTGGACAGTAATGGCAAGGTCGCTTGGGTAGGCCTACGTGTTGGGAAGCACAGGGTCTTTTTGGGAAACGAGGAGCAGCCTTTACTTAGCTGGGTGTTGACTGCTGAGCAAAATTTTAAGGCTGAGCAGGATTTAGCTAGAGAAGAAGGTACTGTGTCCTCAGTAGACTTAACAGCATGAACAAAGGCTTAGCACAGGCTCAAGCTAGCTACTGCCCAAAGAAGCCCTGAATTTTGAGACCTCCTTTGTGTATTTTTTTGTGAGAGGTGGGTTTGTCACAAAATAGTGAGAAGGGAAAACTCACCGTTCTTCCCTGGCTGGAAGGGAAGCCCCAGCCCCAGAGGAGGATGACTTTGGATTAAATCCAGCTTTGCCTCGGACCAGCTGTGTGGCCCTGGGCAAGTCACTTCACACTTCTGAGCCTCAGTTGCTCTATCTTCCCCCATACACTGCATCACTCAGAAAAAAACAGAATTCAATGAGAGAATGTACATAAAGTTTTAATGCAAGGTTTCTCAACACTATTGACATTTTGGCCTGGATGCTTCTTTATTGTGAGAGGCTGTCCTGTGTATTGACTAATGACATCCCTGGCCTCTACCCATGAGATGCCAGTAACATCTCTCGCCCAGTCTGTGACAATTAAAATACCTCCAGACATTGCCAGTGTCCTGTGGGGGCAAAGTCACCTTAGGTTGAGAAGCAGGCGTCTAATACAGGGCCTGCTATGGAGTAGGGGCTCCATAAATGTTTATTTTCTTTCCCCTTCCAGTCTGGAGGGAGCATTAACTCTTGTCCTGTTGGAGCAGAAAGGGCCACTGTGCAAATAGGGAAATAGGCTGAGAAGAGAAGTTAGCAGCCTAATGTCACACAGCATGTTACTGGCAGAATGAGGTAGAATAGAAATAAAGTAGCCTTGACAAAGAGACCCCAAAACACAATGGTTTAAATAAGCTAGCTCATTGCGTTATTGCCACAGGGCCCAGAGATAGGGGGTCAGGGGCTGTTGGAGCAGCTCTGCTGTCTTCAAAGCGGGGCTTCCTCCTCTAGATCTCAGGCAGTTGTTCCACTTTTTCTCATTTCTAAGAGAAGGTCAGGAGGGGACAGGAGGGAATGCTCCCTGTTTTTAAGGAAGCACAATGCCCAGGGTCGGGCTTGAACTCACAACCCTGAGATCATGAGTCACAGGCTTTCTGAGTCACAGGCTCTAATGGACTGAGCCAGTGAAGTGCCCCTTTCTTTAATTTGCTGCATCACTTCTGCTGATATGCCATTGGCCGGATCTTAGTCACATGGCTACTGCAAGGGAAGCTGGGACATGTAGTCCCTGGCTGGGGGCCATATGCCCCGCTAAAACCTGGGGAAGGAGAGAAAAATGGTCACTGTTGGGGATGCTGGTAGTCTGGCCATAAAGATGGGTGAAAACCCAAGATCTCCCAGGACCATGGTTCTTTCAACCACATCAGGGCTTTCATCAGTCAATCAACAAACACAGGGCGGTTATAACGGCAATTTCAGCATGTAGAGGGGACACTCATCTTGCACTTGCTAGCTGTCAGGCCCCAGTTACACACTTCCCACCCTCACAACAACTCGGCAAGGGAGGTTTTTTTCTGCTGATTCCGTTTGACAGGTAAGAAAACCGAGATTCCCAAAGGCTAAGTAAATTGCCCAAGATTTCAGGGCTAGAAAGTGGCAGGGGCCCTGTGGAGCTCAGATGGGTCTGAACCCCCGGCCCTTGCCCTGTGCCCAGCAGCCCCTCAGCACAACCTGAACTGAGGTCTGCACAGGATTGCTCAGGAGAGCTGGTCTGTGGCCCCTCCAGGCCACCCCAAGGGCTCAAGTGTCCTCTGAGGTCACTTGACCCTGTGAGGCAGCTTTCTTCAGAGGGAAGGCCCTTGTGGAAGGGGTGGCAGGCTCCTCCCTGCAGGGCAAAGGGAGACTGGGGCCTGCGTGTAGGCAGAATAGCCTCAGGAGGTTCTCATCTGTCCTGGGCAGAAGACAGCAGCGCCTGTGGGGGGCTGGGGAGGCAGCCAAAGTGCCTGGGCAGCGGCATGTAAGCTCTCTGAGCAATGGTTCTCATAGTCATGTGTTCAAATCCTGACTCTGCCACTTGCTCACTGTGTGACCTTGATGAGTCACTTTACCTTTGTGAGCCTTAGTTTCCTCATCTGTTAAATGGGGACAAGAGTAGTGTCTCCTGGCATTCTTAGGAGTTGGTGAGGTCACATGTGCCAGCAAAGGCAGCTGTCCATGATGGTGGTGGTATTAGCATCCCAGAGTGATGCTCTCTTGACCACAGCCAGGCACAGCCTGGGGTGAGCTGAGTTCTAGGGTGTGGGTGGAGGGGTCTTGGCCAGAGAGAGGAGCTGGTCTCCATGGGATGGCTGAGCACCCTCTAGGTGCTTGGCTTTGCCAAGCAAGCAGGGACCTGTGCAGCCTGGCTGGTAGGTGCACAGGTGGTAGGAGGCAGGTGAGCCACGGCGTTGAGAGACCATGGGTGTTCTCAGGTGCTGCTTGAATTGATCTCCCTCGCAGGGGAAATCTAGCCCTTCGGAAGGCATGAAGGGGCAGGCTGAGGTATGGCTCAGGCCCCTGATCCCGTGTCACTCGGCCCTGCACTCCTGAGCCCACAGACCCAGTGTGCCCCATCCTCCATAAGGCCTCTTAGAAGTCTCTGGAGGGGAAGGGAGAAAGGCCCTGGGTGGGCTTACCCCAAATGTGACTGTCCCATTCTCACTGCCTGCCCGGCCCAGGGTAGGCTCTCACTAAATGCTTGCTGAGCTTGTGAATGGATGAAACAAGTCTGCCACTGCCACCAACTGGCTATGTGACCCTGGGTCAGTCTCACCCTCCCCTCTCTGTGCATCAGTGTCCCCATTTATAAAACAAGCTGAACAGCCCCAGAGGTCCCTTCCAGCTCCTACCCAGGTCTCTACCACCCTAGTTGCCCTCTCCCCCTTAATCCCAAAGGAGGGATAAAATGGGCCACACAGAAGGGTGCAGAAATGGTCTTTTATTGCAGGGGGTGGAGGGTGGTGAGCACAGAGGCTGCTGTCCCGACTGCAAGGAATCGTCTCTGGGAGGGTCCCTTCTGGCTGTGCTCAGGCTAGGGGTGGCAGCACCTTCCCAGATGGAGATGCTACAAGGGACACCATCGAGCCACTGGGCACCGATCTGGAACAAGACCACAGCTATCAGACACTGCCACCCAAACTCCTTCCTACAATCCCTGCAGAGTCTAAGGCCTTGAAGAGGGGGCTGGCATCTGTGGTTGGGGTTTGTCTCTGGCACCTAGCCCTAACCTCTCCTCCCCTTATTGTCCTCTCCTCTCACCTTAGGAATAATGCAGATGTGAAAAGACTGATCATAGGCCAAGACTGGAGCTAGGGTTCAAGGCTTAGTGTAGGATTAGGATCATGGATCAGTCTGAGATCAAGGTCAGGGCTCAGTCTATGACTTGAGGTCATTGCTCAGTAAATCACTGAGGTCAAATCTCAGTCTGTGAGCAGGATCTAGGCTCAGTCTGGATATGTGAATAAGGCTCAGGATGCAGGGTATGACCAGGATCAGGGCTCAGGCTGGGGCCAGGGTCACAGCTCAATCTATAACTAAGATTAGGGTTCAGCCTACTGTTAAAAAAAGAAGAGGAGCCTCATCCTCTGTATGAGGCACAGAGCCACCCCTTACCTTCAGGTGGGCATCACCAGCAGTCCTCCCCATCTCCCTCTTCAGACATCATTTTGCGGGTGGTTTTCCTTTTGAAATTTATCTGAAGGAATGAAATAAATAGCAGACCTCAGTCTCCAATAGAAACCAGACTCCGATGGCTGCTGCTCTCCAGTGGGTCAGTCTGAAGCCATGGGACCTCAGGCACGTCAGTCCACCACTCTGATCCTCAGTTTGTTCACCTGTAAATTGGGTATAATGACAGTAACCACCCCACAGGTGGTATGGGGTATGCAAAGCACAGAGTGATTGCCCAAGGAACTGATTTCTGGCTGTTTCCGTAGATGGGCCACCTCCGGGACCCTGACACATTCACTTACCTCATTTCTATTGCTTCAGCGTTCCCAGCAACCCCAGCCTTGTCTAGAAACTCAAAGGCCAAAGAAAGCTCCTGCATGGCTGGAGGAGAACCCACAGCTTTTCATAAAGAGTGAAAGGGAAGGGCAGGTGTTTACTAGTATTGCCTACTGGATATTAGACTCTATGCTTTTTCTTTTCATCCACTCATCACCCTCCAGTGTTTATAATCTTGGGTTCACCCAGGAGGAAACTGAGGCTCAGAGAGGCAGAGCCACTTGAATAAGTCCCCACAGTTGCTAAATAGCAGAGTCAGAATTTGAACCCAGATCTGGCCCATCTTTCTTTCTCACATCGTTCTGCCAGGAAGGTTCTGTGGATTTAAAGAGGGATGATGGTAGAGAGTTCACAGAGGCCTACAGAACCCCCTCGATCCTGCCACACTCTCCCAACTCTCTCAGACTCTGGGTCCTCCTGCTTCTCCAGGAGTCCCTGACCACACCTGCTCTGGGGTGGGCCCAGGGTACACACCTGCCCTTGGAAGGCTGCAGAGAGAAAGCACCCCTGGTCCCCAGGCTGTAACTTACCAATGGTGTCCTGAACAAGAGGCGCATCCAGGGTGGAAAGTAAGGCATGGATCAGTGGGCACACCTGAGGGGGAGGGAGGGAGAGATAGAGAAAGAGAAGGAGGGAGGGATGGGTAGGTGCAGGAGAACAGATCATTATCAACTGGGGCCAAACTGTCAGCCACCCACCAAGATCTCAGAAACTTTGACCCTTAGGATTCTAGAACAATAGAAACCTAAAAGTCCCAAACGGGAGAACCATAGGATGCTAGAATTCTAAATCCTTAGAACATTAGAATCCTAGAACCCTGAGAATCTAGAGTGTTAACATCCCAGAACCCTATACTCTTAGAAACCTTGAACTTAGGAACCCTGGAATTTTAAGAAATCAGATTGGGTCCTGGGAACCATAGAGCAGAGAGTTTTTCACTCTGTGTCTGTACAATTCCCTGAAGATGTCATTAAGTGCCCATTCTGATTTGAGCAGGGCTGGGGGGCTGCGGGGTCAGTTGGGGGGGGGTGCTGAGAGCCTGCGTTTCTAACCAGCTTCCACATGAGGCCCCCCGGGCTGCTGGGCAGAGGACCGTATTTTGAGTCCTGAGGCTCCAGTCCAATGAGTGATGGAGCCATCTGGAGGATTTTTCTTTCCTAAACCCAGAATCCCAGCCTCCTTCCAGAAGGACTGATTCAGACTCTCTGGAACTTTGGGCACGCAGTAAAAATGGTTTTTTGTGATGCATAGATGAAAATACCAGTTTTATAGGTCTGTTATGTTTTTAAATTAATTATCTGAATGATATGCATTTCTAATTATGGTAGAGATAGTTTTCTTTTTAAAATACATATTTAAATAAGCTTGAGTAAAATTGTGTTGTCTAAAGGAGGACCACACTAGCTAAAAAGGCATATTAGGAGTAGCCTAATGGCTATTTGGCAAATGGCCCAAACTTGGGATCCAGTGATTTCAGCTAATGTCGGACCTCTGCTCGTTGTCTTTCCCTCTCCCCAGGCTGAGTAGAGGGGCACAGGTTCCAACTGACAGCCCAATGAGGAGTTTGCCCCCAGAAGAAAAGGCACCCAGAGAGTACAGTAGCTCCTGTAAATGGCACACGTGCCCCCCACCGGCCCCCAGGCATGGCTCTGGGCCCCAGGGAGTGGAGGACTCACATCCTTCTCTACCAGCTGGGACACGGTGTTTGTCAGGGGGCTGATCATGGTGTTCACGGTCTTCCCAATCATAGCATTTTGGCTGGAAAAGAGTAGCGACTGATAAAACCGTGGGCAGAGTGGCCACACAGTGGGGGTGGGCGTGGGGGAGGGGGAGATGGCTGAGCGCCTGGAAATCAGGTAAACCCAGGAGTGCTGCAATGCCTTTCTAACCACAGCCTGAGCCTCTATTCAGGGGCTCCCCACTTCTGACCAGAGGCTCACCTCAACCTGTGAGAGTCTCATCACAGCCTTAAGATCCCACTCTTTGATTTCAACACATGTATAGATCACCACCTGCATGCCAGACGTTGACTACGCTGAGGACATGGGGATGAGCAAAGCACAAATAACTCCTCAGCTTGTACCTAGACACCAAACAGGTCTTGCTAAGGCTGGTTCCTGCCCACCTTCAGCATTCAGCTTGACTGACACCTCCTTAGGGCAGCCCTCCCTGACTGCTTGCCTAAGGGAGGGCTTTGTGTCAGACAGTCCCGTTACATGTACTGCTCTGCTTAGAGCTCATCGTGATCTGACATTTTCCTTGAGGGCTCTTTACTGATGGACTGGACACTCATCTGTCTGCTTTACCCTCAGGACAATAAACTCCGGGAAAGCTGGGTCCTTGTCTGTTGTCACCAATAAATTCTCCAGAGCTCAGAGCCTATCTGGAACATAGCAGATGCTCAAACATTTTTGGCTGAAAGAAGGACTGAAGTAAACATAGAAGTAAATATAGAATGATGGGAGGCCTGGGTGGCTCAGTTGGGTAAGTGTCTGCCTTTGGCTCGAGTCATGATCCTGGGGTCCTGGGATGGAGTCCCATACTGGGCTGCCAGCTCAGCGGTGAGTCTGCTTCTCCCTCTCCCTCTGCTCCTCCCACCCCCACTCATTCTCTCTCTCTCTCAAATAAATAAATAAAATCTTTGGAAAAGTAGAATGACAGCTTGTGACAATTACTGTGGAGGCCAAGAGTAGATGATTTTGAGGGAGAAGAGGAAGAACCCTTTTTAGAACCTGAAGTTTGAGAAGTACGTGGAAGTGAGGGGAAAGGTGTTCCAGGAGGCCAGAAGAGCATGTGTACAGGTCTGGAGGTGGGGAAGAACTTGTCTGAGGTGAGCAAAGGCCAGTGTGTCTGCAGCAGAGTGAGCGAGGACTAGAGGGCAGTGGTAGGAGAGTTGAGCCTGGATGGCTGTGGGAGTGCTTGGGCTGAGCGATCTTGGGCCACAGAGTGGAAGACCATTTCACAGATGCGGACACTGAGACCCAGAGCGGCAGGATGAAGTCCCTGGGGCTGCAGACAAGGCAGTATCCAGCAGGGCTCAGAGCTTCTGTTTACATCCCAGCCTTACCCAATAACATCAGACAGGAGAGCCTTTCTTTGGTACAGGGGGTTGAGATCCCTTGATCAGATTCCTTGAGGGGGTAGGGTGGAGTGACCTCTGCTCATGGCCCTCAGGGCTGAGAGCCGAAAACCCAGCCTTGTTTCTCCCAAAACCAACCTGCCCCCGGTTTTGAATTCTAGACCATTCTCCAACAGCTGCCTCCGGGGTCACCCTGCCTCCCCACCACCCTCTTCCTCCACCAAACCTGCCCTTGCAAGCACACAGTTTAGTAAGTAGATATGGAGGGGCGCCTGGGTGGCTCAGTGGGTTAAGCCTCTGCCTTCGGCTCAGGTCATGATCTCAGGGTCCCCATTGAGCCCGCACTGGGCTTTCTGCTCGGCAGGGAGCCTGCTTCCCCGCCCTGTCCACCCCCTCCCCCCGCCTGTTGCTCTGCCTACTTGTGATCTCTCTCTCTGTCAAATAAATAAAGAAAATCTTAAAAAAAAAAAAAAGTAGATATGGGTTAACAGGGATCCATGATTTCAATGGAGAGGATTCGGTTTGTAAGATCTCTGATTTCGGGAATTTTCCAAATGAATGGGGGACTCTGGGGACAATCTGAAATTAGAGCCCCTGGTAAGCATTTACTTCTCCTCCCTCTCCCACATGGAGGCAGGAAGGAAAATACAACTTACTATTATTGTTATGGTTGCTGAGGGATATAACATAATGATAAAGGGGTCAAGTTTTCAAGAAGCAGTAACAACCCGCCATGTGCTGCGGGGAACAACAGAGCCTCCGAAAGCAGGAAATGGGTTTGACAGAGCTGCCAATGGATCGGCGGCCAACACTCCTGTCTCGGGAATGGTGAGAACAAGAAGACACGGTCAGCATGGATGTCACTATCCCCGAGGGCTGAGCGTGCACCAGGCTCTGGGCTCAGCACTCTAGTTTCCCAGGTGGTCCGGTCAGCAGCTGGGGAGGAGACATTCTTGTCACCTTCAGGTTACAGGTGGAAAAACTGAGGCTCGGAGGGGCTAAGCTGTTCACAAAGTTGTAAGTCTGTAGCTGATACCTGAACCAAGATCTGACTCCAGAGCCTACGTTCTTTTGCTACGTTGTGCCACCCTATGGGTACAGGGATAGGGCGGAAGCAAGGGTCCTCAACTCCTCTGAGTGCCCCGCTCTGCTGAGATGGACGGGCCTCACCTGTCCAGCACGTTGAGCGAGATGCTGTCGGGGTCACTGCTGCATTTCCCTATGATCACTCGGGGGGTGCCGGTCTGGGGATCGATTGCAACTCTGACAGCAGTCAGGAGGTCCAGTGAGGCCTTCAGGTTGACCTTGCCAATGAAAGGCCTGTAGGAGATAAGATTCCCAGTGAACAGAGGTCTCCAAGACCCCCTAGGGTTCCTCCACCTGTGTGGATATTTAACCCTCCAGCTTGTCTGTGGGTAATGTCAGCATCATCTGGATTCTTAATGGACATTGACATTAAGGGCTTCTTTGCCCTTCCACGTGGATTTGGTGTGTACAACAGTTTTATTTAACACCACCCTAATAATGAAAATAATAACAACAGTTAACATTTACTAAGGGCAAATGATATGGTAGGCATTTCTAAAAAGCATTTTTTCAGGACACCTGGGTGGCTCAGTGGGCTAAGTGTCTGACTCTCAATTTTGGCTCAGGTCATGATCTCACGGTCATGAGATCGAGCCCCATGTGGGGCTCCCCCCTCAGCGGGGAGTCTGATTGAGATTCTCTCTCCCTCTCCTTCTGATCCTCCCCGTCCCCTCTCTCTGTCTCTCTAAAATAAATAAATCTGTAAAAGAAAAAAAAAATTTCCTGGATTAATCCATGTCGTCATTACAGCAATACCATGAGGTAAAAGTACTATTATTATCTTTATTTTCAAAATGGGGAAACATTGGTATAGAGAGGTTAAGTAACCATCCCGAGATCTCATAGCTAATGAAGGATGGAATCCCTGGGTCCTCAATTTCTCTCCTTCCACTAGTGCTCATTTTCCTATCTCTCTCTTTTAAAGTAATCAAAATGCTTTAAGATTATCTTCTTCACCCATGCCCTTCATTATATACTGTACACTACTATAGATGCTGAGCTGCAATGGTCACTGTTACTTAAAGAGAATCTCAAGAGACAAAATACTGCTGGCAGAAATTTTGCCAAAGAGTTATAAGTGCTCATGTCTTCTCAGTTTTTCAGATTTTACCATTAGAGAAATGCGATGATTTCAGAAATATTTAATGGAGGATTCTTTTCAAAGAGACTTGGTTATGGCCAGAGTTCATTAGAACATTTCAAAGCTTCAGATTTTAGAGCAGGGAAAGGCCCCTTCATGTACAGTTCAGGAGACTGAGACCCAAGGTCACCCGGTAGCATGGGAAAGAGCCCCATTCCAGTGTGGAGATCATTGGCCTTGCTGCACAGCTTCTCCCAAATTCCAGATTCTAATGCATACTCACAGGGCCAGGGTGACATTAGCAACGACGGGGACCCTTATGTTAATGCCTTCGCCATCAGGAGTCAGTTCCACTTTGATTTTCAGGATGCGGGAGTTAATGATGTTCAACCTGTGTGAAAGCCACAATTTCTCTTTGGCATTCCTCAGGCCAGCCGTGTTCTGAACACTTCTCTACCCCAGCATCAGGCTGAGCATTTGGGCTTCACCACTTTGGCCTTCACAATAGCCCTATTCAGAGGTTTGTCTCTCTCCACGTTACGACATGGCTTACAGTTGCTCAGACGGATGTAATTGCCCACAGAGATTCAGGGAGGAATAAGTGCCAGAATCAGAATTCGAACCCAGAACTGTTTGACTCCCAAACTCCACGCATGAAGCCAGCAATAGGTATGAACTTGTCTTCTCTCTCCTGAAGGGGATTGGTACTTTCATCCTCAGCTATATTTGAAGAACATCTTACTCCTTGGAAAGGGGACCTCAGGCACCACCAAAGAGTGGAGGTAAGGATTGAGAGGATCTTCACCCTGATCCTGAAATTACATAACACGGAAGCCCGAACCCATGAGATACCCAGACTGGCCCTGCAGCCCTGCCTCTAATTTGCTCAAGCTCTGATGAACCTGGCCTCAGACCACCTTGACTCTGGGGGGACAACAAGGTTTATCAACCTTTCTGTCTTTGACCTTAAACTCACCTGCCAAATATGTGTGTTCCTTTTTCTTGGAGCAAAGATATCCACCTTGAAGCATCAACTCACCCCATAGTCTCATCCTTAGCTGGTTTGATCTTAGAAAAAGCATCTTTCACCAAGTTCTTCACTTCCTGCACCTTCTCCTGGGCCAGGTCCCAAGCCTTGGATTCCTGAAGCTTCTGGAAGTCAGCGGTCAGTTTCTGAACGACAGCTAAAAAAACAACTGCCATTTAGTGTTGTGCATCACTTATGGAGCAGTGACTATGTACCAGACACTAAGTAAGACTATTTGCCTATGTTATATCATTTACTTTTCATAATAACTCAGGTGAGGCAGATATGGTTATTATCTGCGTTTTCAGATGAGAAAATAAAGGATCAAAAGTTTAAGAAATGTGCTTAAATTCATGCGGCTCTGGAGCCTTTGTTCCTTCCATGCTGCCTTCATACTAATATATACTCGTCATTAATAAACAAAGTAATCAATTAACCAGGCAATTCATATTGCTTGTACACCAGCTTCTATTTGTGACTTGAGACAGGGGAGAATGTCTATTGCTCTAACTGAGATGTTCATGCAAGTTTGAAAAACTAGGTCAAACAAAAAGAGAATAAGAAATAGAGAATCTAGAATCCAGGAAAAAGTATGGTCCACCTCATAAAAGTGGCAAATGGGAGTCCCAGAATGACAGCTTTGCAGCAAGCCCAGAGAGCAATAATTCATACAGGAGTATGAAAACAAAGTGTCTTAATGGAAGGGCTCCAGAGAAAAGAGGGATTAGATAGACATGGCAGATATAGAATAGTGCATATGCAAAGAATTAAGGATATGTGTGTAGCAAATAATTCAAGTGAAAAACAAGGCAATTATTAACTCAAGGAAAAACAAAGGCTGTACAAGAGAAGAAATGTTAACTATGGTTCTCCAACTTGGCTCTGCAATGGATGGTATCTACCTAGTTATAATGGTATAACAAATGGAGTTCATTTCAATAAAACTCTTTTTGGTCCCGTAACTCATTAGGTGACCTTGATCCAGACACTTCTGTTTCTGAACTCAGTTTTCCCAACAGTGAAATTGGAGAGTGGTCCCTTCTTTATCTTTGAAGCTCTAAGCCCTAACAAGACCTAAGCCCTGACAACGTTTGAAAGGTAGACATTTATAGCATTTACTTCCTCCTATAATGTTTATCAGTGTGCTAATGTTGAAAATGAAAAGAAAGCCAAATTCTTTTAAGAAATAAGAATCAAAAAGAGACATGATTAAATGTAAAGCTAGGTGGCTTTAAAGCTACCTAGGCTGAGTTATGGCTAATTTCCTTAATTTCCAATGAATTAATACATGTCAGTAAGAAAACTGAACAGCCGGGACACCTGGGTGGCTCAGTGGGTTAAGCCTCTGCCTTGGGCTCAGGTCACGATCTCAGGCTCCTGGGATCGAGCCCCGAATCGGACTCTCTGCTCAGCAGGGATCCTGCTTCTCTCTCTCTCTGCCTGCCTCTCTGCCTACTTGCGATCTCTCTCTCTGTCAAATAAATAAATAAATAAAATCTTTAAAAAAAAACAAAACTGAACAGCCTAGCAGAAGAATATGCTATAAATATGAACAAAATATTTATGCTAAAATATGTAAATAGCTAATAAAATATTTAAAAATGAGTGAATTCTTTCATAATTGGAGAAATGCAAAGTGAAATGAGCTATAATCTTTTATCTATGATATTAGCAAAACTGTTAAGTTGTCCATACCGGTGCTGTCAAGGGAGTAGAGAAAAAGTCGCTCTCCCAAAACTTTTGGAGAGAATATTAATGTAGAGGATTATTTGTCAACACCTCCTACAATTTAAATTGTGCATACCTTCCGAACTTTTGAAACTCCACTTTAGGAATTTATCCTACGGATGTATTAGGAAAAACTTGCCATGATATAATATATAAGAGGATATTCACTCGAGATTGCCTGTTCCCAGAAAAATAAGGGAATGAACCAAGAACTGAACAGCCCCCTTTCTCGGTAAACCCCCCATAAATAGCATCCCCTGGTGGCAGCCTCTGGTAATGCAGGGATAGCATTTAGGAGGCACGAGCCTAAGTGCCACTGATCATCACTTGTGTCATGACTCACAATTAAGTGTATTGTCAACGGTCTCGAGTCCTTTCTCAACAGCAGGTTTCAGCTTGTTCACAGTATTACTCAGATCGTTGCCAAGATTTCCAAGAAGGGATGCTGAGGTCCCAGTGAGCAGGCCGCATACAAGAACAAGTTTCCAAAGCTGAAGCATCTTGTCTTGACACCTGAACAGTCATAGGAGGGACAGGAGTGAGAATTACGCAGATAAGCACCCTTGATAAGCACCTATTACTTTTAACTTCACATTCCTATAAGATAGATGTGGTTCGCTTCTGTTTTACAGATGGGCAGTCAGTTCAGAAACCTAGAGCAACTTGTCCAGAGATGCACAGCCAGTGAGTGGAGGAGCTGATATTTGAAAAGTCACACTTAGCTCCAAGTCTGTGCTCTTTACGCAAAAGTCCTTTGTACATGCTGGCTCCTCTGCCTGGAACATCTTTCCTCATCTTTGCAATTTTACCTAAGTCATTTCCTACTGACTCTCCAGCTTCAGTAAGACACCATGCCCTCTGAGAAGCCCACTCTAGGCCCCTTCTCTTCCCAGAGTCGAGATTAGGGGGTCCCACCACATCATCCTGCTGTTTTTGTTCTCTGATCAGAGTTCTGGTGCCATTTAGTGATGACTTGTTTGTCTTTCCCACAAGGCTGTGACCTCCTGAGGGGAGAGATCACAACCCACTTTACTATTCACTCTCTAGCCCCCAGTAAAAAACCTGGACTTAGTTTGGAATGAGAAATATATATTTGCTGAATAAAAGTATGAACAAATAAAGGGACACCATGTCATGACCCTGCATTGCTCATTAGTTTGATGCTTCTAATAAAATTTATCTCTTAATATGTTACATTCAAAATATTAGCTAATCCAAGTGGCCCCATACTTCTGCCTCTTGCCCTCAAAACATTCTGAAGATCACCATGTGGGGTGCCATCGGGGGAAAACCCACCACTCACAGGTTTGGAGGAGGATGGTCGTAAATCCTTGCTCCTCTGTATGGTCCCCCTGGGATTCTGCTGAGTGTTGGTGGCCTTTATATGGTGGTGACAGGATGGGAGGCTGCCCACAGAAGCTAGCGCCGGTTCCAGGGCCATCCAGAGAGATTCCAAAGTAAATAAACCCAGTCCAGGATGAGCAGAGAGATTTCTAACCAAAAGGTCACCCAGGATGCTTGAACTGAAGTGGATGGACATGTAGAGACCCTTTCGCCAAGGCTAAGACAAAATTCATGGAGCCTCCAGCGGCCAGCCAAGACAGCAGCCATTGTGAATGGGGGTTGAGGTAAAGACTGAGAGTGGATGAACAGGAGAACAGTCTGGTGAGAGGACCCATAGCATTTATGCGGCTAATTCTGTCCTCACTTGGGAACTGAGGTATAGAGAGGGGAAGCAACCAGTCTGAGGTCACCCAGTAGGACAGGTTCAGAGGTGGGGCTGTGACTGTGGCCCACGGAGAGTCAGGGTCTGTGACGAGGGAGGTCATTCTGCCTAACCCTCCTCCGGTGTCTGAGTGCCCTCACAGCACCATGCTCCCTGGAGCCAATCTCGGTGTGAATGTTTTTGACGACGGAGGGCTTCCTAGCCCCTGAAGCCTGCCTGTGGTTCCATCTAGTTGGTTGAGAGTTCCTCCTGAGAGTAAACAAAATTTGCCCCCTCCCCCATTACCGCCACATATGTGGACAAGAGTGAGGCCCAGAAAAGTTAAGAGCCTTGCCTGAGGCTGCACAGCCAGTGTCAGAAGACACGTCCCAACAGCCTTATCTCTGGTCTCCCTCTGCCCACTTACTCCCATTTGCTCCTCTGTCAACACAGCAGCCAGAGGGGCATCACTCAGCCCACCCCCAGAGTCCCCACCGTGGCCCACGGAGCCTGTGTCATCTGCTCTCTGCCTTTCAAAACTCACCTTCTGCCTCTCCCAGCCCCTACTGGCCTTCCTTCTGTTCCAGAAAGATGCCCCCCTCTTTCCTGCCTTGGACCCTTGCATAGGCTGTGCTCTTGGCCCAGAGCTCTCCTCCCCAGCTGTCCCCAGCCCTAGACTCTGTCTCCTCAGAACCTCCCGAGGGTCTAGCTGAGACAGCCGGATGCTCCCTCCCCTCAGCAACTTGCTGCTTTTTTCATAACAAATCACCACAATTGGATTTTTTGTGTTAACTGGTTCCCTATCCCCAGCAAGTAGTTACCGCCCTATGCTCTGGGCCCTTCCTGTCGCATGGGTCCCTGGGACCCTGACCGGTCCTTGGAAAGCTCCAAGCCTCTCCCTGGAGGACCCTGTAGAGCAGCCACCACCTGGGCAGGTGGTGAGGTCCCCATTACCAGAGATGCTCAGAAATTGGACTACGTGACTGCGCTGGGGTCCTGTGTGGCTTCACATGGCTGGAGCCATGAGTCTAGATCTCCTTGGCCTAGTGCTTAAACGGTGATCTACATGTTTATGATCCCCCCTCTCAGGTTTCCTTTCTGCCTGCGCCCAGCCACCTTGCAGGGATGTGGTTCGCTCAGGGCTCAGGCTTCTCGCCTCTTTCCTTTTCACCCCCCAACCCCCCCCCCCTGCCCCCAGCCTTGCCCCGCTGTAGCCTCCGGAAGCCACCATGGCTACTGCCCCTCCCCCTGGCACTCACAGCTGAGCTCTAAGGTGATGTTGACAAGAAGCTTCTGTCCCCTGGGGTGGGCCTGGGGTGGCCAGAGGCAGTCAGTGAGTAGTGGGCCCTGTCCTCACCTGAGCAGCTCAAGGGTCCTGCTGCCTAAGGAGCCATATTCTCCCGGTCATTAACTCCTTTGCTGCTTCCCTGGCCCACTTCACATGACGACAGGACCTCGCCCCTCCAGGGCCCCCTTCTGCTGAAGCATCTAGGGGACCCCCCAAGTCTGGTGTAACTCTACCAAAGTGGGGAGAAACCAGGCCTCCTTCTTCCTGAGGCTCTCCAGATCCTACTCCCGACAGTGGTGTGGGATTCCTGAACAAGCACATATACACACGTGTTCACACATATACACGTGTATGTATGTGCCCGTGCAACAAGGCGGCACAAGCTAGACTTCTATGAAGAACACGGATATGTTTTCCTGCCTGCAAAGAGAACTTCTTACAGAAGCCCAGAGATCATGTTACTGCTGCTTCGGATGCAAGAGCTCACACCCTACAAAGGGGGACTTAGGTCTGTTTTGCTCTTTAACAATTTTAGATACAATGATCTGGCAAAGCTCACTGGAGAGTGAAGCCAATACTAAGGAAATGAGAAAATGTCATTTGAGCACCTAGATCCAGCTGTGCCTGAAGTCATTTATATCCCAGGACTTTTCAGTTCAAATAAATTTCTTCTTCTCTCTTTCTTTGCTTAGACCCGTGTGAGTGGGTCTCCTGCCACTCATTCCCACAGCAGTTCAGACTCAGGCATTCATAGTGTCACGTTGGCTTCCTCCCTTCTGATGGCTGCTCGAGGGTCACACACTACACTGGAACCGATGCAGGGCCCGAAGCCAGAGCAAGATTAGAGCTATAAGTTTAACCTCCTTGCTGGGAAGTCTGGAGAGCCTGTGCCCCAGAAAAGAAGGACTCGTCCAAGGCCACACAGTGACCTTGGACCCTGCTTCTCTTCCTCTTTTATTGTATCTCTTTCAGTTTTGTTGGAATTTTTTACTTTGGGCAATAGTTGTACAAAAAATATTCAACAAAATGATTTAGGAAGCATATGTACCATAGAGGCACTGGAGTTCCTGTCCTTCCCTGGCTAGTTTGGACAAGGGGCTCTGGGAGCCCCAGGGGCAGTCTGTGTCCCAGCTACCCTGGGTGGGGCGCGGTTGACTAGAAATGGAAACCATCGCAGTGGATGACCCAGAGGTGCGCTGTGCCTTGAGTCCTATGAGCAGTGACCCCAGCCCAACCTCCGGAGCCCCAGCTCTGCCTAGACATGACCCTTGCAATGCTACAGCTCAGGTGCATAGCACTCTACAGTGTGGCCTGACCGTCCTGCCGAAGCCGAGACCTGTAAGAGCGGACCATTGAGAAGAACAACTGCCGTTTACTCGGCTCCTGCTCTGTCCCGGGCGCTTCTGCTTCATCTGGGTTCAGCCCCTCGGCAACCCCGTGGGGCATGTTACTGCCCTGTTTTTCAGGTGAGGAACGTGGGGCTTGGAAAGGAAGGACCATGCTGCGGACAGGACGGGGCAGGGCTAGGAGACAGTAACCCCAAGCCCCAAGGAGGCCCTGAGAGCCCCCTTACCCGTGGAGGAGACCGAGGCCCAGGGAAAGGGGGATGGCTTGGCCAGGCCTTTCGCCACCAGGAACTGGGTGTTTGGGTCCCCGGGGAAGGTCCTTTCACCCCTGTCGCACTGAGGCCAGCTGGCGGGTCAGAAGCGTGTTTGAGCTCGAATATCCTGTTTATCCCTTGGCCTTTTCTGTTTGAGTTGGTTGTAATGCCTGCTGCATTGGGTCCGTGTCAACCCGGAACAGACCACAGGCAATCCCAGTGTGCCACATGGCGTGAGGCTGGGGGGCTCTGGCAGAGGGCTCCTCCGTTCCCGGCGGGCCTGTCCTTCACATGATCTTGGCCCGGGTAAGGGTGGGAGAGGACTGGTGGCTGGGGAGCTAGCTCTGTTCATACAGACCCAGGCTCCGCCATGAGAGCACAGAGCAGGGAGAAGGTGGGAGTCCGGGTCCAGGAGAACCCTCCAGTAGGGCCTTGCTGGGTGGCCTTGGACCAGTCATTGCACCCCCCTCCCCCCGGCCCTGCTGTCCAGCACCGAGTTCTGCAAAGCTCTATCTTCTCTTCCTCCAGCCATGGGGCATGGAGCTGAGGGCAGTGCCGAAATCTCTGAGGAGAGTTTTTCCCGCCCTGGGGGAACGTGGCTCAGGCCTCAGGCCTAGCATTGGCCCATGGAAATCAAAACGGTACTGAGGGGGCCCTGAGGGTGATGCTCAGAGCCTGGCTCCGGGCTTGGGTAGGTCTGGGTTCGAATCCTCTCCCTCACCTATTGCTGGCTGAACAGCCTGGATGAAGGGCGTCATCTCCCTGAGCCCCAGGTTCCTGAGGACAACCCGCGTGGAAGGGTTAGCATGCCACAGGCCCTTGACACATGACGATTATAGGTACTGCTGGATTCTGGTCACTCTGCTGCTTCCAACCTCAGTTTCCCCACCTGCACGGAGCCATACCACCCTGGCATCACGGAGAAGATGAACCGAGACGGCACATCCAGGATGCTCACTGCTCACTGAATGTGTTTCTGACCCTCATGCGCAGGGAAGTCCTGATGAGCTGAAGTGCGTGTGTGTCTCCGTCCTTCCCCTGGGTGACTGTGTGACAGCAGAAAGGTGCCTTCACCTCTCTGAGACTCTGTACTTTTTTTTTCTAAAGATTTTATTTACTTATTTGACAGAGAAACAGAGAGAAAGGGAACATAAGGAGAAGGAGTTGGAGAAGGAGAAACAGCCTTCTGGCCGAGTAGGGAGTCCAATGCAGGGCTCTATCCCAGGACCCTGGGATCATGACCTGAGCCACAGGCAGACGCTTAACGACTGAGCCACCCAGGCGCACCTGAGCCTCTTTTTTTTTTTTTTTTTAAACCACAGAATGAGAATTAGAATGGTCTCTACCTCAGAAGAGCCGCTGGTGGGGACTAAATGCGGAGATGGGGGTGGAGAGCCCAGCTGGGCTCCTGCTGGAGAAGGTGCCCCATGGATCCCTGTTACCGTTGTCATCATCATTACTGCAATAAACAGGGACATTGGGACACAACAGGCCTGGGTTCAAATCCTTGCTCTGCTGTTCTCTAGTCCTGTGGCCTTACCCTCTCAGAGACTCAGCTTACTCACCTGTAAAGTGGACACCATGAGTGTCAGCCCGGTCTAAAGAGCAGACAATTATCACGTATACATCCCGTGGGTGCTTTCTAATGGGAGAAGCTTCCGAGGAAGCTCTAGGAAGTGGGGATTCTGTTTTGTTCCCTGCCACGTCCTCAGTGCCTTAACGACCCCTTGTTGAAGAAATGTTCGTTGAGTTGCTGTTCGGATTTCTACACACAGGTCAGGGACTTTGTCCCCAGGTGGCTCCCCGAGGAGAAAAACCATGGTGCTCTGTTTCCAGTACTTTCCACACATATCCACCTATCCCTAGATGTTATGGTACAACCCACCTCTCCTTTCTCTTCTCTGGCCCCCGCTTGCTCCTGTGACCCTGGGTCTGGGAGGTTGTCTGGAGCGTGGGCTTGGCTGGCCAGGCTGACTTCTCCCCTCAGCTGTGGCCTCGGGCATCCCTGGCCTCTCTGAGCCTGTTTCTCTGCTCTGGGCACAGGTGCGGGGCTCAGTGCTGCTCCCATCTGCTACGACACACCATGACAGGATGTCAGTGCAGGGCTGGCACGATGCTGGGGCACTGTGTCACCGCAGACACCTTCCAAGCCCCCCAGGCCGTGAGTGTGAGGGGGCACGGGAAGGGTCTTCGGTGGTGGTTGGGGAGGTCGCTCCTCTCAGAGGTCATCTGAGGTCCAGGCCCAGGCATCCGAGTCATCCCGGAAAGAGAAGAGGTGCCATCCTGTCCCCCTCTCTCCCCTCTCCAGGGTATGGGTTCTCCTTGCATAGCAGGTATTTGCCTCCTGGGGACAAGGGCCCCAGCCCTGAGGGTCGTGAGATGAATTTCTCATTGAGAATCTCCAGTGAGGCATTACGGATTAGCTGTCTCAGTGGGACAAGCTAGCTCAGTGTGACTACTAATCCCCACTGTGGCAGCTTCCTGGTCCCACTGACCCAGCCCTTAACCTCTGAGCTGGTATCTTTTTCCAAACATGGCTCAATTTCCTGGCAAGAAAGGTCCTAGAAGGTCATCCAGCCCACTGAGACCAAGAGTTGGGGGCGGTGTGGCTGGGCTGAGGCTCTGTACCCCCCCGCCCCCCTTCCCCCAGGTGACGAGGGATCACTCTCACACCACTGAGTGAAATTCCTTTATTTTACTATAAAAAGGCTAAAAGGATTGTCATTTTTTTCCTCTGAAATCAGTCAGGTATAGATAATTCATCCAATTTATAAGAGGCCCCAGTTTCCCACACTTGAACTGCCCACCCAGGAACTCTTGGCAAAGAAGAAAGATCTTCGTAACAAATGTTTTCCAACACACTGTCACTTTCATGACTGCTACACATAACAGTGAACCAAGTCACGATGCTGTCTGAAGACCTTTAGCTGTACATGCCGCAGTTTTGACATTGCTGTTTTTCTGATTTTAGATACAATGTGTTTTGCTTTTTCACCTCTCATTTTCCTCATTCCTCTTCTTTACCCATTTGTTCAATCATTTAACAAATATAAATTGTTGTAAGCTGGGACCACTATTCCATCTGATCACCATTTATGGGGCACCTGCCGAGTGCCACGCCCTATGTTAGATCCTGAGGCGAACTTGTCCCAGCGATGGCCACCCCTCAGGGTGGTGGCTAAGCCACAGCCATCAGCTCAGGAGTGTAGGAGAGCATAGTCTCAGGCTTGCTCACTCTCCCAGACCACCAGAGGCAGGTGCTGCTTCGTTCCCATTTCATAGACAAGGAAACCGAGGCACAGGGAGGCAAAGTGAATTGCTCAGGGTCACAGACATAGCGAGTGCTGGGGATCTGAGCTCGGGTCTCCTGGTCCCAGAGTCTGTGCTCAGAGTCTCTTGCACTACACACTCGTTTATATCCTGATGACCGGCACCCTTTTAACCTGTGAGAGCCCTTTGGGGGTAGGAAGCCCTGTGATCCACCTCTGCTTCCCTAGCACCACGCACCCAAGGTCAGTGTCAGAGGAAGCTCTCCATAAAAGTGCGTTAGTGGAAGGAATGTGTGCTCCCTCTTTCTCCTCTGTTGGATTGGAATTCCTTTGTGTCAGGTCTCACCACTCTGCCATCTTTGTGTCTCACATCCTTGTGCCTAGGTCCTGGCTCGTGGGGGGTCCCTATAAGCACTATATTGAGCTAAAGTGCAAAGACAAGTTAACTGACAGGCTGACCAACTGGCTGAATAGATAAATGTAGGGGATGAGATCCAGAGTCCGGCGAGAAGATTCTAGAATCCTATCCCTCTCTCCCTTCCTGCCTTTTCCCATCCATCCTCCCATCCCTTCGGCCATCCACCTACCCACCATCCATTCATCGATCATGTATTTATGGAGTTTCCATTCTGGCCCTGCCCCATGCCATGCTCTGGGCCCCAGAGAGTGCTTATATGTGCATCTAGCCTCAGTACACCCGAGGCACAGGTACGCACTGTGGGGGTAATATACTTGAAAATGTTCTGTCCTTTGAAAACCCTACAAATGGTCAGAATTTTCCTCTAGAGTCCTCACTCTGTCTCGGGCACACAGCCCCATCCTGATGAAGACCCTTCATAAACACTGAATTGGATTGAAGTGAGCACTTTGGGACTTGAAAGAGGAAATAATAAGACATTAGGATATAGGTGGCGATGGATAAGACAGAAGATTAGATGTTGGCATTGTTTCCAAATCTGGGGTCGCTTTGAGTATGTTTGTCTTGCTGGGACTTTTAGTAATTAACCAGACCTCAGTTCAAATCCTAACCCTCCTAATTTCTACTGTGTGACCTTAAGCAAGTTACATCACTTCTCTGAGTCTCCAATCCTCATTTGCAATATAGAGATCAAGAAGGCCAATTTGCTGAGAGTGGTGTGAGAATTAGGTGAGGTTTAAGCTCCCAGACCTGGCACATAGTAAGCGCTCAGCAAAGATAGCTCCACAGTGCCCACCCCTGCAGGGGGAGGTCGGAGGGTGGGCAAAGGGGCAAAGTCTCTATTCCGACCCTGCTTCTTACCAGCTGTGTGATTTTACACAGGGCAATTCAGTTCTCTGAAGCCCCTCTCTAAAATCAGGTGCTGATCCCAGGGAGGAGGGCCTAGGGGGACATTAAGAGAAAGAAGAAGGCAGAGTTCAGGAGCAATAGGCGGTGGCTGGTCCGGTAAATGGGGAGGATGAAGTCTGGAGAATCCAGGAGAGCTGCCTATCTTTCCTCCTGGGACTGTGGTCTCTCAGGATCTCCACGTCCCCCCATTCTCAGGCTCTCTGTCTGTTCTGGAGCGCCCCTAGGGCCTCCTCTCTGGCCTCCTGGACCTGTTTGCCTTACCTCCTCCCAGTGCCCCGAACCAGGCCTGAGGATGTCACACCCCTACATGTCTCCCCATCCTTCAGGGGGCCTCTTCCATGAAGCCCTCACTGGCTCACTCCGCTGGCCCTGCTCACTCTCTGCCCTTAGGTTTTGAACAGGGCTCTTCCTTGGGTGCGCGCGTGCGCGCGCGCGCACACACACACACACACACACACACACACACACACAAACGATGGTCAACTCGGGAAGGCCAGAGTCTGTCTGGGATGCACTTCACTGCCCACTGTGGCTGACACAGAGGGAACTGCCATGTGTTTGTTAATTGCTTCCATCAGAGTTCTTTGGGTTGCTTGTAATGGGAAACACAACTGAAACTGACTTAAGTGTGACAGGGAGTCCTTGCTCCCATAACTGAAGGTCCATGGGTTTCAGGCACAGCTGAATCCCAGTGCTCAAAGGAAATCTTCAGGACTGTGCTTCTCTTCATGATGTGGCTCTGCTTTCTTCTTCATTGGCTTCGTTCTCGGACTGACTATACCCAAGAGGTGGCAGAAACAGCCCCTGGCAGCTCTGGGGCCATACCCTGTCTTAACAACCCTAGCAGAAAGAGGGTATTTCTTCCCTAATATTTTTTCAAAAGTCTAGGCTGACCCCCACTGGCCCAGCTGGGGCTGCACGCTGAGCTCTGAAGAGATCACAGTGCCTGGGTTGAAGGAATAGACAGGCCAGCATGGATATACGTACCCATGAGAGAAGTTGAGGTGCCATGAGCAGAGGGACAGGAGGACAGTCAGGGGAGCAGAGCCAAAGGAAGATCTGGTTTCAAGGAGGAGGAAGTAAGTGTCTGTACTGGGGCCAAGTAAGATGAGGCCAACAAGGGTCTGAAGGTTTGCTCCACATGGAAATTATTGAGGACCTGGTGTGGGGGCTGGGTTGTGGGGTGACTGATGGAAAGCAGGTGGGCAGAGGGCTGGATGTGCCCAAGACAAGCCTGCAGCCCAAAGGGTGGCCCAGGGACCCGTAGCATCAGTCTCTGCAGGGAGCGTGTTGGGAAGGCAGAACCTCATGTCTCTGCCCACTCTAACCACACCAGGACCTGCATTTCAACAGAGCCCCAGGTGGTTCTTGTGCGAGTTCAAGGCTGAGAAGCTCAGCAACGGGGACCTTGGCTGAGAAGGGGAAGAGAGACGCAGGTAGGGAACTGGAGGGAATGTGGTGCCAAAGGAAAGGACCTTGACGGAGAGACTGAAGTGTGTTTAGTTGTACGCTCTTAACAATGAAAAAAATTAACTTTCTGGTCACAAAGTGAAACTTCATTAATATTTCTCAGGACATAGTTCCATATTTGCATAAATCAGATTCACATCAAACGTGACCTGACTGTGTTTGTTGTCTGAAGGAACCAACAGCCCTCCCACTCCAGATTCTTTGGCAACGGGCCGCCTCCCAGGGCTGTTCATTGCCGGACAAGGACACCAGGTGTGGGTGCACCGCAGAGACTTTGGGGGGAAACAAAAGGCCACTCCACTTCCCTCTGTCTTCCTTCTTTGTCTCCCCATCTGGTTCCACGCAGTTCTGCTCCAGGCCCACAGGGCCCCTCGTGTTGTTCACAAAGGCGGTGCTGGAAAAGGAGGTTGGGGGAATGGAGACTGTTATGTGTGTCACTGGGCCAGAATGGCCTTGTGAGCCACCGCTGTGTGTCCTCAGGCCATGGGCTCATGGGACATGAGGAAGCCTAGAGAGGCTGGAGCTCAGGGGTGGCTTTGTGCAGGGTGCAGGGAGAGCCCTGGACTTGGGGTCCTCCTTTCACTGTGCGTTCCCTCTGTCCCAGTTCTGGCACCTCCAGGATGGGTCTCTTGGCTGCCATACTGTGAGTCATAGAACCAAGGCATTGCAAAAGGGCTTGGCTTCCTACATCCTCCTGTTTCTTGTAGTACCAGTGGAAAACTGAGGCCAGAGCAGTGTGGGGGACTTAATGGACAGTTGTGGGCCAGGACAAGAACCTGGGGTGTCTCTTCCCTGAGCCTTTAGTCACTGGCACCTCCTACAGCTCTCTGCCAGAGACCTGGGTTGGAATTTCACTCCGTCTATGTGAAAATGGGACAGGCAGCTAGCCTCTCCGAGCCTCAGTTTCCTTATCTGCAAACGAGGGATATTAACAACCACCTCCTAAGGTGGCTGTGAGGACGACATGAGTGATTCACGTGAGGTGCACAGCACAGGGCCAGACACAGAACAAAAACAAGCAGCTCAAGGGGCACCTCAGTGGCTCAGTGGGTTAAGCATCTGACTCTTGATCTCAGCTCAGGTTTTGATCTCAGGGTCATGAGTTCAAGCCCTGCATTGGGCTCCACACTGGGTGTGGAGCCTACCAAAAAAACAAACAGTTAAAGTCTATTAACTACCATAATGTTACTGCTAATATTAGCCCCATTTCTCAAATGGGGAGACCGAAGCACAGACAGGTTAACTATCCTAGTAGGCTGAAGAACTGGGATTTGAGCCCATGAATTCTGACTCCTAGCCTCCATATTTAGTCATATCACTTCTCTGAAATGAAGCTGATAATATTGATCTTAAGAGATAGCTTTGAAAATGAAGCAAGAATGGGGCTTCTGGACGCCTTCAGCTCAGGTCATGATCCCAGGGTCCTGGGACTGAGTCCCGTATCCAGCTCACTACTTAGTGGGAAACCTGCTTCTCCCTCTCCCTCTGCCAGCAGCTCCCCTTGCTTGTGCTCTCTTTCTCTCTGTTTCTGACAAACAAGTAAATAAAATCTTAAAAAAAAGAAAAGAAAAGAAAATCAAGCAAGATCATGAAAGCCAAGTGCCCAGCACAGTGCCTGACATTAAAAAGGCAGCTTTACCCAAGTGGCTTCAGTCTGGGTATAGGAAACATGGATTAGCAGGGACATAGCTCCACCTCGTGGTATAATCTGGGAACTGCACCCTTTCGCTCAGAGGTCCTGCCAGTCTGCTCTGGTCACTTTTTTTTTTTTTTTTTAAAGATTTTATTTATTTATTTGACAGACAGATCACAAGTAGGCAGAGAAGCAGGCAGAGAGAGAGAGAGGAGGAAGCAGACTCTCCGTGAAGCCGGGAGCCCGATGCGGGGCTCAATGCGGGGCTCGATCCCAGGACCCTGAGATCATGACCAGATCCGAAGGCAGAGGCTTTAACCCACTGAGCCACCCAGGCGCCCCTGCTCTGGTCACTTTTTCTGCAGGGCACAGAGGGATGCCCGGAGGGATGAGCGGAGGGGGCGGCTGAAATTCGCGCAGTTTCCACCCCTGTCATTGTAGGGACTCGTCCGTAGGGAGCAGGGATGACGCGGAGGGTCTGACTATGGGTTCTCACACCCTTGAAGTTCCTATCCAGATCTTTGCCCAGTTGCTCCCTCTGCCTCCTCATTTGTACACTGTTCCTGGAGGAGGCAGTTCGCGGTGCAGACTCCGCACGTAAGCTTTCTTCATGCATTTTCTCAGGATTACTCGCTAAGCTAGGGGCTATTCTCCCATTTTGCAGAAGAGGAAGTGGAGGTTCAGAGAGTCAGTGGGCGATCAGGATTTGAACTCGAGTCTACCTGACTCCAAAGCCTGTGCTCTTCACTGCTGCACTGAAGATGTGCGACAGGGACCACCCCCTCCCTGGAATATGCAACCATGTCCTGAGAGAGGCTCCTGCACACAAAGGGTTCCCAGCTCATTGCCACCAGCCCATCGGGAAGATCCTGGGGTTTCCATGGCCTCTGCCAGCTGGATTCTGTCCTTCTGGGATTTTAAATGTGTATCTTATTCCTCAGTTGTATTTTTTTTCCAGGCAGATCCTAAAGTGTATCTTAAACACTGAAAAAGCGGCTTTGGAGCAGATTTCTTCTATGGGAGGGGAAGGCAGAGGACAGGCAAGCAAGAGCAGAGGGTGCAGGTCAGAGGGTCCCAGGCAACCTTACTGGGGTAGCGCCATTGCCTCTGAGCCCTGAGTGGCTCACAGCTAGTCAACAGGCTGACTTTTTCACATCTTACTGGAATGCAGAACATGGCCTCAGCTCCTGTGGCCAGCGGGAATGCTCGAACCCTCCGCCATGCAGCACACGTACCCCCGGATGGGGGCGCGACGCTCACCGCCTGGCCTTCCCCCATTACCACCCCATTCCTTTGGTTCAGGTTTTAGAGGCTCATCTGCTTTAAGCAGCCTCATGCTGAAACACCTTTCTGGAGAGGTATGACATCTTACCAGCCCTGAGCATATCCGAAGCCAAGCTCTAACAAAGGGACTATCTGCAGTGAATGAAGATGACAGTCCCTCAAGATGGGGGTCAAAGAGTTCCACAGGGACCCTCCAGGGTTTAAACCTCCTTACCATAGTCCCGGCAGGGGTGCCACGCTGATCCTACAGATAGGGTGACCACTGGGTCTCTGCGACTGACAACAAAGAAAGACCACCGTGAGACAGGCTGATAGTGGCTATGGATTTTCCAGAGACCCCTCTGGCCTCTGGTCTTGTCCTCTCCCGTGTCCCCAACACTCATTGTTGATGGAAAGGCCTTTAGAGATGGTGCATATTTTACAGGTGAGACAGGAGAGGCCCAGAGAGAGGATGCAACTGGTACGAGGTCTACTGGAGAGCTGGGAGTGGCATTGTGCCTCGGACTCCGGGGTCAGAGTGCCCAGGCCACAGCTTTTTCTGGCCATCTTCCCTGGCTTTCACCACATTCATGGAGAACTGCCAGGGAAGCAGCTAGAGGGCTCTCCGATGAGTCAGGCCATCCCTGGATCCCCTGGGGAGACTCTAGGCTGCTCCTCCTGCTTGAGGGAGGGGTGTCTCATCTCCTCCCCTGAGAGACCTAGAGGGGGCAGAGGTGACCTGAGGCAAGCTGTGATGATAGTTCTGAAGTCTGGCCAGGATAGTTCTCCTTTGTCCAGAGCCCCCTCCCCCGCACACATAGAGCATAGGGGATTTAGGAAATAGACTGGGAACATAGTGACATGATTTAAAAAAAAGAAGAAGAATGGGGGTGCCTGGGTGGCTCAGAGGATTAAGCCTCTGCCTTCAGCTCAGGTCATGATCTCAGGGTCCTGGGATCGAGTCCCAAATCAGGCTCTCTGCTCAGCGGGGAGCCTGCTTCCTCCTCTCTCTCTGCCTGCCTCTCTGCCTACTTGTGGTCTCTGTCTGTCAAATAAATAAATAAAATCTTTTAAAAAATAAAGAAAGAAAGAAGAAGAATTCTGCCAAGACTCAGTCATCAGTTGGCTTTATTAGGAAGCTTCTCACACTAGAGTTGTGGAATGTCCCAGGAATCTCACCACAATGCTCTTCACCATAACATGGGATGGCCTGGAAGCTTAACCATAATACTAAGAACAGCTTCACTTCAACACCAAGAGAAGGAGCCAGCCCAGAAACCCAATGGTAATACCGTCACTACGGAATGAGATACCCCAGTAACGGACCACAATAGTGAAGTATTTTAGGGACACCATTACAATAGTCTTCTCTTTTGGGTAGGATATCCCAGGAATCCCACAAAACTGATCATCAAGAGTAGAAAATTTCAGCAATTTTATTGAACGGTTAATTATTCTAGAGTGAGTGAATCTCTTGCCCAAACTCTTCACCGTGGACTAGGTTAGTGGACTAGGAGCTCCACCTTAATGCTGGTGACGATGGAGTGGGCTATCCCAAGAACTCGGCTCTGACACTGATCACTGTGGAATGGGCTACTTCAGAAAAATCTACAACAAGAATCACAATGGTGGGATGCCTGGGTGGCTCAGTTGGTTAAGCGGCTGCCTTAGGCTCAGGTCATGATCCCAGCGTCCTGGGATCAAGTCCCACTTCGGGCTCCTTGCTTGGCAGGGAGCCTGCTTCTTCCTCTGCCTCTGCCTGCCATTCTGTCTGCCTGTGCTCTCTCTCTCTCTTTTTCTCTCTCTTTCTCTGACAAACAAATAAATAAAATCTTTGGAAAAAAAAGAATCACAATGGAATAGGAGACTCTAGAATTCCAGTGTAACACTAATCACTACGGGGAGGGCTAGCTCAGGAGCCCTGTCGTAACACTGGTCACTGTGACGTTGCTACCCAAAAACCCAGCTTCAGTGGTCACTATGGATCAAAATACAGATTGTGTGTCAGGTGGGCTGTCCACGACTGCAGGACTTTACACCGGTTTTCAGAAACTTGAGAAAGGATTGCTCAACATTGAAGATGGCATTGAGGTTGGGGGACAACGGGGATGGATATAAGAAGAAAAACTTACTTTCAATCAGCCAGTTAATGAAAGAGGCCGGGAAGTGTTTGTCCTGGGGAAAATCAGAGAGCCTCCATTAATTGAGCATCATCTGCGTGCCAGGGCCCGAGCCTCTCATTTGATCCTCACAACAAACTTGCAACAAGGGGATTATAGACAGGGAAGAGGAGATTTAGAGATGTGAACAGCTTTGCCCAGGTCTTACAGTGAGCTGGTGGCAGAGCTGTTCCTAAAATCTGGACCCTCATATCTGACTGGACGGCTGAGTGCCAGAAGGCATGCGGGCTGTTGGTTCCAAAATCCCTGAAGGTCCTACTTTGTGGAACAAAGCACCCTTTTCATAATCAGAACTTCCCATGAATTGAGGTGCTGGTAAGATGATGTTCATGCTTAGAAGCAGCTCAGACTGGGAGGGATGCAAGAGAGGCCACCATGGACCACTCCTCCAGCATGGACCTCTCCTCCAACATGGACCCCACATATTGTGATGTCAAATAACCAACTCGACTGTTTTGTTTTGTTTTTTTAATATTATTTAAGTCAGGGGAAAGGGGAATAAACCATTAAGTTTTGAGTCCCTACTCTTTGCTGGACAAGTAACCAGACATCTTCTTATCTAATCATTTTACTGTATTTCACGCATGTCAAAATACCATTGACTAAGATACACATTATTTAATGTGCCACTGAGAATTTTTTTAAATTGCCAACTACACTATGACATAGCATTGAATATAAGACACATACCAGTTTCAGATGTTACACTGTTACAGTGTGGGGGAAATGTATGTCTTGGAACTGATGATCAACAATCACTTCATAGGGGTCTGAGAGATGAGAAAATTGAGGCATGGGGAGGCAAGGGGACCTGTCCAAGGTCACACAGTCAAGCAGCAGCCAAGCCTGCCTGCCTCTAAAACCATGACATGTACGCTTCTCTTAACAGGGCAGCTGTGGCACATTTGCCTGGCCAAAGGGACCCCTGAGTGATGAGGCCACTACCGAGCTAGTCTCAGTTGCGAAGGTATGGCTAATCTCAGAAGATTCCTGAGGAGGGAACCCACTGCTTGTACCTGAAAGTCCAGGCGGTAATGAGGCTCTGATGATGTACTTGGGTACATGGGTGAGAGCAGTGTAAAGGCTCCTAAATAGCCCGAGGGAGTGAACATCTGAAGGAGAGAGAGGGACAGAGGTGACAGTGGGAGGGAGGACAAGAGGAGATCCAAGAATCAAGTTGACTGAAATACAGACTCATAAAACTCCTTCCTTTGTCCCTGCCATACACAGACTTACCCACAAGAGGAGGGACAATTCCCAAACTCCTGGAAAATACACTGTAGCCCCAGTGCCCTATAGTCTTCTGGCACAAGAGAACATTCTCAACTTGGAACGTAGTAATCTGTCTATCCATCTGTCCGTCCATCCATCCATTCATCCATCCACCCATCCATCCCTCCATCCGTCCGTCCATCCATCGACCCATCTATAGCTCCTTCTTGCCTGCCTTACCATCATCTTTCTACTGTCTTCCCATCTATCCACCCATCCAACCCTGGTGTTCCCTCCCTCTCTTTCTCCCCTTCCCTTCCTTTCATCCATCTCTCCTGTTTCCTTTCTTCTTCCATCACTCTTTCAACTAATCCACATATTATCTCTCCGCACATCCATCCATCATCCATCTTCCACACACCTAGTAACAGACCCTCCTTTCTTTCCATCCATCCTGTCACTCATCCATCCATACATGTTCCCTTTCATGCACTCATCCTTTTATTCAACCATCTATTACTTCCTTCTCTACTTTCATTATTTTATCCATTCTTCTTCCCTTTCCTTCTTTTCATCCATCCATCCATCCTCCTTCATCTTTCCTGCTTCTCTTATATCCATCTCATTTTTCTGTCTTCCCTCTATTCCTTCCTCCACCTAAATTCCCTTTCCTCCATGCTCCCTTCCTTGCCTTCTTTTTTCATCAGATTCTGTCCGTACCTCCTTGTAATTATCTATCCACTCATTCATTCTTCTCTCCACCCATTCCTCCATACATATTTTCACTTTTCTATTTTACCATTCATTCATACTTCCATCCTTTGTTCCATTCATCCATTCTCCCTCCCTTTCATCTCCAGTTCATATTCCGACAGAGTATATGTGGAGTGCCTACTCTGCCCAGCTATGAGACAAATACAAGAAAGACTACAAGAGAGTTCCTCCCCCTCAAGGAGCTTCCATTCTAGTGCAGGAAACCCAACAATTACTACACCGTATGATAAACCTGATGGATAGTTGTGCAAATATCATGGCAGTCCTGAGCCAGTGTCATTCTACCTGGAGACATCTGGAAAGGCTTTGGGGAGGACAAACCATTGGAGTCACACCTTAAAAGAGTGTGGGATTTTTTCCAGGCAGAAGGAGGACATCAGAAGTCATTCAGAGCAAAGCTGTGATGTGTCAAAAGGGCCTGGAGTATATGGGCTGTCTGGACATCAGCTGGCTGGAGCAGCAGGAGGAGGACAGAGGAGAATGAGGCTAGAGCAGTTGCAGGAAAGACCTTGACTGCCAGCTTTAGGGGCTTTGAATTTGATCGTCCTGGTAATGGGAAGCTACCGAAGATTCTGATCAGAGGTATGATGCAGAAAAGTCTCTCTGGAAGCCCTGAAGGGGAGAAGACAGGAGTGGGCGGGGCCGCTCCTGCAATGTCTCAGCAAGAGAGTAATGCTCAGGCCAGTAACACTCACTTTTCAGGACGTTCAATTGTTGATTGATGACGTAGAACCAGAATCGGACCACTGGGCACAGCTGAAATGCAGATGAGCAGAGGCCTCTGTGACAGGGAAATTGGGCCACCCTCCCAGCTTGGCCCAGCCCAGCCTCTGACTGGCCACATAGAGTGGAGTGATTTTATCAGTCTTTTGTAAACACAACACAGATCTCCCTCTTCCACAGGTGAAACCTACTTGACACACATAGTTCTTCCGTAAGTGTCCCTTTCTCTCCCCTTTCCTCCAGCATCGGGGACCAGGACAAAGGACAGGGCAGCAAAGTTCTGTGAGGCCGGAGGGTCCAGGGATAAAACTTCCTGCATGGGCTGCCTCTCCCTACCTTGGCTGTTCCTCTGTACCCTCAGCTGATCTCCAGGGTCTGCTGGGCCCACCCTGTCAAACTCACCATGTTGGGTAAGGAGTTCCGCAGGGCCCGCTTCAGCATGACTTTCATCACTGATGAGAGCAGGCTGGGAAGAGGAACAGGGACATTTAAAAGAACAGCAATGACAGCTAATAGTTAACAAAATGTTTTTTCCCCTCCAGAGGCGAGTCTAAGCCCTTTGGCATCTGCTAACTCAAATGACCATAATAGTTAAAAACACAGATTCTTTGCCTCCCAGGGCACTACTTCCTGGCTGTGTGACTTTGTTCAATTTACATAACATCTCTGTGCTTCTCATGTGTAATATGTAAAATAGAGTTGTGGTGAAGATTCGATAAGTGAAAGAAACAGATGGGCTGGAGGACAACCTGTCGTCAATAGGGCCTCTAGTGCCTCCTAAACAGGTGATAGCTTTTACCCTCTTTGTGACTTGATTAAAGGTGCATAGAAGGCATTTCTTCTTAGAAACAAGCTTCTAAAATAATGGTTGCTAAGTGGTAGGCTACAGGCCAAAAGAGGCCCAAGGGTGTGTTTCCTTTCGCAAGGACAGTCTTTTAAAATTTTAGAGTGAGTTTTCAGAATTTGAAAATTAAGTAACCTTACATAAAAATCCATATGTCCAGTTTCTACTTAAGATACAGAAATCACACCCAACTGGGTCCACCTTCCTAGACGGCCAGTGAGCTAGAGCCAAAGAGGGACTGCCCTCTTCAGATGAGGCATATAATGTTTGGTTTGCACAGCCCACTATTCTCTATTGCGGCCATAAAATTGAAATTGAGCTTGTATGTTGTATTTCTCTTAACTGGAGCCCACTTACTCATTTCTGCTAATTTCCTACCCCTAATGGGCATATAAGTTTATGATCTTTATTCTAAGGCATTGAATTCAGAGTCCGGGAGCTAGAAAGGATCACAGACAGCAGGTGGTTGGGTTCTCAGGCTAGGCTGACTGTCTTTTTAAACCCTGAGTTATAGTGTCCATCCGTGATTTACAATGTCTTTCTCAACCATGAAATAATGAGCCTAGAGATCCTCCATTAAGGGGTGATTGGGTTCCCAGCCCAGCCTCTGGACGGACACCTTTTTAAGGACTGGTCTGTCTGGAATATAGTGGTACAGAATCTGATTAACCCTTAGCCTATTGCTCTTAAACTAAGTGAGCATGCATTTTCAGACCTCATCTAGTGAACCTAGCTTAGGTTTTTAGGAGAGACCACAAAAGTGCTTTTGAGTCATCAGTTTAATTTTTACCCTTCAGTCCATCCCTCCATCCATATACCTCCTCCATCTATCCATCCAACCATCCATCCATCCATCTATACTGTATCCATCCATCCATCCATCCTCCCAGCCACCCATCCTCTCACTCATCCATTCATCTGCCCAGCCAGCCATCTACTCATTCTTTTCTGTCTTTTGCTCCAGTGTATCTCCAGGAACAACACTGTGGTGACTGGTTGAATATTTGTTGAGTAAATAAATGAACAAATGAATAATAAATATAAGGCAGCTTCTGCTCTCACAGAGCTCCTGTAGGGATATGCACTCAGTTACAACATAATGTGAGAAGTGATATGACAGAGATCCTGCCCAGGATCTCTCTGTCCAGGATCCTGCGCAGAAAAGGGACCATGCAACACTCATGGCCACTTTCAGGGAAGACATGTGCTTCCAGTGAGAAGCTAAACTCTCTTGTTTAGAAATCTAGGTTCCCTGGTGGTTGAAATGAGAAGAGAGATGCTCTGGTGGTGTGGCTTGCTGCATCCTGGCTGTGGTCCCCAGTGAGCCTGGTAGTTGCCACTATGCACAGCATCGCCCCCCACTACTCCCGCACAGCACTCAGCTCTCCCTGCATGGCACCTACCGTGTTTGGGTGTAGATCCCGGTGAAGACGGGCTGGCAGTTCTGTAGAGCGAGTGACACTTGGCCGGATGTGGTCTGGGACAGTGCTAAGGGAGCCTTGATGGTCACATCCAGTGTGGAGCCGCTCAGGAAGCTGAGCATCCTGGACACCCAGCAGAGGGCAGTGTGAGCTGAGTTGCTGGGGAAGCTGCCGATAGGGGCCGAAGGGGGGTGGCCTGGGACGTCATAGCCAAGACACTCTCTGGGTCCCAGGACTGTCTTAGGGGCAGGTCACTGGACTTGTTTCTTCCAAGCGATGCAGGAAACCCTCCCCTTCCAGAGCAAATGTTTGGGGGCTGTTCTAAAGATGTCCCTCAAGCTTGGAAATAACCACTGGCATTTGTGGGCTTGAAAGGTGACCTACACACATTTATATTTTTAAATGATATCTGCTCTTGGGCACCTGGGTGGCTCAATCAGTTAAATGTTTGCTTTTGGCTCAGGTCATGATCCCAGGGTCCTGGGATCAAGTCCCACATCCGGCTTCCTTCTCACTGGGGAGTTGACTTCTCTTTCCCCCTCCCCCCCTTCCCCTGCTCGTTCTCTCTCTCATTCTCAAATAAATTAAAAATAAATAATCATGCCTGCTCTTCAGTATATATTTTTAACTTAATTTGTTTTTGAATATATATTTGAAAGTTAAAGAAATGCTTGCTTTTGTTTCCTGTTCTGTAAAATGGGCCTAATAGCAGAACTTTCCTCCTAAGGTTATGGTGAATAATATATTTTATATATATTTAATAATAATTCATATATTATATAAATATAATTCATAAACCTCATCATGGTGCCTGGAATATATTAAGCACTCAATAATATTAGTTATGTCATATCACCATAGTCATCTCTTTGGAGGACAATTTGGCAATACTCACCAAAAGCTATAAATTAACGCTTATGAGAATTTCTAAGTAAATAATCAGAGATCTGAAAGGAGATCAATTGATTTATTCGTTTTTAAAGATTTTATTTATTTGAGAGACAGAGAGTGAGCAAGTAAGAGAAAGAGAGAACATGCACGAGCAGGGGGAAGGGCGGAGGGAGAGGGAGAAGCAGACTTTCTGCTGAGCAGGGAGCCCAGTGTGGGACTTGATCTCAGGACTCCAAGATCATGACCTGAGCCGAAGGCCAGGTCATAACTGACTGAGCCACCCAGGTGCCCTATGAACAAAGATTTATAAGGCAAGACAGTAGTCACAGAATTATATATCAGAATGAAAATTCAGGGGTGGTGTCTGTGGCTCAATCAGTTAGACATCTGACTCTTGATTTCGGCTCAGGTCATGATCTTGGGGTCATGAGATTGAACCCCATGTTGGACTCTGTACTCAGCAGGGAGTCTGCTTGAAATGTTCTCCCTCCCTCTACCCCTAACTCACTCTTTTCTTCTCTCTCTCTCTCTCTGAAATAAATAAATAAATAAATATTAGAAAAAAAAAGAATGAAAATTGGGAACACCTTAAGTGTCTAACAATAGAAGAATGGTGAAAATGTATCATGGTATATCTATGTGATGGGATATTTATTGCCATTCAAAATGGTGCTGAACAAAGTCTGAAAAGGAGCAAACTGAAATGTTAATGGCCATTGTCTTTGGGCTGTGAATTTAGGTTTATACTTCAATTTTTTCTCCACGTTTATTACAACAAACCATGCAAAAATGGCAGAAAAAGAACAGATTTACTCTCACACCTATCTTCCTCTTAACAACCACCCCTGAGTAGCTTGTATGTTTAGAAAGATACTGTCAAGAACCTCGGGTGGGTAATTTAAGTAGCCAAAGCACATTTTGCCAGTTGTTTAAAAATTGCTCCTATCTCCAGGGATTCCCTTCTACGCCCCCTTCTCTAGCTAGAAATGGTTACTTAACCTTGGGAAAGTGATAGTCAGTCTCGTCTGAAATTGCAGTTGGAGATCGGAGAAAGGATGGACCTTCCACGATACCTGGACAGTGTCAAAGTCAGTGATTGTGAGCCTGCAGAATGGGAAGCATGAGGGAAAGTGAACAAACAGGAATTCCCAGTCTTCTCAACTCAACACCCAAACTTCAATGTGGCCTTTCCTCCATCCTGGGTCCTCCCTTTCTTAACCTGGGTTTCCATTCTGAATCCCACCCCTCCAAGGAAAGCATTAGTCATCAACTGAGATGTTTCTCAGTTCATTAAAATGCTAAAGGAAAATGAAGACCTAAGATTCAAAGCATCCCTGGGAACTATGGTCTTAGCTTATATACAGAGATGCTCTTTTAAACTCTGGGGGTATTAAGAGATATCTAAGATGTCAGCTGGGAAGGGCTTCCTCTGTACCCTTTTCCAGAGCCATTTGTAACTCAGTTGGGGCATGGACAAGCCTACATAAATCCAAGAGATGAAGCCATATGGCGGAGTGTCGGGTGGTGGGTTGACAGTTTGGACGAGGAAGCCGTGTCTGATGCTGCCTTCTCAATATCTACTTTCCAAGCAGGTGAGTGAAACTCTGATGCTTATAGTGCAGGGTGATATCTTTCAGATACCTGCAACCTTCACTAAGCAATGCTTTGGAGAATTATTTTATTGCTAAAGGACTCAAACTCACCAGCTGTTGAGTTTCCCCAAAGGAATCGTGCTCTTCAGAACATCGTTGATGCCAGCAAGACTCCCATGGCCACAGAGGCCCCCAAGAGAACCTTTGCAGAGCAGGCCTTCCAGAGCCAAGGACCCAGCTGCCTCCAGGAGGTGCTCTTTGCCTTACTTTGCAGGTAAGGTCCTGCTGCCCAGGAGGATCTTAAGTAGCATATCCCTCTCCCCAACCAGATTCTGACTGTTGAGAATGATGACTCCCAGCAGCCCTTCCTGAGCCAGGAGATCTTTGTTGAGGACATTTGTTTGGCCAAGAGGGTCTCCAGATTCCATTTCAATACCTTTTCCTTGACTGTGATGAACCAGGGGAGGCAGCCCACCGCCATTGGTTGGACTCCTGTGTTGGGGAGCCCTGCCATTCACTGGAGTCCCCATGTGGCCAGGATTTCCAGATTGTACCTCTATAGTGGGACCAGAGGGGCCAGGGATGCCATATCCAAACTGGTCATGACCTAAGGATGACCCAGCCTCAGACTTGCCATAATCATTATGTGTCTTAGCTCCAAAATAGCCATAGCCAAAAGTTACTCCAGCCCCAAATTGATTGTAAGCTCCAGATGGTCCAGCTCCAGGCTGACCATGACCACTAGGTGACTTAACTCTAAACCGACCATAGCCAAAAGATACTCCAGCCCCAAACTGACCAGAATCTAGAGATGATGCAGCACCAGAATGAGTATAATGATTAGATATCCTTTCTCCAAGCTGAACATTTCCTCCTGGTGACCTGGGCCCAGAAGGAATATAACCATCAGATGGTCCAGCCTTGAGCTGACCATTCACTGACCAAGCCCCAGACTGACCCACACCAGATGACCCGCCTCTAGGCTGATCCAGTCCATTCATTGATCTAGTCTCAGATTGACTAAAATGACTAAATGACCCATACCCAGGTTGGCCATATCCTCCATGTGATCTTGCCTCAAACTGACTGTCACCAGCAGATGTTCTGTGCCCAAGATGACCATTCATTGACCTTGCCCCAGATTGACTATTCTTTCCATATGACTCTGTCCTAATTTGATTGTACCTGTTAAATGACCTATCCTCACTCTGACCACTCATTAACCCCACCCCAGACTGACCAAAACGACCAGTTTTCCCTGATCCGAGATGATCATTCCTTAACTCTCGTATAGTTTGACTGTAACAACCAGATAACCCAGCCCCAGACAGACTATTTAGTGCCCCTGCCTCAGATAGATCATAACCACTAGATGACCCATCCCCTATTGGACTACTCATTGACCCTGTTCCAGGTTGACCCAAACCACCAGATGATTCAGGTTCAGACTGACCATACTGTCCAAATGACACTGTCCCAAAGTGACCATGACCACCAGATGACCCAAACTCAGTTTGACTATATCCTTCTGATGATCCAGCCCTTAGCTGATCATAGCCATCAGATGATCTATCCCTACTTTGACTATAACCACCAGATGACCTATCCCCAATATGACCACTAGCTGATTGATCCCCAGTCTGACTACTCATTAACCCCATGCCAGACTGACCAAAACCACCAGTTTTCCCTGACTCAGGCTGACTATTCACTGGTCTTTCCCCAGATTGACCAAAACCACCAAATGACCCAAGCCCAGGCTGACCATTTAGTGCCCCTGCCCCAGATAGACCATAACCATTAGATGACCTATCTACAGTTGGACCACTCCTTGGCTCTGTTCCAGATCGATCCAAAACCCCAGGTGACCCAGACTCAGGCTGACCATTTATTGACTCTCCCCCATACTGACCATACCTTCCAGATGACCCACTCCCTAGTTGACTAGAGCCATCAGAGAGCCTATCCTCACTTTGACTATAATCATCAGATGACCTATCCCCAGTTTGACTATAATCACTAGATGATCTATCATCAGACTGACCGCTCATTAACCCCATCCCAGACTGACCAAAACCACCAGCTTTCCCTGACCCAAGCTGAGCATTTATTGACTCTTCCCTAGATTGACCAAAACCACCAGGTGACCCAGGCCCAGACTGACCATAACTGCCAGGCACAGATGCCCTAGACATGACAGCACTTCCTAGAGAAGCACCTGTGGGAAGACCACTGCCTGAGACACTCAGACTTCTCACACCTGGAATGTCAAGGTGGGCTGGTGACATATGGTCAGAGTAGCCAGGGCTCTTCACAACCTCTTGACCAAACTGTCCGGGGGGAGTCACTCCTTTGTGGTCTAAAGATCCTTGGTTAATCACATCACTTTTGTCAGCAGAACCTTGACCCCTCATCTCACTTTGACCAGGGTAACCCATGGTGACCTGATTGGCCACATAGGTTCTCATGGGTGGAATAAGACTGGGCCCAGCCATTCTTACTGGAGGTGTGGTCACCAGGTTGGTTTTCAGGGGCAGGGCTGGGAGCACACTGGATTTCTTAGGCTGGACACTGTACTCAGTGACATCTTCAGTATCAGGGTCCTTCAGAGAAATGTACTGGTCATTCTTAGGGGAGTTCTGTTCATAGAAGTGGGCATTTCCTCTGCTACTTGAAGAATTGCTGGTGGTCCGAACCTGCTGGTTGCTCCCACTGAGAAGGCCTGTGCCAAGCACACCACCATTGCCAAGCACCTGGCCAGTCTTGAGAAGGCCTGTGCTCAACAGACCGCCGCTGCCCAGGAGACCTCTGCTCCTACTACCTGCTGGGACAAAGGCACATAGGTGAGTCCTAGGCCATGCCCTCCCACTAGAGCCACAGGAATGAGGAGCTCAGCTCCAGACCAGCTCTGTGACCATGGCCAGGAACCAGATAAGGATTACCCTTCGAGATTTAGAACTGAGACTCAATCTCTTACTAGATTTTTTTCAGCATTTGACCCAAGGGGCAATGACAAGTCATACAGAAGGTAGTCACATTGGGGCCATCTATGGTGGAACAGAGAGAATGATGATACAGTTGTGCTCTGAGAAATAAGCACTGTGGCTTCATGGGAGGTAGTGGGTAACCACTTAGTCGTTGACAGCTTCCCAGATCTTGGTATTAGTGCCCTGGGAGGCCCAGGGAATTCTGAACTTCAAAATCACTGGGATAACACCTCTCCTCTTTTTATAAATCAATTTTTTTACTCAACTGCTTTGTAGGGAAAGTTTCTGTTCCTTGCAACCAAACAATCTCTAAGACAGAAATTGATGTCAGGAGTGGGGTTCCAGACAAGAAAACTTCAGAGAAAAATATGGTCCAAATTTTGGACTTAAGGCATGTGAGTGGTTTCCAAAGTCTTTTATCAAAAGATTGCAAACTTTAAGTCTGCAATATGTGGTTCCAAAGAAGCTGGCTAAGTACTCACCTGCCATCTCACTGGACGTAGGTCATCAGAGACTAAAGCTGGAAAGATTTGCCTGGGAACTCAGTGTAAGCGGGGAAGACCACAATCAGAGGGCAGAGAGGTGACAAGTGGTTTGCATTAAACATATGATCTAGACACCAAGTGGGATCTGAAAAGTACTTCTGGGAACTTCTGGGAACTTCTGGGAAAGGCAAAGTGCCTCCTATTTCCCCTGCATATCTAAGCACTAATAATGAAATAGCCTTGGTGACAGGTGTCAGCTTGTCCAGCAGAAAGGAGTTTGTTTCTGGAATCTTCTTGGGGCTTCCAGGAAGGATGGAACAACTCACCTGTTTGGGAGCTGGAACCTCCGAGCTGAGCATGGCTTGTGCTAAGCAGGTACCAGCGGGGGAGGAGAGCCCACAAAAACAACCCCATGTTGACTCCAAGTACCTGTGGACACAAGAGTCGGTCAGCAGGGAAACACTGTTCTGGGGCCCAGGAGCCCTGGCGTCTTATCTGATCTTCACCATCACTTTCTATGTGGCTTAATCTAAGCCTCTATTTCTCAGAGGCTCAGTTTCTTTATCTGTACAACTGGCTATCTTTACTTGCCCCACCTCTTGATAGGAAAACACAATAGCACAGAAGCATTTCAGAAACGTGCGGCAGGTTCCCCTGTGCCTGGAGTCCTCATGATGGCTAGCACTTAGTAAGCGAGTTATGTGCCTGACATTGTGCTTTGACAGCGCTTTGTCTGCATTACCCCATTCCATCTTCCTAAGGACCTTATGAAACAAGTGCTTTTATCCTGCCTGTTTTATGGGTGGAGAAAGGAGGACAGCTGGAAAGTGGCAGTTAGAACTCAGAGCCAGGCAGGCTGGCCTCGGAGCGCACACTATGGTATGGTGCTTCCGTTGGTAGACATGCTTGAAGTGGGAGTCACCATTTACTGAGGGCCTACGCTGTGCCAGTCCCCCTGCCAAGGGATCTCCATTTACCATTTCACTTCGTCCAAACTTCTTAACAACCCTGAGAGGCACGCACTATTAACTCCAAGTTACAGACTAAGAAATGGGAGTAAATGATTTTGCCCAAGGTCACTCTGTGGTAATGACAGAGCTAGAACTATGAGAGATGGTTATTGTTTGAATTCACTCTAATATTTGGGCTAGTGGGTAAGGACGTTATGCTAGACTGCCTTTTCCAAAGATGACCACGGCTGTATATTTATCCTGGCCCACATGTTCTTTATACAGTATCATTGATATTTCCCCCATGGAGGCGGGGGGGGGTCTGTATTCCTTCTCTTCGAGTTGGGAGGAAGCTGGTGATTGCTCCAAAGAATGCAGCATGACCATAGTGATGCTATGTGACTTCTGAAGCTAGGTCATTAAAAGAACACAGCTTCTAGACTGGACTTCAGTCACTGTGTTGGGAGGCAGTCCAGGCCACACACTGTTCACAGGTAGGCACTCCAGCTGACAGGCCCAGGTAAGGACCTGGCTAACTGCCAGCATCACCCACCATACATGTAAATGAGCAAGTCTTCAGGCGACTACAAGCCCAGCCAATACCTAATTCCAACCTTATGAGATGTTGGGCTGGAGCTGTCCAGCTGAACTGCTCCTGAATTCCTGATAGAGACCACCGAGCGTTGGGGGCAGTTTGCTGTGCAGCAATGTATAACCAGATCAGATGCAAAGGAAATGGCAATGAGAGGTAAGCCCAATGACATCCCTTATCACAGTCATTACAGCAACCTACTGCCCCTTGGGTGTCACCTCCTAAAGGAAGGCTTTGATCTGCTATCTCCAGATCTCAGCGCAGGACCTATGTGTATGCAGTAGGCATTAATAGTGGGAATATTCTTCTCTACCAGTTTCCTTCAGCTTAGTCCCATCATGGGGGTGGGTGGGCAGTGAGACCGTGGCAGGAGGGGTGGTGAGCTGTGCTCTCCTCCTCAGCTCCAGAGAAAAGCAGCAAGGACTCCCCTTGGGCAAGGATGGGAGTGGATCAGAGTAGGGGCTTGTAGGTGGTTATGGGGGACAAGTAGATCTGCCTCTCGATTCCAGCTCCACCTTCTAATTGCTGGGTGCCTTTGACTGAGGTCACTTTCCCTCTTTGAGCTTTAGCCTCCCTAGCTGTAAAATGGGGCTTAGAGCAGGTCCTTCATTGGAGGGAGGTTGGAGGACAGAGTGAGATAAGGTGCACAAAGCCCCTGGCATGGCACTGGGCCCATGAGAAACCCTCAGTGGATGGCAATGACCATGGAAAAGTCATTTCCTAATAATCCAGTGGAGCTGGTGGCCTCTTGAAAATCACCTGGAATTTATTTTTCATACTGTGGAAACTGGAAAGGAATATTCTCTCCCCCTAACCCTAGGCCTGGGCTTTTTCTGTGCATGTTGGGGATGGGGAGGAGACAGTGTGAGCAAAGTGGGGAGGGGAGAAGG
This sequence comes from Lutra lutra, assembly GCF_902655055.1. Classification (NCBI taxonomy): domain Eukaryota; kingdom Metazoa; phylum Chordata; class Mammalia; order Carnivora; family Mustelidae; genus Lutra; species Lutra lutra. Next base: position 118,710,081 of record NC_062286.1, on the reverse strand, counting down.
CAGGAAAGGGTCCTTTTTTCTTTTTTTAAGATTTTATTTATTTATTTGACAGAGAGAGTCAGAGTGAGATAGGGAACACAAGCAGGGGGAGTGGGAGAGAGAGAAGCAGGCTCCCTACTGAGCAGAGAGCCTGATGCGGGGTTGGATCCCAGGACCCTGGGATCATGACCTGAGCCGAAGGCAGAGGCTTAATGACTGAGCCACCCAGGTGCCCCGGGAAGGGTCATTAACAGCCTTTCTTGTAGATGAGGATTGACAGTAGTTGCCTTCCAGAGGTCTAGACCAGGAGGTAAAGAATCCAAATGCCTCCAGGAGCCAGGTGAGTGCACAAGTGCAGGAAGGAGGCTGCCACACACTGGAGGGCAAGTGCCTTTTAAAATGTGCAGCTCTTACAAGACACCAGCCAACTAGTGCCACATGGGAAATGTGGACCCCTTCTGGCTAGAACCTAGAACCTAGAATTTTCAAGAAAAGCAGGGATTGGATTTTTTTTTTTTTTTTTAATTCTTAGGCAAGTGCCTGTAAAAGGTCAGGTCCTTTTTGACGAGGTCCTGGTTTTGTTCACTGTTGTATTCCTAGCTTCCGCAGTAGGGCCTGGCTCACCAGAGACACACCAAACAATTTGTCAAGAGGGTGAATTGAAGCTCTCAATGTTAAGATACTGGTAACTAAGTCAGATTTTGAAAATTATGCAAATATACTTTGTGGAACGAACACACACATGCACACGCGCACGCGCAGGTGCGCACCACACCCCTGTGGAACCATCCCTGAGAATGCTTGTTTGAGAACTCAAGCCCAAAAGTACAGCTAACTGAGCTGAATGGAGGGAAAACAGACCCAAGGAGCTTGGGACTGGAGGTCACTGGGGTAGGGCAGACGCCACCCGCCCTGGGGACCTGATGGTAGATACAGAATGTTGGGTCTGGGCTCTCACCTGAGGGATGCTCATGAAGGCCTGAACATGAGTGAGAAATGCTGGAAAGAATGGCCTGTGGCATTCCTCCAGGCCTCAGGTTGACCAGGAGGCTGAGAGTTCGAGTCACCAGCAGGACCTTCCAGGGCCACTCTGCAGCCTGGGCGAGGGGCAGCGGGCCCAGCCAACACTGACAGGGAGGACTAGTTTGGGGCCCGAGTGCACCCGAGGGAGGGGAGGGCAAGAGAAAGGAGGAGCCAGGGTTCCTGAACTAGATTTCATTTGCTTGAGAAGAACAGGGATGTGAGAGAGAGCTGACAGACAGAGCAAGACGAGTGAGTGGGCCCCACAGGCCTTCTTCGAACAGAAGAAGCCAGTGTGATTCCGCTTACACGGAGCTCATAAACAGCCAAGACAAGACTCACAGGTGGTGACAGAGATCAGAGGAGGAGTCCCCTCTGGGGACAGGTCTGACCAGGATGGAGCCTAAGGGAGCCTAAGGGTAACAGAAATGATGTGTCTCCGGATGGGGGCGCTGATCACATGGGTGTCCAAGCCTAGTCATCAAGCTGTAGGCTTTACTGCATGTGACCTAAGCCTCAACTTAAAACCTGGGACAGAAAGAAAGACATAGGACAGTGGGCAGGTGGGAGGAGAGCGCCTTGCCCCTCCAGGGCTGAGAAGCTTGTCCTATTATGCCTTCACAGTTTTTACTGCCACGTTTCAGTTTTCTCCCATGACTGTTTCTCTGAAATCAAGAGGCATCTTACAATCAATGGGCTTAATTCACAGCGTGTCTCCTTTCTTGGTACATACAAAGGGGTGATGTCCCGCAGTCAGTGGGGCTCCGGTATCCCCCTCTGAATGCTCTGCAGATGGCGGAGGTGGGAATTATGTCCCATACATTGGACAGAGACATGGAACAACTACAGCTATGATTTTTGCAAATACCCAGCGAACAGTCCTCACCCCGCCCTCGGAGCCCTGCAGGAGCTCAGTCCCGTGACACCAGCCTGCGCCCCATTCTCACCCGGGCCCGTGGAGAGGCAGCCAGAACAGTCCCCAACGCGGAACTCTGTTCTCTTTGGGCTAAACATGGTCCTCCAGAACAATGACAATGACAGCAACTGCCATGGGCCAGCAGCTTCCAGATGCCAGGCCCTGCACTCAGCACTCATCTCGCATCATTTCTGTGTCCCCCCCCTCCTGGGTGGGGAGTGTTTGGAATCCTTAATATTTACCATCAATGAGTAAAGTCAACACAGCCTGTCCATAAGCAGACAGGCTTTTGGTCTTTGGACAAGTGGGCTTTGGATTCCCCATAGGTGTGGTGTTGGCTATCTGACAGATGTCATATACCAAAGGTGGAGGGCTCCCATTTGGCGGATCTGGAAACTGAGGCCTCAGGGTCACCTTGCAGGTCAGTGTCAGAGCTAGAACCAGAACCCAGGGCTCCAGCTCCTTCTCACCACCACCTGGCTGCTCTCCAGGCCTCTGAGAACAGGGAAATGTGGGGACCTTACCTGGGTATGGCTCCTGTCTCCTAGGACCTTCGGGTCTCTGCCACCTGCCCCTGCAGTGAGAGCCTGGGCTGGAGAGGAGCTTAAGTAGCAGGCGGGTGAAGGGAGCTGGCGGATGCCCTGGGGGCCTGAGCAGGGCTCTGGCTGATACCAGAACAGGGGTGGAGGGGCAGGGGGTTGGGAAGTTGTTGGAGAGCAGGGCAAAGGCTCTCAGCCCAGGTGGCCTGAGGAGGATGAGGCCATGAGGCCCTCTGGGCCGGCTACCTGGGCAGGGAGTTGTCACTTCCTGAAACCACCCTGAATCCTGGCGTGTGTATCTGAGTGTGTACGTATCTGCGTGTGTGTGCGTGTCTGGAGGGGCTCTCTGTGCGCGTCCACAACCTGTGTGTATCTGCAACGTCCTGGGAGGAGGCCACAGCCGATCGCCTGATGCTCTGAGGCATCCTAAGCGCTCCAGAAGTTAGCTCCTATTTTAAGGCAACTTCCTGTGGAGTCTTAGTTTGCTGGAGAATCCCTGCCTTGGGGAAGACTGTCAGCCCACCTGGGGGTGTCACAAATCTCAGAATTCACAAGGAAACTCGCATTTCTAAGAAGACACTTGAATTCTTAGGGAATGCTAACCTTTCCTTATGATATCTCCCTATTTCTCAGATACTTGGTTTCTAAAAAATTCCTTTTTTTTTTTTTTTTTTTGGTAAAGATTTGTATTTGTTTATTCTAGAGAGAGAGCACTCGTGGGGAGGAGCTGAGGGAGAGAGACAAGCAGACTACGTGCTGAACACAGAGCCCAATGTGGAGCTCAATCTCAGGACCCCGAGATCATGACCCGACCCAAAGCCGAGAGTCAGACGCTGAGCCAACTAGGCCACCAAGACACCCCTATTTATTTGTAAGAGAATTCTAATGACAGCTCAGCGTTTCCTCAGAACCACGAGTGCTCTCTCAGGGTATGATGTCTCTGAGAAAGCTGCGCTAATCCTGTGGGAATTCCAAGGTATCGTCAACATTCCTAAGTATCTCGGTATTCCTGGGAGAATTCCGTTTCTGACTGAGGGAAGTATACTACAGTTTCTCTGGAAATGCCAAGACTCATGCCAGAATTCTCCCTTCACCCAAGGGTCACCAAAGGAGTGTCGGAGCCCCCAGGCTGGACCCAGAGTCCCCACAGTGGCTTTAGGGGTGAGTCCCAGCTCTGCCATTGGCCAGTTGTGGAAGCTGGGGCATCCCTGGGTCTCAGAGTCCCCCAGGCACTGGCCTTAGCTGTGCTTCCCAGACAGTCAGGAAGGGGGACTTGGACACTCTAAAAGGTGGTGCCATTGAAGGGCTGTTTGGGCCTCGAGGACGCATGGGTCTTGCTCTTGCCATTCCCTCTTCCTCGGTGTGTTTCTCCTGGGCCCCTTCTGGGGTAAGAGGAATGTCAGAGGAGAGGAAGCTGCAGCCCAGGAGGCAAAGGGACTCAGCAAGGACACACAGCAAGTCAGTATTGCACAAGAAGGGACCCAGGTCCCCTGATCCCCACAGGCTTCTCTTAATCCACTTCCTCATCCCTCCGAGGCACCCAGGCTGGCCCCAGTGCCCTTAGGGTCTCACTGGTGTGGGAATCTGGAGTCAGTCACAAGGTAGCCAGGCCAAAGGACGCCTGGGTTGGGCAGGCTGCCGGGCAAGAGCTGGCTGGCCTCCTTCCCTGCCTGCAGGCTCCTTGCCCATTTCACAGCTCACTCAGCAGGAGGAAGATAATGGTGGGACAATGCCAGGCCTGAGGCAGCACAGCATGGCCAGGCTCAATCAGGACTGAAGGCTCTCAGAGCCAAAGGGCCAGGGTGGCCCTTGGGAAAGTCCTTTCTTTTGAAGCCTCAGTTTGTACCATCTGTAAAATGGGCATATAAGGGCATGGAGACCTCCATCTGGGAGGGTTGGCTGGGGATTTATCTGCTGAAGATGGCAGAACAGCAGGACCAGCCTCCTCCTACTCCTGCAGGTGGCCGTCCTCCAGAGTCCAGATGTGGAACCTGGTGGACTGTCCCTTTCTCTGGGAATTTATGTGGGGTGTCACCCTAGAACCTTGGAAGACCCACTATGATTTTTAGTCAGAGCAACCTCCCCTGAGCAGACTCCAAATCATTTTGTATGTACTAATAGAGTTTTTTAAAAAACAATGAGGCTCTCACATCTTCCTTACGTAAAAACATAAAACACACAAATCATAAGCCTAGAGCTGGAGGAATTAGTATAAAGGGAAGCTTCCCATGTGTTGTGGGCTGACTTGTGTCTACCTCCCAAACTGATATGTTCAAGTCCCAACTCCCAGGACTGCATTTGGAGAGACAACTCTTAAAGAGGTAACTTAGTTAAAATGAGGTCATGAGGGTCAGCCCTAATCCAATATGACTGGTGTCATTATAAGGAGATTGGTACTGAGAGGGGAAAAAGGGGAGGCAAGATAAAGGGTTGAGAGGAAGGGGGAGATACTTTTGATACAGAGGTCCGAAAAAACCTCACTGAGAGGGTGATTGAGAGCAAAGACAGCAGGAGGTGAGAAAGGAGGCCGAAATTATACCTAGGGGATGAGCAATCTGGGCAGAATGTGCAAGTACCTGGGGTGCTAGTGTGTTAGAGGAATAGTTAGGAGGTCAGCAAAGCTGTTGTGAAGCGAACAAGTGGGAGAAGAATAGGGGATGGGGTTTTAGGAAAAGAGGGAAGCGCACCTCTCCGCATCAAAAACATGTATCTTGATTAAAAGTTTTTCAGATTTTTTTTTTAACCATAAAGCGCTAAGTACTTAAAAATAATCTTTTACATTGTTATCACTCTAACTACCATCCATGTATAGTCTTATTAAACTAATAATAATTATACACAAAGTAATGTTGATTTGGACATGGATGTTTTAAAGCAATAAACAGAGATTTTTCTCCATTTGTTTTTTCATCTGTGAATTAATTTAGTCACTGCGAAGGAGGCAGGATTCAGCAACCCAGCAGAGCCCTAATTTTCAATTTTGGAGAACTAAGCGCTACAAAAAATCACTGTTTATTTGTCTGGCAAATGGGTGGACATGGGAGTTTTTATTAAGGCAGTGTTTCTCAATTCTTGGAACTGCTTCCAACATTTATGCCAAAAATCATGAGATGGTATGTGATCAAAGATTGTTTCTCAATAACTCTAAGTAGATTGTCTGGTAGCAGTAATAACACTCTTTTGTTGAAAGCAAGCTGAAAACCACCTGGCTTGCTTCCCAGACATTGGTGGGCCATCACAGCCTCTTTGTTCCTCTTTGTTCAGAGCCCTGGTGGTGAGGATCGAGGCTTGCGTGGCCAGCCGATGCCCTTGAGTAGGGACTGGGGACAAAGAGGGAAATATCTTTCATAAAGAGGGAAAAGGAGTGTTTGGAAAGGGAAGGTGGGAGGCTTTGTGAGAGAAGCCAATCGAGAGGATGGTTCTTGGGACAGAGAACACAGAAACACTGGGAATCAGGAAATGAGGAAACAGAGTTCCATAAAGAGTCCTACAGATGAACCCATGGAAAGTTCTGTTGTGTCCCTGCTCCGTCCCACCGGACTCGGTGTGGAAGTGCATCTGTGGGCTCTGGGCTTAAATCTCGAATCTTCCCTTCATTATCAGTGTGTTCTCACACTGCTTAACTAACTCAGCTTAGCCTTACTTTCCTCGTCTGCAAATGGAACGAGAATAAGGAAGTAATGAATGGTTTGGGTGAACGGCAGCCCACACAGGGCGGGTGCTCATAGAATCTTCACTGCTTTGGTGAGAATAGTAGTTCGGGACCGCTGTTGTTAACGCTGTTATCCTCATCAGTTAGAGGCCATCTCGGGAGGGAGAGGGGCTGGAGGGGCAGGGCCTCCGAAGCCCACCCGAGCATCCCCTCACCCCAAAAGCTGCTGGGAAACTCTCATTTGGTCAAAGAGCTCAGTCTGAACCCTCTGGTAAGATGTGAGCTGCTGACTCCCAGCCTCACAGCCCCCTCCTCTGGGCACTCTGCATGACCCCGTGTTTGGCTGGGTTTAAATGTCACCCCATAATCCCTGTGGCTTAGGTTAGAAGCACGTGCTCTGAAAACAAGAGAAGCTGCGGTTGAATCTTCGCTCTGCTCTTCACGCACGGGGTAACCTCCAGCTACGTCACTGAGTCCCCGTGTCCTTATCAGTGGGAGTCACAGTATGTCCCCGCTGTGAAGGGCTATTGTGACGGCTGGGCGAATTGCCCGCCAAGAGCTCCTCATGATGCCAGGCACGGCTGCTGGGAGGATGAGGGCGAGCAGGAGCCTTGTAGGCGACATCAAGAGCCCTGGGGTGTCGCTGAGCCCTGCCTTTTCCTCTCCAGGGGGCCTTGGTAAATCCCACCATTCCTGTGCCTCAGTCCCCCATCTGTGAAATGGGAATCCCAACCCCTGCTTTGCCTTACAGCCCCCGGATGAGGGTCAAATAAAACCACAATGACAGCACACTTTGTAACCCTCCAGTCTGGGAGGGTGTGCTCAAGTCTGGGAAGGAACACGGGGGCTGGCACCCGGCTCTCGGTGGTGTAATGGAGAGACGATAGGACCCCGGCAGTTGGAGGCTGTGTAGGGGCCAAGGTTCCAGCACTTGCAGCCCTGGCAAAGCTTTCCAAGTTCAAACATGGCCCCCCAAAACAGTACAGAAATTCAAAGCGCAGTAGGGAGGGGAGGCTGTCTTATTCATCCTGCATCCCAGAACATAGTAGTCATTCAATGAATGATCGTTAGATGAAGAATCAAATGTGTGGCCCACGCTAGGGCAGATCTGGGCAGGGACAGGAGCTGGGAGACTTTTCTGGCACAGAAACCAGGAAACGAGGTCCTGAACCAGGACAGGGACAATGAGCCGTTTGAATGATCTGGGCAACTTGGCGAGGGGGACAGTGGCAAGTCTGGGAGGAGGGAGGAGGGTGCGTAGAGAGAGGACAGAGGGAGCTCTGAGGGTGCAGCCTGCCAGACTGGGTGGGGGAGATGCAGAATTCTCCATGGGGGCGGTGAATGGTGCCGGCCCACAGGGGAGATGGGGCATGGGTGGCAGGGCCTGGGAAGGTCAGCTAAGCCCTGAGAACAAGGGCTGCTTAGAGCTGAGCCCTGCGGCCCCTAGGGCAACAGCCTGAGTTGTTTTTATCAAGCCCAGGCCATGCCAGTTTCTGCATTTGCCCTTTACCGAGTTACCTCTTGCCTGGAAAGCGACTGGGGCAAGGAGCGGACAGCTGAGCGGACTCTTGGTCACAGTCACCTCCGTGCAGCGGAGAGGGGCAGACTCATGGGGTTTGGGAGATGGCTCGAAACACCCTCCAATAAGTCAGGCCCAGCTAGGTTCAGGGCTGGGCATGAATACCTGGCACCTGAAATCAACCCTGTCACCTGCTTGCTATATGCCCCTTGCTCTCTCCCGGCCTCAGTTTCCCTGATTGCACAATTGAGAGTCAACTAAAACAATGTTTTTCCAGGTCTTTCCCCCCAGTCCTCCCGTGAAGCTTATTAAACTCAGATTCTAGTTCCCCATCTTGAAGCTGCTGAGTCAGCAGCGCAGCAGCGCCAAGGAGTGGGGGGCTCGGGGACCCGCCTTTTCCCATGCTGCCCTGGGGATCCCACATTCACCAGGGTCTGAGACAGTGATTTTCACAGTGATGAAATGGGAGGACCTTTGATGTGAACTCAGGAGACTTGGTCCCGACCCTGCCATACTACTGGCATGCGGCTCTTTGCCTCTCTGGGCCTCAGTTTCCCCATCTCCAAAATAAAAAAGGCTATGCTTAGCGATCCGCAAGAGGGTGGGGAGTTGCATTTCTCAGGCACCTGCCAGGTGCCCAGAACCCCACACTGGGGCTTTTAGGCTGATCTGTCATTGAATTGCAGACATTGTCTCTAACCCAGGATTGTGTGCAAAGTGAAAGGTTGAATCATTTGAGAGCAAGCTTTAGTGACATTGGTGGGAATCCCATGTCCAGTCAGAGAGCCTCAGCGTGGCAGCTGTAGCTGGGGGCATGGGACAGCCATTGTGCCAAAGTTCGGACCTCAGGGCTTGGCAGTAGGGACACCTCAGGGATCCAGGCCTCAGACTGGGTGGGCATCCTTTTCACACAAGGAGGTCCTAGGAAAATGAAGTACCAATGTCCAGTTAACCAGGCCTATACCAGTGGTTTCCTGTTTTCCTCCAAGGCCCTCACTGAGACTCCAGACTTTCCTGCTATGGTCTATCTTGTCCACCTCAGCTTAGTCAACATCAACATTAAGTTCCTCTCCTCCTCAAGAACCTTCCATAGCTCCCTACTACCCACAGGAGGAAATCTGAACTTTTCAGCAAAACTTCCAGGCCTCTGCAATCTGGTGCCCACTCACCAGCCCCATCCCCATCTGCTCTGATCGGACCAGTCTTTTTTCTAATCCCCAGGTTCTCTGGGCTTTCCTCCTTCTGTGCCTCTGCTCTGTGTGGTGAAGTGAAAGAGAGCAGGTTCTGAAGTCAAACCTGGGCCATGTTCCAGTTCCTCTGCTCATTTGCTCTGTGAACTTGGGCAAGTCACTTAACCTCTCTGAGTATCACATTCTCATTTGTGAAGTGAAGATAATACCCTTCCCCTCCGAGGATGACTCCAAGGATTTTTGCAAGATAGTGGGTAGGAAATGCCTGCTTCTGCTCCTGGAACTTGCTAGACATTTAATAAATGGTGGCTCCTTTCCATTCCATCCTTCTCTCTTTGCTAAACTTGACCTGCCTTACTGGGTGTAAACTTACAATATCATTTCTCCTCCCGTGCTTTGACCAACCCAAAGACCAATCCAATAACACCAGAAGGAACAAGGTAGGGCTCTGGGGGCTGCCTTCAAAGATTCCCCAATGGCTTTGAGAAGACCAGGACCGGAAGTGTGGGGATAGACAGGGCAGAAGGGGTCTTGGGAGTTTGTATTCAAAGAAGAAGCTCTCGGGGCACCTGGATGGCTCAGTCGGTTAAGTGGCTGACTTTGGCTCAGGTCATGATCCCAGGGTCCTGGGATCCAGCTCCACATCAGGCTCCTTGCTCAGCAGAGAGCCTGATTCTCCCTCTCCCTCTGCCTGTTGATCTGCCTACTTGTGCTCTATTTCTCTATCAAATAAATAAATAGAATCTTAAAAAAAAAAAAAAAAAGGAAGAGGCTCTCTCAGCGGGGATGGTGCTGGCATAGGGAAGGGTCACACTCAGAGCAGAAATGCACCTAAGAGTGGGGAGTATGGGAGCCACGGGCCACGGGCCAGGGAGTGTGGCTCACCACACGGTTTGTTACTTTTCAGATGATGTCATCATCTTGCGAGCAGCCCTTCCAGGGGACCCAATGTGGGTGTCCCACCAAATGGACCACTGGACAACAGAGATGACCACCACCTCCAGGCAAAGCCAACACACAGAAAAGCATGCACTAGGTCTCTCTCTCTCAATCTCCCTCCCCGGTCCCTTTGAGCCTTTTTGTTGCTGTGCCAACTGCTTGTCACCCCTCATAAGACCACCACCACCACTGCTACCCCAGGTGTCTCTCATCCTCACAGCCACGCACCAACAGCTGGAAGCTCTGGGAAGCCGTGGGTCCAGCCATTGCTTCCTGTCCTTAAGGCACTCCTGCAATCGTCCAGGCCCCCCTCTCCCAGATAATAATAAATCAGCAAAACTCATGTATGTATGTGGCACTCAGCATTCTCTGCAGCCACTCACTTAACCCTTACCATGCCGTGGAGAGGTTAAGGCGCCTGCCTGGGTCCTGCAGCGGAGGATGGCAGCATTAGACCAGGCAGCCTTGCTCTAGGCCGCGCTGCTCCCGTGTGATAAACCTCTCTGTGTCCAAGACAAGGAACGAGAACGTGGGACCTGCCCACGTGCCCGACTGAACATCTTTATTTGTCCGGGAGTTTTGCTTGTCAGGTTTCAATGTCTCTAACGAAGACCAGGAACCTCACTGAGGTGCCTCTCAGTGTCCTAAATGAGTTCAGAGAGGTGGATGGGCTATCACCACAGGCCATGGGCTCTGCTCTGAGGAGCTCCGCTGACGGGATCAGAGCACCTCCTCCCTCCGTCCAGCTGGCTGAGGTCAAGTGCCATGGCCGATAGCAGCTCTCATCTTCCCCCAGATCCAGGTGAACTGAGTCGGTTCTGGGGCCTAGACATCTCAAAATCTGAGGGTGCTGGCTTTAGGCAAAAGGCAGCAGTCTTGTAACTAACACCTGAGTTCCTGGCACCATATTTAAAGGGGAATAAAGTCCATAAATCTCCCTGATTGGTTTCTGTCTCCCAGGGTTCTGTAAATTCATCTGATTGTGATAAAATCCAAATACCATCTTGCCTCAGGGTGTCCAACATCTCTAATTTTGGCAGATCATACAGAAATCATGTTCAATTAACAAAAGGTCCTTATAACTCAGAATAATTCTTCCCATTATACACCTGATCAGTGACCTAGAACCAATGTTGACACCATTTTCCCCTAAGTCAAGACTCGTGATGGGGTGGCAGGAGGTGGCTGGCTGATGGGGGATTCTGGCCATGTTGGGGAGTGACAAGCTATAGGTTAAATGAACATCTTCTCTACACCTGGCTCAGAACCTGGTATCCATTTGGTATGTGTTTACTAGGATGATCTTCTGTTCCTTCTGCAAAGAATAGTCCCAGCTTACACCTGTTGTCCAAGGTAAGTATTACTGTGCCCCTTTCCACTCACAAAACTGTCCTAGTTTGAGGGGTGCTTACGTGGCTCCATTGCTTAAGCATCGGACTTCAGCTCAGGTCATGATCCCAGAGTCCTGGGATTGAGCCCCGCATCAGGCTCAGTGCTCCGTGCTCGGTGGAGTGTGTGTCTCCCTGTCCCTTTTCCCCTCCCCACACTCGTGCACATGTTAGCTCTCTCTCTCTCTCAAATAAACAAACAAAATCTTAAAAAAAAAACAACTGCCCCAGTTTGGATGATAGATTAGATGCTACACGAATGTAGCATCTATAATATCATGTGTCTGTTTGGCAGGGGTCTTCCTCGACAGCAGGGCACCCACTTCAGAATGTCACTGGCCTCGGAAGAACCCCAGCGCTGCCACCTGCACACTGAAGGGCAGTGGGAACTTAGCTTCTCAGAGCCTCGGTTGCCTCATCTGTGTAATGGGAAGGATGAGTGACCATGCTTGCATGAATGTGGTTGTGAGTACTCAGCACAGTACCCAGCACACAGTAAGTGCTCAGTAAGTGGCTGTTATTATGGTGATGACCTTGGTGATGGTTGTGGTTGCCATTGGTTGAATCAAAGGACTGACTTTCTCAGATTCTCAGAGAAAGCCCGAGCCTGCACAGTGCAGACCAGATGGGCTCAGCCTTGGCGCCAAAGAGTGTTCTAGTGCCCTTGGGGACCTACTGTCCCCTTCATGGTGTGTCTAAGTCAGAACTGTCTGCTTACATGGGGAGTGCCCCTCCCTGGGATTGGTGATTGGGTCTTGGCACTCCAACCCCAGATGGGACCCGGGCTACAGTGGAGACTGACAGGACTTGCAAGGGCATCAGGCAAACACCAGTGTAGATGGTCTGGGACAAATAGGCTCTACGGAAGGATGCTGGCAGGACCCAACCTTCTCTTGGGATGCATGACAGATCACCAAAAAACTAGCAAGTGGAAGGCCTCAGGCTCAACGCTGAAGCTTGCAGCCATCCCTGGGCCCCCACTTAACACATGTGGCAGAAGAAGGGGCCAGGTAACCAGCAGAAGCAGGATAAATGATGAATTGTTGGGTTTTTTTCAGCCATTAAGTTTGGGAGTGGTCTCTGATGCCGTAATAAATAACGGAAACAGAGTCTTTCCTAGGAATCACCAGCCTCAGAGGCAATTTTATTAAACACACCAGCACCCTGGGCCCTCCCCTTTCTGAGCCTCGATTGACTCAACAGAAAAGTAGGAAGACGGACTAGAACAGGACTCTTCCCAGTAGAAGACCTACAGCTGAGACCGTGCATGTGGGATCGAAGGTCAAGGTGCTATAGATGGGAGGGAATGGAGTGGACTTCAGAGGCAGTACGGTCACTCACAGGTTTCCACGACATTGTGACAAAATGAACTGGAAGGGCCTTTGTGACTGCTTTGACTAAATGAGTCTCACAGAAGTGACACTATGTGACTTCTGGAACGAGATCATAAAACACCATGCAGCTTCCGTGTTGTGTGCCCTTGGGATGCTCACTTTTTGAACTCCGCAAGCACACGGACTGGTGTAGGTGTTCTGGCTGACAGCCACCATCCACCACCAGATGGGTGAGTGAAGGAGCCTCTAAATGAGTCTAGCCCCCGGCCGTCAAGTACCCCCCTTCCCCCTGGCTCTTCTCCCCAGCCTGTGGTCCCAGACAGCCTAGAGCAGAGATAAGCTGTCATGGGCCAGAGACCCTGGGAGGAAACGAAAATCAGGTTTTATGCCACCAAGTTTTGAGATGGCTAGTTATTCGGGAGTAGTAGCAGAAACTACTAAAGGAGTTGGGGGCAGGGGGAGCTTCCAGAGTTTGCTATTGGACTGCTACAGCTGAGAGAGAACATCAGTGAAGTCATAGGAAAAGGCTCCGTGCATGTCCCGCTGTGAATTTGTTCAAGGGCCCCTCCCTCCCGCCTTCACACGCACAGAGCCGGCATTCCTGCCGTTCTGAGGGCCATCCTTGGTTTACCAGTGAAACCTCAGTATCATCCAAAGCTCCTGACATGCCTAGTAAAGGCTCATCTCACTTTTAAATCGAAAACAACAGGACAGGTGCCAGGGTGGCTCAGTGGGTTAAGCCGCTGCCTTCGACTCAGGTTGTGATCCCGAGGTCCTGGGATTGAGGCCCGCATCAGGCTCTCTGCTGAGCGGGGGAGCCTGCTTCTCCCTCTCCCTCTCTTTCTGCCTCTCTGCCTACTTGTGATCTCTGTCAAATAAATAAATAAATCTTTAAAAAAAAAGAAAGAAAGAAAACAACAGTACAGAGGGGCTTGGCTGCCTCAGTTAATGGGGCATGTGGCCCTCGATCTTGGGGTTGTGAGTTCAAGCCTTCTGTTGGGTATAGAGATGTCTTCAAAATAAAATCTTAAAATATATAATTAAACAATGGCTCATTTGGTTTTGTCATTGTCAATTCAGGGTACAGTGGTGATTTCGATCGATGTCGTTGTGAGCTGAAGGAGGAGGGGGCAAAGTGGCTGAGGCTGAGCGGTCCTCTCAGATGTCAGACGTCAAAGATCCTCTCTTGTCAGCTGCACTAACCCACCGTGTCTCACTCCTCCGTCCGTACCTGTCACTGCCCCAGAAGTCCGAAGCATTCTGGGTCATGTGTTATCACTGGGCCTCTCAACCCCATGCTGCCCGGCTCCAGTTCTGATCTGATCCAACCTCGTCTCTTCCTCTCTCCCCACTCTTCCAAATCTTTCCATTTTTCTACTTTCAAGAATGCCCGAGCCCGTCCTTTGAATGTTGAGACACTCTAGTCAACGGAAAATGAAGCGAGTTCTTTATAATCCAAAAGTTTCCCCCCAAAGTTTTAAAGTCCCCTAGAAAATTAAATAGCAGCGGAAATGAGACACGTTGGAGCAGGTGGGTGTGTTTTAATGTCTGAGGAAGGAGTGTGAGGGACTATGGAGGGCTTCACTGCCCCTCCTACAGTGGAGGACCAGGGAGGGGCTAGATGGCGCTGGAGAAGGTTGTGGGGGCAAAGCCGGCAGGGCCTTGTGGGCAGTGATGGGGCATCTGGATTTTGCTCTGGATGCCATGAAAAGCCCATGGAAAGGCTTGAAGCAGGGAAGGGCAGTGATTGTATGCGTGCAGTTTAAAAACCCCTCTGGAGGGGCGCCTGGGTGGCTGAGTGGGTTAAAGCCTCTGCCTTTGGCTCAGGTCATGATCTCAGGGTCCTGGGATCGAGCCTTGCATCGGGCTCTCTGATCAGCACTAGAGTCTGCTTCTCCCTCTCTCTCCATCCCTCCTCTCCCCACACTGCTGCTCCCTCTGTCTCACACAGATAAATAAATAAACCCTTAAAAAAAATCACTGAGAGGAAAAACCATCTTAATTATGTAAAAGGGACTCCAGTATTTCTGTGCCCTCTCAGGGTAGAAGCTGAAACTGCTTTAAATGGGCCCTTTGGCTGTAAACAGAGGCAGAGGTGTTGGGGAGAGCAGCCTCTGCCTTGCTCTGGGAGCGGTTCCTGGGGCGCTGTCTTGTATGTCAACCGCCCTTCCTGGTCCTCCGCTGAGCTCTGGCCAGAAGCAAGGGGTCCCCATGGCCCACACTTTAGAAACTAGCACCAGCCACAGCAAGTACAGACTGAGCCCTTACCGTGTGCCAGCCTCAGGGCTGAGCGGCTCCGGAAAACAAATCTCATTTAAATAGCTTCACACTTGGAGTGTAATAATAATTATTAGGATCCATTTTACAGATGGGAGAACTGAAGCTCAGAAGGCTGAAGGCCTCACCAAGTCAACCAAGTGGCAAAGACGGAAATTGAGCCCCTCCTCCTGACTCCAAGATTTTCATTCTTTAATGACCCCCGAGGCCAGGGTTGAGACTGGTGATGCTCAGAGCTGTCCCGCTGGCCGGGGAATCTCTCTGGAGAATGCAGTTTGATTTTTTTTTTTTTTTTAAGATTTTATTTATGTATTTGACAGACAGAGATCACAAGTAGGCAGAGAGGCAGGCAGAGAGAAAGGAGGAAGCAGGCTCCCCGCTAAGCAGAGAGCCCGATGTGGGGCTCGATCCCAGGACTCTGAGATCATGACCTGAGCCGAAGGCAGAGGCTTAACCCACTGAGCCACCCAGGCGCCCCTGATTGTCTTTTATCTGAAGCCACTGGCTCTTCCCCTCTCTGTCTGGCAGACAGGTTTCCCAGGAGGCTCTGCGTGGGGGTGAGGGAAACAGGTGCTCTGAGAGGACAATACAGGGGCAGGGCCTAGGTTTCCCTGAACCTGTAGTCACTGGGCTTTATTTCTAGAAACCAAGGGCACGCTTGCAAAGAACCAGTTTGTGAGACTCCTTGCTCATTTTCTGGGCTGCTGCTGCATCTGTGCTCCCCAGTTTGGACCTGACGGCCTGGGGCTTTGCTATTCTGCAGAATCTCGATGCAGCAGGAGTTCCACTCAGCCCCTGGCCCTGCTACATCTCCAGCCTCCTCTCCCCAGGAGAACACAGGAGAGTGTGGAAGGCATTTCTTGTGTCCACCAGTATATCTGGTTTTCCTCCCTTCCTCGTCAGAGGAAGGGATCACACGTCCTTTATCCCTGGAGGTCAGGCAGGGTCACATGACCTGTGGTGGCTTCTGAAACTCAAGCAAAGCGATGTGCTTCTCTTTCTAGTAGCTGCACCAAAGTGGTGCTGGTGTGGGATTCCCTGCGCTTTCTCTCTGCTGAGGACTCACAGCCCTGGGGCCAGATTCAGCCCAGCACTTCTCCCTGCAACATTTGATCAGAGGCTATGTGGTGGGTGGTTAAGGCACAGGCTCTGGAGCGAAATCCTCAGGCCCTAACCCCAGCTCTGCTACTTTGCAGCTGTGTGACCTCAGGCAAGTCCCTGCATGTCTCCGTGTCTCTGTTCCCCCATCTGCAAAATAGGGGCCAACCCGGTACCTACCTTATGGTGCTTTCATGATGTTAAAGGAGATCAAATCCCAAAGCCTGAGTGCAGAGCTCAGCAGACAGAAAGCCCTCGATGAACATGTTCTCTCAGAAAGATGGGACAGAAGGGTAGTTTTTGTTTGTCCCTTTCACGGCTCCCCTGGAACCTGGGATACACCCATCCACCCTTCTGGACCTGGGCAAGTCGTGTTGGGAACACAGAAGAGGTGGGGATGGGGAGAGGGCGGCTGGAAGCTGAGAAAAGAGGAGACCCTTGTCATCATGGCACACAGGAGCTGGGCTATAAGGAAATCCCTCTGGTAGTGTGAATCCTGATGGCTCTGACCTTGTTGCTTCCGCATCTGGACCCCTTTCACTGGATGAGGAGTGGTGGGGGAAACTGAGGCAACAGGCATCAGCCAAATGAAGCCCAGAACCAAGGCAGTGAGAACTGAGTAAAATCCCCTCCTGTCCACCTGCAGGGTCCTCAGAGGTGTCTGACGTATTTCGTTCATGAGCTGAACCATCCTCCATCAGCTCGTAGGTGACAGAGGCAACGGCCAGGTGCCCCTGGCACAGCCACGGAGGGAAGAACCACCCAGACCCTGAGGGAGGGTCCTTCCTGGAGACTTACCCCAACTGCAGGGAAATTGGAACCTTTTATTGAAAGTTTAAAGTGCGCAGTGTGGAGTCTGGCATGGGGTCTGAGAGGCCTCAGTCCCCCGGGTGACCTGCTTCCCTCTTCGGGGACAGACTATAGGACTGATTGTGGATGGGACTTTTGCCAAACGAGTCTCTGGCTGGTTCCTTTCTCGGGGTGTGGGGGGAGACAGGTGGGAAGAGGTATGGGAAGCTGGGGGGGAACCTGTTGTAGGGGGCTGAAGGGACTCGGGGCTGGAGACTGTGTTAGCAGAGCCCTTCCAGGGCAAGCTCTGGCTTCTTCTGGGGCTGCAGCAGCGTCCCTGCCCCTGTCTTTCAGGCACTCAGCACCAGAAGGTCCTTGGAGGTCAGAACAGAGAACCCAGTTAGTGGAGGTGATGGCTTCTGCTTACAGCCTCAGCAGTCACCTGCCTGTGGACCAGGCAAGGCACATTTCCAGGAAGGAGCAAATGCGAACAGTGGGGGTTTACTGGGATTAAAGGGGCCCGAGGAGCACCCTGGCCATGTCATTAGCCTGCCCTGTACAGGGGACCTTGGGCAATATACTTCCCTTCCTGCCCCTCATCTCCTACTTCCCCCAAATAAGAGAAGCAAGCTTGAGCCTTTGTCCACATTCTTCCAAAATCCAATTTTCCTAACTCAAAATATATACAACAAAGTAAATAATAAATTTAACCCATAGAACACAGGACGTACCCATAATTTTGTACTGATATAAATAACTGGGTAAATAAATTAATGGAGGAGAAGGGATGGCTCTTCCTTGTAGCAAAATTTCAACTAATAAATGCAGAAGGAATGATCGAAATGGAAAGTCTCCATGAAAGAAACACCACAGTAATAACTCCTGCAGACAAGGGCCATTAAGGAATGCCAAAATGAGTGGGAGAAGGTGTGATGAGAACTAAGATATGTGGGTGGTTGTCTCCAAGTACCTCCTTGTGAGATATTTATTAGTTACAATGGGAAAAATAGTAACTTAACCAACAATGAGGAAACTGGCAGGGACCACCTTAACTGCATGATCAAAGTCAGTATCCCCAGGAACAAGACATTGACATTGCAAGCCCCCCAGACAGTGCACTGCGGGGCACAGCATCACTCCAGTGCCCTTCTTCTTGCCAAAAATACGTAACCTCAATCTCATTGTGAGAAAACATCAGTCAAATCCAAGTTGGAGGACATCTCACACAATGGGCCAGACTCATCAGAAATATCAAAGACATGAAACACAAGGAGAATTTAGGAACTGTCCCATGTTGGAGGGCAATGTCCCAGATTTGGAATGACAATCAAGTGCAAAGTGGGATCCTGGATCCTGAACCAGACCAAGGACGGTGGTGGGAAAACCATTGAGGAAGGTCTGTAGCTGAGTTCACAGTTTTCTATCAACGTGAACTTCCTGGTTTTGATCATTGTATTCTGGTTATAGGTGATGTTAACATTAGGGAAAACTGAGTGAAAAGTATTCTCAAACTCTATGTAGTATTTTTGCAACTCTTCTGTAAGTCTAAAATTGTTTTAAAATGAAAAGTTAAAAAAAAGGTCTAGACCCATACAATTACAGCAGTAATAACGAGAAGAAGAGCGGGGGGAGGGAGAAGGAGGAAAAGTTGCCTGGATATCTCAGTTGGTTGAGCACCCGACTTGGTTTCAGCTCAGGTCATGATCTCAGGGTCATGGGACGAGCCCTGTGTCAGGCTCCGTGCTCAGTGAGGAGTCTGCTTGGGACTCTCTCTCCCTCTGCCCCTCCCCCATACCCACACGCTCTCTCTAAAATAAAGAAATAAATATTTAAAAACAAGAAGAAGGAGGAGAAGAAGAAGGTAGCTATCAATTACAGAGGTTGTACAAGACCAAGTCTGGACTGAGTCTTTATTTTTTTTTTTAAGTTTATTTAAGAAAACTCTACACCTAGTGTGGGGCTCAAACTCACCACCCCGAGATCAAAAGTCACATGCTCCACCCACTGAGCCAGCCAGGTAGCCCAAAGCTGGGTCTCTCTTTAAATCAGTGGTCCTACACATTTCAGACCCAACAACCCTGTTTATATTTTATCACAGGTATTTGTGCTTTATTATTATTCTTTATTATTCTGAAATGAAATTCATAATCTATATAATCTTCTTATATCCCTTGCTGGACTATAAAGAAAAACTAAAAAGTAACATACGTGATATGCTATAATATGTATTTTTTTTAAAGATTTTATTTATTTATTTGACAGAGAGAGATCACAAGTAGGCAGAGAGGCAGGCAGAGAGAGAGGAAGAAGCAGGCTCCCCACTGAGCAGAGAGCCCAATGCGGGGCTCGATCCCAGGACCCTGAGATCATGACCTGAGCCGAAGGCAGCGGCTCAACCCGCTGAGCCACCCAGGCGCCCCTATAATATGTATTTGATGTGAAATACTCAAGCCTGATTATTTAGGAAAGAAAAAAATCATCCCCACGAATTTATTTTTTATTTTTTTTTTCTTTTCTTTTTTTTTTTTTTTTTGACAGAGAGAAATCACAAGTAGGCAGAGAGGCAGGCAGAGAGAGAGGAGGAAGCAGGCTCCCTACTGAGCAGACAGCCCGACGCGGGGCTCGAACCCAGGACCTGGGATCATGACCTGAGCCGAAGGCAGCGGCTTAACCCACTGAGCCACCCAGGTGCCCCCATCCCCACGAATTTAAAAAAGGCCTTTGGGCTGGGGAGGAGGCTGACAATACAACCCCAGTCGAGAACCACTGGCTGGAGTTGCGTCCCTTATTCCAGCACAAAACCCACTTCTCACTAGCTGGGTGACCTTGGGCAAGTGGCCTACCCCTTCTGATATACTGACTATAATGCATTTTATGCATAAAATCTCACTGTATTCTAAAAGCAGCCCTATGGAGAGGTGCTATGATTAACCCCTTTTACAGAGGCGAAAACTAAGCCTCAGAGACATTAAGTGACTTGCCCAGGGTCACCCAGCCAGATACTGGCAGAATCAGGATTGGAACCCAGGCCCTACTGAGCAAAGTCAGTTTAAAAATAAAACTCTAGAAAGATCGGAATGAACACCAGCAAAACACTCTAAGTGGTCATTTCTAGGTTGTAAACATATCTAAGAGGATAAATATGATTGCTTAATCTTTTCTGTATTTTCCAAATTTCAGATAATGAGCATATGTGGTTTTTATTGTGTCAAAAAGACCTCCTAAAACTGAATTTCAAGTCACCTGCCATGATTATAATTAGCAATAATTTCAGGAATATCTGTCCAAAGGCCCATCTTCCCACTGGCTGGGCGAGGTTTGCATGGGCCAGGATTGTCTGTTTTAGTCACTGCTGTATACCCCCCGACCCCGCCATGCACATCGTCTGGCACTCAGTAGATGCTCAATAAAAATTTTTCCAATGAACTATATTCCACTTCTACTGTGGGCGAGCCCCTTCCTGCTCTGAGCCTCAGTATTCCCATCTGCAAGATGGGGGCAATGACATCTCTCCTGGTGATGAAATGAGATGGTGGATGGGGAGGGCTTCACTGAGGGGTTCTTCACCTTTGTTTCTTGTTCCCTTAGACCCATCCTTTGAAGGAAGAGGCCTCCGATGCCCCACCTTTCCCCTCCCTTCTCTTCTTCCTCCCAACTCCTGAGCAGAGGGCAGAACAGAGTTCTCTCCTTACCTCCAAGACGTCGATGTCTGCATTGCTGAAGTCGATGTTGAGGATTTTGGGGAGAGGGACACCAGAGCCCAGCACAGCTGTGAAAAGAAACACCACCACCCAAATGGTCAGGCATAGTCAGTGTGGCTAAGAGGCATTAGCCTTATAGGAGGGCACCAGGATTTTCAAGGAGATGAGCCATTTCTTTTCCATCTCTAGGCCTTTGTTTTCGCAGGTGTTCCTGCCCAGAGCACACGCCCTCACCCTTGCCTGCCTGCCGAGTTCTGAGCCTTCCCCGAGACTCTGCTTGGACGTCAGCTCTTCTGTGAGGTTTCCCCATCCCAGGCCAAGCAACATTTGGCTCCTGCAGCTCCCCTGAACCACCCCCCACCATTACAGAAATCACAGGATATGAATTCTCTCTTTCCCCATCTGTCACCTCTACCCAGACTATGAGTTTTTTGCAGGCCAGAACTGTGTCCCTGGCATCACCCAGCTCTGGGCTGGGCACAGAGGAGAGGACAGATGTTTGCTGAATGGAGGCAAGGAAGGATACACACAGAGTCCTGACATGTGACCTCCCTGGGACATACTGTTTGCTTTTAGATTCATGCTGATTCATGTTCTGGGAAGGAAGGAAAGGAAGGATGTGGTGGGGGGAGGGGACTAGATTAAGTGAAATTCAGCAGATTTCTGCCTGCAGCAGGACTTTTCAGAGAGCTAAGGACATGGCGAACCTACCCCACGGCAGTGTATTCAGAATTTCCCAAACTTGCTTGGCCATGGAACCCTCTTCTTAAGAGCACCCCTTAGGACTAATTTTTCATGGAACCCACTTTGAGAATCACGGTCCTAATCCAGTCTCTCACTTTTGAGAATGGTAAATTGCATTACAGTGAAATTGAGGGACCTGCTGCAAGTTCACACCACCTCTTGGTGACCAAGCCTGGGCTAGAGTCTTCACTTCTTGCTTCAAGGGTCAGTCCGGCCCAGCCTCGCTCCTGACATCACTGGCCTTGGAGACCAGGGCCTTCCTGGAATTGCCATTCAGCCTCCTCTGGTGAGTTTCCAGGATAAAGGTCTGCTGGACACGGAGAGTTCCCCAAATGAAGCCCTGCAGAGCAGCCCCTCTCCATCCTCCACAAAGGGGAAGTGGAGAGAGGGAAGGTGGGACCAGGTTGGCGGAGGCCTTAGGGGTGCGGTTTGCAGTTACAACAGGTTCAGCTCTCCCAGCCTCCAGCGGGCCCGCACAGCTCCAGTAACTTCCTGGTAACATCCCGAGGCACCACAGAGTGGAGAGGTCACACTCCTTCCTTTTGTTCTATGAAGCAGAAAACCCTGTCACTGACACCTGGTTGCCGAGGGGCCAGATTCTGGGTTAGGAAGCTGGGAGATCGGTAAGAGCAATTTCAGCTTTATCTGTACTCACTGAACTTTTTACAACAATAACATATTCACATAGTCCCTATAGAAGTAAAATTAAATACACAATTAAAAATCAATCAGGGCCATCATGCTGTGAATATACCTACCAGTACTAAATTTGCACCTAACAAGGATTAAGCAGGTAAATTTCATGTGATGTGTATTTTACCCCAACTAAAAATAAACACACACCAAAAGAATCAGGAAATATATTGGACTTTTTTTTTTTTTTTAATGGAGAAAAAGAATTTAGAAGTAACTCTAACCAGGTATTGAGATGAATTGCTTCTGGGAGGTGAGGTGTTACTTTCTAAACTGTTCCAGACTTTGGAAAACTTATGCACATATCATTTTCATAGGTAATCAGAATTTTACATAGAAAATGAGAAAAACAAAACAATCAGCCAAATAAGGAAGAAGGAGGAGGAGAAGAAGGAGTAAGAGAACAGAGCAGAAGCAGTAAATAAGGAAGCTGCTGGCCCCCTGGGGCAACATTTGCATTCAGAGGGTTAAATACATAAGCTTAGGATGATGTTCTCAGAAAGACAGTTGAGGCAGAATGGCTATGTGTCAAATATTTCCAGCAAACCAGCAGCTTCCGGGCCCCCGAGCCACACCCCCTTACAGAGGCATGGCCATAGCTCTCACCGTTCATGGCGGGCAGAAATGCCAGGTCAAAGATCTTCTCCACCAGCACCTCCAGGAGGCCAACCTGCAGGGAACAAGGAAAACTCAGTCCTTGCAGCAGTTCACTTGGATCCCCAAGGGCTCCTTGAGGCCCCACCCTGTGGCCCAAGCAGGAGGCGCAGGGTTGCTCTGGGAGAATCTGGGTGCTGCCATGACTCCAGAACCACTGAGTTGGACAGCCACAAGGCACATCAGTCTGCCTGCTGTCTGTGTGGTTAGGAGAGGCCCAGAGCAGGGCCAGTGCTGGTCCAAGGCTTGTGGTAAGGCTGGGACTGGGGGAAGCCCAAGGCCTGTAGTCTCGGTGATGTCACACAGGGCCCCGAGGGCTGTGTCGCCAACACTCCGGGTTCCCATCCAGCTCAGCCTCTGTGGGGCTCTGGGAAGTCTTTCTGACCTCTCGGACTCTCAGCTTCCTCAGCTGTAAAATGGGCCAACAAGCCCCACTTGAAGGAGGCAGCCAGGATGACAGGCAGATCAGCTGAAATGCCCTGTCCTGAGACTTTTCATGTGTGTGTGTGCATCTCAATGTCTCTAAGCCTCGGTTTCCACAGCTGAAAATGGGTGTGAAGAGCTCTCCCTTTGTAGGCTGTAAAAGCCAAATGTAAACTCCTCTATGTAAAGTATGAGTCTTGGCGAGAACCACACGGTAGGACTGTGGCAAGCGCACGGGACTCTTATCCTAGTGCCATGACCTTGGACACGCCGCCCAACTTCTCTCTGCATTTGGCTGCCTTATGTGGAAAATGGGATAATAATTGTACCCAAATCAGAAGTTTGTCGTGAGGATTAAATGAGAGAAATTTGTTTGAATAAAGAAAAAAAAAGAGAGAGAAAGCAAAAGCTTAATTGGGTGCCCCGTGCCCGCATCTGTTATCCCCAAAATATTCTCTAATTTCACACTGTGGGAGCTGCTTCTTCTGCCTGGAGCCTGGAGATTCCAGTTCTGGTCCCCACTGTGTCCCAACCAGCTGCCAAGCATGTCGCTGCCCATGCCCAGGCTCCAGTTCCTCCACTTATGAAACGACGCTGGTGACACCCAGCTCCACAGGTTGGAGCAGCTGGGGTTGCAAACAGGAAGAAGGCAACGCAATGGGTACTTGAGTTTTCTCTGCACAAGTGGAAATCTCACCCCACCTCGTTCTGAAAAGCGGGCACCTGCTTAGTCGTCAATTTGTAAAGAAAAGGGAGGCATGTCTGGAGACTTTGGTGGTGTGGGGGGGGACCCAAGAATCAACAAAGAAATGAGGAAACAGGACCAGATCCTGGAATCTGGGCGTCTCAGATTAGAAAGGCAGCGCTCCGGAGCTCAGAGGTAAAATGGTGGCTAGAAATAAACCCAGACCTGTTTGCTGAGGTTCAGAGTGGGTTGGGGTGACTCAAGATTACATGGGAGTCAGTGACAAAGCCAACCCCTGCTTCCAGAAAGGCAGGGGTCCCGTAGGACATGGCTGTCCCGTAGGACACCGCTTCCCCAGCCTGGAGTGGAGGGATCGGGGCCAAGTGTCCTCCACGGGAGTGGTGGGTTACAATGGGACAGCCTCACTGGCAGAGCTGGAGCTGTGAGTTCATACTCTGCACCTCCCCGGCTTTGTGGGCCTCCGTTTCCCCACCTGTAAATGAGGCCTGCCAGAGATGATGCCAGTGCTTTGACATTCACCACCTCCCTGGGCCCCGGCCAGCCACACGGGGTGGGAGGCCATTCCCAGAAGACCTTGACCTGGGGCCTGAGCTTAGTACTTACATCAAAGTTGCCTACGTTTGAGGTTCTGAGGTTGAGGTGAGTCCTGCCGAGAAAGCAAACAGACCGTTAGAAGGAGCAATTGCTTGAGAGTCGTAAGGGGCTGTATTTCAATAAACTCTCAGAAGCCCCTCCACAAACATCCTCACAAAGGTGTCACGGGATCCCCGGGAGACATAAATAAGAACAGTGTTGAGGTCCAGGGAGTGAGCACCAACTGTATGCCAGACATGGTGCCTGGGCTTTTCTACCATACATGGTAGCCCCCTTCCCCGAGGTCTCGTTGTCCATGGGCTCAGTGGCCTGTGCTCAGCTGTGATCTGACTTATTATCGGAAGGTTCTACGTCATTCACCTGCCTTCATCTCATCACGTGGGCATTTTATTGTCTCACATCATCTCAAGAAGAAGGGTGAGTATAGGGGCACTTGGGTGGCTCAGTCAGTTAAGTGTCTGACTCTTGATTTTGGCTCAGGACACGATCTCAGGATGGTGAGATCAGGCCCCTCGGTGGGCGCTGCACTGAACCTGGAGCCTGCTTGTCCCTCTCCCTCTGCTCCTCCCCCAGCTTGTGCTGTCTCTCTCTCAAATAAATAAATGAATAAAATCTTAAAAAAAAAAAAGAAGGGTGAGTATAGTACAATATTTCGAAAGAGAGAACATTTACATAACTTTTATTACAGTATATTGTTATAATTGTTTTATTTTATTTATGAGTTATTTACTCTCCTGCTGTGCCTAATTTATAAGTTGTTATCACAAGTATGTGTGCTAGGCACACACGTGTAGTTGGGATGTGGTACTCGCTGTGCTTTCAGGCATCCACTGGGGGTCTTAGAGCTTATCTCCCATGGATCAGAAGGGACGGCTATACGTCAGGCTCAAACCATAGCTGTGACTCCTACTGGCTGTGTGTCCCTGTCCTGTGACCTATCGGCTGTGTGTCCCCCTCTGCAAAGAGAGTGGCTGCCAGAACTGAATGAACAATTCAGGTAGAGCCCGTGCCTGGTACACGGCGCAGGCCATGCACTCAGGAGCATTTGTCCCCACCTGGCTTGATCCTTTCTGCCAACCCCTGGGGAGGAACCTGAGGCTCCAGGAAACCCCACCATGTCTACAGAGCTCAGGAGGCAAAGCCCAGGACTCATGCCCTGATATGAGTTCTTGGCCGCTGCACTATTCTGAGGAGGGGGCCTGAGGCCGGGGTTTGAGGTCTCTCTCTGCACGATGAGGGTCTCTGTCTCGCTGTGCTTGAATCTCACCTGCAAAGTGACAGCCCCACCTGAGGGAGGCTGGACCAGACTTGCCTGGGCCAGAACCACTGGAGCCCTTGCACATTTTCAGCACAGAAACCAGGGCTGACTTCCACTCCCGCTCCTCCTTCCCCCTCAGCCACTCCATCCACAGAACCTGAGCTTTTCCCTGTCCTTCCAAGTTTGCCTGCCCTGCTCTCACTGCCTGAGGCCCCCTGCTGGCCCTTTCTCCCCCATCCAGGCCTCAGGTCAGCATCACCTCCTTAGAGACGTTTGGATGCCTCTGATTTGTGTCATGTTCTGAGAAATTCCCACTATTGGGCTTGATGAATATTTGTTGTAAGGAGAACAACTTATAATGAACTAGGCACGTGCTGACAATTGTATACACACTCTCATCTGTCTTGAGGTAGGAAATATAATAGTACTTACTGCCGTAGGCTGAGGTCAGGGATGAAATGAATTGGGACCCACTTAGGGCTT
The DNA here is from genome assembly GCF_902655055.1 of Lutra lutra. Lineage (NCBI taxonomy): Eukaryota > Metazoa > Chordata > Mammalia > Carnivora > Mustelidae > Lutra > Lutra lutra. The sequence goes on along the minus strand of NC_062286.1, from coordinate 118,684,185 downwards.
AACTCAATGCCTGGCCCAGAGAGAGCATCTGACGGGTATCGGCTGTTCTCATGAGCCCTACAAGGTAGGGACTATTATCCCCATTTTCAGGTGAGCAAACTGAGTTCCAGAGAGGGAGAGTCACTTGGCCCATGTCACACAGCCAGTCAGTGGTCACATTAGGATTGGAACTCATACTGCTTGGGTCTGAAGTGTGCGCTTGTAACCGAGCAGGGCGGCTCAAGACAGACCTGGGCTGGCCCAGAGCCCCTCTCTGTACCCATGGTGCGGCCCCGAGTCAGTAAACCCTCCTCTCTAAGCCTAGTTGTCTGTCTCCTCTTTAAGATGGGAGAATAGGAGCCTCGACTCTACAAGGCCATTGCAAGGCTAAACAAGGTCATGCATATTAATACCTTGTGCAAAGCCTGGAACCTCATCCTCACGCCCATCACTGTTATTATTATTGACACTGTAGTTGTTGTTGGCTGTGGGTCCTCTTTATGAAGCTCGCGGCATCCCCTGCCCTGCCCAGCTCGCACCAGTGGCCTTGGCGTCATAGCCCAGTTTCACCCCTACAGCCTCTGGGATGGACCCAGCCCCGACAGCCATGTGAGGGGACCTCCAGTGTCCTCCCAGGGGTCCCTTCAGGAGCTGGCTCCAGGCAGGGCAGCACCAAAGAGGCCTTTCTGAGCAGCCGGAGCCCGAGTCCACAAACCCCCTTACTTGTCCAGCTTGGCATCAATCATGAGCTTATCTCCCTCCACGGAAAACATGGCCAAGAGTTCTGTGTCCTGGAAGAAAGGGGGTGACAATGAGGCGCTGCTGGCGGCGGGGGCTGTGTGTGCAGGGTGACCACTAGGTGCTGCATTACACAGGGTGTCTCTCCCCCAAGGTCTTGGTCAAACCTCCCTTTACTAGCCAAGACCCCAATTACGCTCCCTATAGGATGGATATCCCCACTCTGGAGGGAAGGGGTTGGGAATAATAAATTGTCTACGTTCACCAACAAGTGTGTTGCTTTCAAGTAAGTCAGCAGGGCTGAGTGAACATTTGGCAGAAAGACCAGACTTGCAGGGAGCAGCGATCCCTTGGCTGGTGGGGGTGTCTGAGCTGTCTCGGGGTGGGGGGGCTGTAGCTTATGAACCCTGCTCCAGATGAGTCACTGTAGGGGATTGGGTATCATGGATGTCAAGCATAAGTGCCCCACCCCCATTCCCAGCAGAGGGCACGAAAGGTCCAGACTCAACCCCTCTCTGGCAGAGTCTTGGTCATAGGAATGTTCCTCTTTACTTCCCTGCTTCCCCCAGCAAATAATAAAATAAAATAAATATAAAATAAAATAAATTGATCTTATGGGAAAAAGGAAGCTCTAACACATCCAGGTGATGTTATTGCTAGCAACGATAGTTAACAAACATTAGGATGATAGAGGACTGGATGCTCTGGGTGTGTATGGCAGGGACCTGCATGGGCGTGCAAAATCATTCCATCCATACATGAACTGAGGCCTGAAGGGTATGTAGGATTTGACCAGGTGAAAAAGAAGGCATGAAGGTGATCCAGGCACTGGGAAGGGCATGTGCAAAAGCCCCGGGGCAGGAAAGAGGTTGGCATTAGAGGGAAGAGAGAAGGCTAGAGAGCAAGGAGGTAAGAGGACTGCAGGAGACTGGAGTGAGAAGGGGCCAGACCAGGCAGGGCTAGCAGGCTGGAAAGAAGTCATGGCTGCATTCCGGGGCCACTGAGGAGTAATGGTAGGGCTCTGAACTGGATCACATGACATTTGGGATTTGATGGAAATATTTCCACACAGCAGGGACTAAGCAACAAGGGGCAGCCATCTCCACTCCCTGGGTGAGAACCAGCCCTTTTAATCTGGCATCTGTTGATGCCCAGAAAGGACCCTCAGCACGCCCTGGCTTGGCATACTCTTGCTGAGTACGCCCATTTCCTGGATTAGAGGTGACCCATTCGGTCTTGAGCCCTGGGAGGCGAGCCTGATAAGACACAGCACATGGGACAGAAGCCTAAGTGTCTGAATCTTAAGCTTTAGCCATCAAGGGGGAAGTGGTACTTAACACAGCACATTGCTTCAACAAATATTTACTGAGCACCTACTATGTGCGGGACCCTGTGCTAGGCTCTGAGGATCCTGTAGTGAAGAAGACAATGCCCATCTCTGCCCAGCAGTAAACTAACAAGCACATTATACGGTGTCAGGTTAAGTCCATGAACCATGTAAAACAAGGGAGGCAGAGAGAGAGAGAGAGAGAGAGGCCAGGGGTGGGGATATTTTAGACAGCTGGTCTTGGGAAGACCTCTCCGGGAAGGTGACATTTGAGTAGAGACCTAAATGAGGGAATGAGTCATGCAAACATCTGGGGCAAGAGCATTGCAAGCAGCAGATAAAAAACATCCTATGCAAAGGCCCTGGGGTGGAACTCCACCTGGCATGTTGGTGAAAGAGGGAAAGAGTGAGGAGCTGAAGGGTAACCAGGGGATGATCTAGAAGAACTCTGTGGGTCATTGTTAGGGGATGGGCTTTTGGTTTCAGGATTGAAAGTGAAAGTTTTGCCAAAAGGAGCCTCATGGTTTTAAGAGGATTCCCCTCTATAAGATAACTGGAAATTACTGTATTTGTATGTGGGTCCCAAGGACATGAGAATCAGCACCATCTGCTTTGGTTCCCCTTTCTCCATCATCTAGTAGAAAGCGTAACCCAGAGTAGGTGCTCAGCACAAACTGTTGAATGCATGAATTGCCACCTGGGAAGGAACACTTACAGTTTGCCAGGTACCACTCTGAGCATCTTACTAATGCCCGCTGCCATCCCCACGAAGTAGAGGAGAAAATGAAGCCCCGACAGAGGGAGTGATCCAACTAAGGTCATAGCTACAAGTACTAAAGACTGGATTTGAATCAGCTCATCTGGCCCCCGTGGGGCTTGTAGTCACTATAGTTGGTCTGTGGGGATTTGAAGGGGTCTAGGGACTTCAGAAGACTGTGGCATCCCCACCCCGTCACTGATACTTACCACATCGATGAGGCAGATGGTGGTCTCGACGTCATTGGGCTGGGAGACCATGACCTCAGAGGTGGCGAACACCTTCACCAGTGCCTCGTCCTTCTGCAATGTCACTGAAGGTGGGTTTGGCACCTGGATCCTGATGGTGAGTGGGAAGGACTCGGGGTACTGCTGGAACACCTGGGGGTGGACACCAGGTCAGAGTCAGTGGAGCCCTGGAGAGTTGTGGTTCCCAGTGGGTCATCAACCAACCTCTAAACATATGGCCCAGGGTCTCAGACTGGGCATCTTCCAATCCAACAGCATTGCTCAAGCCCTACAAACCACATGTGGGGGCTCTGACCTGCTGCTGGGTTTGGGGAGGGGGCTGCTCTTTCTGAGCCTTTCGCATAGGGTTAATGGGAGAATTAAAAAGTGAGGGGGTGACAGCAAGTCTTCGAGCTCAATGCCCAATGCCTGGAAATGCTCAGAACTTGCTGTTGAACAAGATGGGTTCACTAGGACATTCACGATTGAATCGAGTCATCATAACAACTCCATGGGGTATTTTTTTCTCCATGTTACAGATTTAAAAAACGAAACAAAACTGAGGCTCAAGCAAATGGTCTAAGGCCAGCAGGAGAGCTGAGGCTCCAGCCTAGGTCTACGCCGCTCAGAAGTCTCTGAGCGGCCAGGGTCTCCCTCCCCTCCTGCTGCTTCTGGATGCCCCACCTGGAATGGGAAAGCCACAGTTCAGTGTGCCTCTCGGGGAAGTCCCAGAGCAGGACACAGCCTAGCTGGATCAGCTGGGGTCTCTACAGACCCACGGTGGAATCAGAGCCTGTTTGCTGCAAATGGACTCCCTAAATGCTAATTAGCTAAAAGGACAATTCATCAAGCAATCCATTCCCATATTTGCTAAATAACTATTTCACCAAAAAATTTATTTTAAGGAACGCTTTTCTTTTTTTTTCTTTTTTAAAGATTTTATTTATTTATTTAACAGAGAGAGACAGTGAGAGAGGGAACACCAGCAGGGGGAGAGGGAGAGGGAGAAGAGGCTCCCCACTGAGCAGGGAGCCCGACATGGGACTCGATCCCCGGACTCCAGGATCATGACCTGAGCCGAAGGTAGATGCCTAACCGACTGAGCCAGCCAGGTGCCTTAAGGGGAAATTCTTTTGAACAAACTGGGTCTATTGGCAAATCTAGTAAATTCAGCCAAATGACCACTTAGTGAACTCACCCTTTGGCAAACTGGCTTTCAACAAATCAGGGACTTGGTGGACTGGCTTTTCCGAAGGGATTTTCAGGATAGCTGGAGGGGCCTACCCCAACATACACAGTCTCTAACAATTAGCAACACCTTCCTTCGCAGGGACGTGGAGAGTCCCCCCTCAAACTCTCCCCACAGCAGCAGGAGACCCAGGATGCTCCTCCCAGCTCTGATGAAGCCTCTCATGGTGACTCCACCCCCACCTGCTTCTCCAGGAGATACTCCTTTGCGTCCAGCCTGAATCCTCCCCCTGCTGCAGACCCAGCCCTGCTACTGCTGCATTGTGTGGCTCCTCTGAGCCTCTGTTTCCCTGTCCGTAAAATGGAATGCTCCTCTCTTCTGGCCCCATTAATGCGGGGGAGAGGGGTGATTAAAACCAAATAAAAGAGCGCATTCTTAATTTTTTTTTCACAAGCTGTAAAGTGCAGTTCATATAAGAAGTGACCCAGTAAATGGAAGGTCCAGTTGACTGACAGCTCTCCCTGCCTCCCAGAGCTGCTGCTATTTATGACATTAGATAATGGTGCTTTGCCATTCAGCTTCCAACCACACGAGGGCGATAGTGACCATTTGTTGAGTTGGGTCTCCCTGCCTCTGAATTACCGGAAACAGAACAGGTAGAACAGGGAAATGTCTAAAAAGGTTGTAGGTTACAGCAATGACAGTTACTATGTAAGAAGCTCTTTGCTGCAGGGGCAGGGTAACAGGCTTAGGACCCACACTGGGACAAGAACTGGAATCAGAAAGGCCTTTGTTCCCACTGTACCTAGCTGCTAATCTGTTAAGAGCTCACTTACCCCCACCCCTTTTAAAGAAGATTTTGTTACTATAAAGAAGAACAATAACAGTGAACATTTATCAAATGCCTACTGTGCCTACGTTCAGATCCCAGGTTCACAGCCACACAGCAAAGTGGGCATTGCTATCCCTGTTTTCCAGATGAGAAAACCGAGGCCCAGTGAGAAGTCACTTGCCTATGGTAGTGTGGTTGAGACACGCTGAGCTAGAATTCAAAATCGTTTCTCTGTTCCAAAAACCTGACTCTTCCCGTCTAAGCCATCCTCTACCTGCATGTGCTCTGTGTCAGCATCTTTACATGAATTATCACCTTCAGCCCCTTACTCTCCTAGATGAAGCTGTAGAGCGGGAGTTAGTACCCTTTTTTGACAGATGAGGAAGCTAAGGCTCAGAGATGTTAAGACTCTTACCTGAAGACACACAGCAACAAAGTAGCCAGGGCAAGATTAGAGCTAGGCAGGCCAGTCTACTGTAGAGCTCAGGGTCTTTCCACCTCAACCCTCCATGCTGCCCCTGCCCATAAAAATTTGGATACCACACCTTCATCACTATACTCCTAAGGAGGGTGTCAGATCACCCCACCCTAGTGGTAAATGACTCCCTTCTGACCCAGTTCCTGGGACAGTTAGAAGGAGGGTAGGGCTGAAGACCAGGGGACACATCTGCCTTACCTACCTTGGGAATCAGAGCTCCCAGTGTGGACGTGGTGAGAGGAGGAAGCTCTTCAAACTACAGGACAAGAGAAAGGGTCATGTGAGTCGCTGAGGTTATGGGGATAGACGGAGTTGCTAACACTGATTAAACTTCCACGCACCCTCAGAAAACTGGTGGGGGGCACCTTCTTCTCCTTAAAGAGCCCTTGGGAGGCCCTGCCTGCCCAACAGCAACCACCATACTGATCATGGTAGCTGTTTTGTAGTTAAGTGGACAGGGCCAGCCACATAAGCTCACCGCAGACCTGACTCTTTCTCCTCTAAGTGTAATTCTTGATTAAAACAATTTAGCATCAGTGAGTCCATGTGCATAACCCAGTGTCCAGTAAAGGCATAATTCTGCCATATCTCTGAACAACCTGTATTATTATTTACTTAATTTATTCTTTCAATTGACTTGCTTTTGAAGACCTCAAACACTAAAAAATGAAAATCCAAAAAAAAAAAAAAAGAAAATCCAGTACCATTTGACAGAAAGAAATGGCAACTGGAAAAATAAATGCAATAAAAACAAAATAGTGCCATTACATTCTGCTTGGATATCATTGTCTGTGGAGGGCTATGGGTGTGAGATCTGTTCTCTCTGAGTTAAAAAGAGGACACTTACAAGTTCAAGAGAGGGTTAAGTATATACTAGCACTAAATGGAGACTTTCCTTTTGATGGAACCAAGATGAACACTAATCATATGGTGTTTGTTTTGTTTTGTTTTGTTTTGTTTTGAGAACGTCTTATTCTTAGTAGATAGACACAAGTCTATGGAGTGAAATGTCATGTTTCCAAAAACTTAAATTGTTCAACAATAACTAGCTAGCTAACTAGATGATAGATTAGATAGGTGGATGAATGGAAGGATGGGTGGATGAGAAGATGGATAGATAGATAGAAGGATAGATGGATGGATGGGTGGATGGATGACTAGAATGATAGATATATAGATAAGTAGGTGGGTAGATGGGTGAATAAGCAGATGGATGGATGGATTGGTAGACATGAAACAAATATGGCAAAATATTAACTGGTGAATCTAGGTGAAGGATATTTGGGCATTAATTGTGTTATTTTGTAACTTTTCTGAAGGTTTGAAATTTTCACGAGAAAAGGTTTGGAAAGAAAATTACTCCGGATCTCCTTATTCTTATGTATCACTTAGTTTTTTAATATCAATGTTTACCAAGTGAAAGGGTTCTAAGCATTTATATTGCGATACATATATGGGAATACATTATAAGCCTCTAAAGAAGGATTGGCATAGAATTAAATAGAACTGACTAGGGAGCAACTTTCTCATCATATGACTTGATGTTATTTCATTCCATGACTGTGAATTGCCTAAAATCATCCGAGGCACCATGCTTTGGTGAACACTGACGTAGTCAGTACACGTCCGTGAGTGGGAAATGAGTGGGGGATGGACTGTCTACTACAGTTCTTGCTTTAAAGCAATTTCCCCGAGGTTGTGGGGACTAGACAGGATCAAAGGGGAGCTCTTTGCTGCCCAGCCCAGGCCACCTCTCCATGGGGCCGTGACTCACCATGCCATTGGTGATGTCGATATCCAGTGCCCCCTGCTTCTGCAGGAGGGCCAACACTGAGCCCAGGAAGTTGGCAGAAATGGCCAATTGCGAGTTGGTGTTTTCACCCATGGGGGGCAAGTCTGGCATCCTTTGTCTGGGAGACATGGCTGGCCGCCCCAGTGGATAGTCAACAAGCTCTCCTCCAGCCTCCCCAACCAGAGTCTGGGGAAGCAGAGAGAAAAGGGGTCATAGGGAGGGGTACAGGGAGATGAGTGGAGGAGGAGGCTGAGATTGGGGTGAAGTCCTGAATCTGCCGCCAAGCAACCTTCCTTGATTAGACCCACTGGGTCTGGGTTACCCTTTCTTTCATGGCCCCAACTCTTCTCCATTTGTGATGGAATGGAACTTCTTAGAGTTCTCACTTTATGACCACTTCTAGCCCTCTTTTGCTTTCAAGACACATGTGACATAGATTCTTCCCCTTTCAGTTAGCATGTTTATGGGTCTGCCAAATGCTGTGGCATATCTTCTCTCTAAAGACCAGACACGTTTCCATGGTCTACAAATGCTTCATGGTCTGCCCTTGGGGACTTCTCCACCTTCTGGAGAGTCACTCTGTCCCTAGTGCCCCGGCCAGGCCCTGCCACCCACCATCTCATGACTCCCACCATGCCACCTTCCCCCACACTGTTCCAAACCTCCCCCGCACTCTTCTCTTATAATGGCCAACTTATCTGGCAGGTCTCAGCTTAAGTGTCACTTCCTCCAAGAAGCACTCCATGACCTGCCTGGTTATATCATTTCTCCTTGCTTTAGGCTCTGATATCCTGGGACCCTCATTCACAGTACTCATGAGCCTTAGTTGTGTATTCTTCTGAGTGACTCTTGGATGGCCTATCCGATCCAATGGACTATAAACTCCGTGAGGACAGAGAACTTACCTTGTTCAACCATGCACCTCCATCCACGGCCCAGAGTCTGGCAAACAGCAGGTAACCAACAAATACCTCTTGAATGGCTATTGTTTATGAATAGACGAGGTGTGCCTGTGTATGTGTGCATAAGCAGGCTGTGTCTGGGGCTGCGTGGGTGTTCACCTGCAGCTCTGTCTCTGATGGAGCAAAGTGGGGGGATGCACCCATGTTGGAACAGCCCAGGAGAAGCATGCATGCGTGTGTCCCATGCAGTCAGGGGCCAGATTCTGCTGTGGGCTGGAACCAGCTCACGCTGGCTCATAGTGCTCTTGTGACATTCTGTACTTGTCTTCCCATATCTTTAGTGATATCAAGTTGGTAGCTTGAAAGGCAGTATTTAGACCATGGAAATCCGCAAATACTACAAATCAGGACTTTTTTTTTTTTTTTTTTTTTTTTTAACATCACAAAGAGCTGGCTGTTAGCACTCATCAGCCCCCTACTGGCCGGATTCATTCCTCCAGCAGACCCAAGCCCGCAGCAGCAGAAGGTGGACTGCCTGGGTTTGGATCCAAGGCTCACATTTACTCGCTGTGTGACCGTGGGCAAGTGGCTTGATTTCTGTGCCTCAGTTTCCTCACTAAGGGTTCATCTTATTATGTCCTATGGTTGTGAAGATAGCCTGAGTTCATCTACATAGGACAATTGTAATGTGCCTGAAAAATAGTAAACCCTTGGTAAGTGTTGGTTGTGATTATGTTTCTAATGTGGCTCCTAGAAGGTCCTCAAGTCATCAGAAGAGGGTCCTGCTCAAACGTTGCTTCCCAGACATTGAGTAGAAGCCCATGGGTCTGGCAATCACCCCCTGCCCGCCTCCCCCGGCCCCCAAGCCCTGGCACTCACATTGAGGTCCAGCTCCAGGAATTCCCCAGTCACAAGCGGAAGGCTGGAGAAGGTATACTGGACACTTCCCAATATCCCCAGAGGAACCAGAGCTGTCAGCAAAGGTAGGGGTCACGGGAAGTCCCCTTGACCCTCTGAGATGCCTTCCCTCCTTGTTCCCCAAAGCAGGCAAAGCGGCAAGGCTCCAGATCCAGACAGCATGAAAAGACCAAGAGTTCTGGTTTCAAATTCCAGCTCTGCCTTTTCCTTGCTGTGTGACCTCTGGCAAGACACTGCATCTCTCTGAACTTGTTTCCTCCTCTGTAAAATGGGCTTAACAGAACCCCTTGGACTATACTGTAGGGTCCATGAGATTCTGGATATCGATAAGCTTTGTAAACTGTGAAGTACTGTGACCAGGGAGGAAGTTTTAAGGTTCCACAATGTGGTGCTGAGTTGAAGCTGGGATTTCTCTGACTGACTGCTTGTAACCAACAGCCCCATCATCTGGGCTCTTCCTCCCTTGTTCCTGGCCACAAAGGAAGAGAATTTTACCTGTCTGGGAAAGTCATCCTCAAACTGCCTGGGGTCCCGAGAGATGGGACAGCCACCCCAGAGGGGTGCGCTTTATGGCCGTAGGACCTATAGGCCCTCATAAGTCAGGAGCCTCTGTGATGTTGTGGTCTATATGAAAGGAGATCCCTGGAACAAGCTGTGCATGAACTGCACAACTATATGGGGCAGGTTTGCCTTCAGGAATGTTCACTAAGAAATCTTGGATCATGGGGTGGTGTTGGAGCCTGGTTCTGAGGACCTGGACAGTTGCCACCACGTCTCCTGTTCTTCATTCTCTAGTCCCTCCGCGGGCTGAAGCCAGTCCCCCATTGTAGAGATGAGGAAACTGGAAAGTCTTTCCAAGTCCACACAGTTTTCAGGGCAAAGCCAGGACTCAAACCCAGCACCGCCCCTCCCCCCTCCCCCCATCACAGTCTAGAGCCTGAGACTCCAGGCCAGGTGGGAAGCTCCTCCCTCGGGGGATGCCTGGCCAGGTAACCTCTCTCTAGTGGCACCAGCCACACCACACTATGAGGGCCTCAGCAGGTGTGTCCCCACCACATTGGACCCTCCTCCCAGACACACTATGTCCCCAGTGCCTGGGGACATGGCTGGGCCCAGATCAGGGCTGGCAGATGTTGGCTGAGTGAAGCAAAGCAGGAAGGACTTACAGTCCACGAGACCCAGCTGGTCGTTGACAAGACCCAGAACCACGTCCACGATGGGGCAGAGCTGTATGGGGAGACAGTATGAGGTTCCAGGGCTGGGGAGGGGAAGGGTGCCCAGATACTGACAATAGCCAGCATTTCCTGCCTGCTCGCTCTGTGCCTGGCACGGTCCACCCCACAGCCCTATGGGGAAGGCTCTCTCATAATCCCCATTTTATAGCTAGGAAAACCAAGACTCAGAGAGGGGATAGGATCATCATGCAGCTTGGAAGCGCCCGAGCTGGGATTCAAACCAGAACAGGGAGACCCTTATGCTCCACTTCCTTATGCTTTCACTAATCTGTCCGTCCATGGTCCTCCGGGTCCTCCCCAGACCCCAAGGATATACCCCAGCCCTCTGGCTCCCTCCATCCGTCTGGGTCACCTGCATGCCCACAGGGATGGAGCCAGACTGTGGTCCCTCAGTCTGGGGAATGTCTGTGCTTCCAGCTTCCCGATCCAGGGTGGGTTCTTACCAAGTCAGGGAGGACGTTGGCCAGGACTCGGTTCACTAAGTTGTCCACAAGGTTGGGGAGAAGCCTGAGGAGAGAGGAGTGGAGGGGAGGAGGGAGCTCACCAAGCTTGCCCACACTCAGGGTCCCTAGCCAGGCCCTGAACACCAAGGAAAATTGTTCAGGAAGTCAGAAGGACAGTGGCTGGGCCTGATTGGACAGGCGATTCCAGCAATCACTTGGCTTTTCATTCAATTCTTTCACTCGTCTGTCTGTCGGCCCATCCGTTCGTTCATCCATCCATCCATCTATCCATACATCCAACCAACAAACAAATGCTCCTTGAACTCTGCAGTGGGCCAGGCCCCATCAGGAGTGTAAAAGTCATTCCTTCCTGCTCATCTGGCCCTCTAGTGGGCTGCTTGGTGCAGCTTTGCGCAGTCTTCCCAAAGCCAAATGAACATATTACTTGATCCAAGCACCTAGCAGAGTTTCTGGTGCATAGTAGATGCTCAGTTAATGTCTGTGGAAGGCAGGGGAGGAGAAACACTGGCCAGTAAAACATGCTCATGGGGTCCACAAGCAGAAATGAATTGTTGATTTTGAAAAGCCTGGGACATGTGATCGGTCCTACAAAGAAACAGGTCCAGAGAAGGGGTCCAGAACGAGTTCTAAGTCCATCACCAGCTCTAAATTAACTGTCCTAACCAGTTAGTTAAGTGGTGGCGGTGGGGAAGATCACGGTGTTGATGCAAGGACAAGACACACAGATGGACAGATAGACAGACAGACAGACTTGTAAGACAAGCGTGTGTTTCTGAGGCCTTGCAGTGTGATGGGAAAGTGAGTGGAAACATGGCTTTCCTAACACAAAGAGTAACAAACAGTTTGTCTGCTTAAAAATCTAGCCATCTCTGCCCCCAGCAACCACTACCTGCCTGTGCCTGCCCACGTCGTAGCTGACCATTCAGGACTCGCCAGTTGGACAGAGCCAAGAACTTCTTGAGATCGTGTCCTAATTAGAATGTTTCACGATGCATTTTGGCCTCCTTTTTAAGGGGATGAGTACCTCAGGGGGCCTTATCTTGGTTCCAGTTCTCCTTGGAGGATAAAACCCTTGAGAATTCACCTGCCTGTTTACTCATGCATGGGTGCATGTGCCCACATGTGTGGGCGAGGGAGCCTCGGGATTTCATCTGTGTACACTCAGGGCACAGACTGTTTTCTCTTTCTGGGAAATTATCTGGCAGACACATCGGCCCACGTTTAAAATGTACGTAAATGGTTATTCATTGTAACCTGTTTGTCAGAGCAGAAGTTCAGACAAATTGTCATGTCCCCACACCAGACAACTAGACAAACACATGGTGGTTTGTCTAGACAATGGAATATTACACAGCCATTAAGACAAGGAGGAAACTCTCAATGTTCAAATATAGAAAACTCTCCGAACAGAGTAAAAGAAAAAGACAAAGTGCAAAATGGTGTGTATAGGGTGTACCCATTTGTGTTCAAAGGAGGGTTGGGAATGCGAATTTAAGTTCATGTTTGCTTCGTTTATAGAAAGGAATTGGAAGAAGAATCAGGAGAGAAGCATAGTGAGCTTGCTGGGGAGGGGCAGATGGGAGTCCAGGTGGGAAGGGAGCTCTTCAGTCTGTGCCTTTTTAGTTCTATATATACATATATATTTTTAAAGATTAATTTATTTATTGGCGAGAGAGAGAGCAGGAGAGGGGCAGAGGGAGAGAGAGAGAATCTCAAGCAGACTCCTTGCTTGCAGAGCCCAGTGCAGGGCTTGACCTCATGACCCTTCGATCATGACCTGAGCCAAAATCAGGAGTCAGACACTCAGCCAACTGAGCCACTCAGGCACCCCTATTTTTTTTTTAAATATTTGGAACCATGTATTACCAAACATATTTCCTAGTGAAAATATGAATGTAAAAATCTGTGAGGTTTCTAGGTGTTTCTCTCCGCCTCCTATCCTCACCAAAATATTAGGGGCCAATTTTCTATGTCCTTAACTACCCTAGAGCAGACACAAAGACTCAGAGGAGCTCATGTGAGTTAGAAATTTTTGAGTCCAAATGGCACAATGAGTTTTTCTACTCCCCAAATCTAGGTAGGATGAGCACAGGAGTGATAGGGAGAAAAGATTGATAACACAAGAGGGGAAGGAGTAGGGGGTGGAGGTCTCAACGAGAGAAGCCAAAGAAGCATCTCCCATGATGAGGACCAGGCAGTGAAAAGAAAGGACTCAGCTCTGAGCTGCCCTGATGTGCCCTCATCCAAGACCATCACTTGGGGACAGTGTACCCCTCAATACACAGACACTTGAAACCTCTCCAAACAGAGTATGGGGACTTGGCCATTTTGTGGGGAGAGCATAACAGAAAAAAACTCAACCCCTGACCAACACTGCCTTGGACAGAACCAGCTGGGAAATTTCCCCATGAGTAGGGGCTCCAAGGGACACAAAACTCCCACTAGACATATATTCAGAAAACCCTTAAAATGTACCAGATTCTGTACTAAGTGTTTTGAACTCATTATCTCAATTTCAAAGGGAAAAAAAAATCACCCCCATCCCATAGACAAAGAAACTGGAGTATAGAGAGGGCAACAGAGTAGCTCAAAGTCACACAGCAAGGAATAGTGGAGCTGAGGTTTGAACCCCAGGCTGCTTCTAGAGCCTTTACCCGGAGCCATATGGTTTGTCAAAGACAGACCACTCCACCATCTCCCAAGGCACTCTACTGCCCACTGGTACTCACCCTCGAAGCAGCTTGACTTTGATACCCCCCAGGAGGGTGTCACATCGCTCAATAACTAGCCTAGGGTAGCCCGTGCGGTCCATGGTCAGCCGGACTTTGGCAGTGATGTTCACTTCCACAGCAATGTCCAGGAAGCCAATGAGACTAGAGGAGATCATGGGGCCGGTGAGATAGGGAGTCAACCTCGACTGCCAGGCAGCTCAGCTTCATTCAGTTCTACCCAGAACCTTGCACCTTGGCCTTGAGCCTTGCTGTCCCCGCCTCTTGCTTTTGGGGATCCCTTAAGCCCCTTACTCATCTCTAGGGGTCCCAAACCAGAAGGCTTCCCTACTCCCTCTACATCTCTGAACAAATCTATCTCCCTCTTAGTCCATGAGATGGGTCAATAAATGAGCTCTATACATAAAATCTGGTTTCCAAGGTGACTACCCATTGACCTAGCAATATAGACATGACCTCATCCCACAGGGAGAACTCAGCGCAGAAGTCCACTGTTTGAGGTCTTTGGATAAGCACCTACTTTGTGGCAGGCCCTCTGCTTGCCTTTCCTCACCTGTGGCCACAGCCACCTGGAAAAGGAGATGTCATTACACCCATTGCAGGCGAAGACACAAAGGCTCAGTGACATGACGGGGCTGACCCGAGGTCACACAGCTTTAAAGAGAGTCAGGATTCAAACTCAGGATGTCACAGCTTCCTTCACTGCTGACAGGGACCACAGGATGACCTGAGCTCAAAAGTATAAGCCATGTACTGGTAACAACATTAGGTCTTACTATTCCCCACATTTTGGACAAAGAGGCTGAGGGCCAGAGAAGGGAAATGAGCTGCCCAAGATCACCCAGCCAGGACACAGGGTGACGGGGACCCCTCTGGGGCTGAGGGTACACACCTTTTCCCGTTGATGGCCACGCGGGTGTATAGACTCAAGTAGACACCCACGCCGGGCAGGAGCCGCACAGACACCCGGGGGAGGGTCAACTCCACGATGCGCAGCCTGCATAGGACCCAGGGTGGTAAGATGGGGGTCGTCCCCTCCCCGCCTGCCACCCTCCACTAGGAGTCTCACACCACCTCTTTCTCTGTGCTGCATTCATCCCTCCTGCCTCTAAAGAGACCTGAGCTTTGTGGATAGAACTTGGAAAACACAGAGAAGTCAAAGGGGAAGAATGCATGGCCCATAGTTCTACTGCTTGGAGACGCACTGTTTACATTTCCATGTATTTCCTTTGGATTTTTTTTTTCTCATAATGATGCCATTCCCTCTGCTTGTCCCTGCCCCTTCTTTGCCTGGTTCCTTCCTACATATTCTCAGATTACAGTTTAAGACCCTCTCCCTCCAGGAAGCCTTCCCTGACCTCCCCCATTATACACATCTTCATTTCCCCATAAACTGCTTACCAGCGTTATAATTGTATGATTATTTTCAGGGGTTTTTATGAAAGCCCATATCCCCCATCAGCCTGTAAGCTCCGTAAGGACAAGAGACATGTTTTTGGCTGACCATGTGACTGTGTGCTCAGTGCCAACACAACAGCCTGCACATAGGAGGAGCGCTAAGTATTTGATGAATTAGATAGTGAATGTGAGGAGGAGACTGGGCACAGTTGAAACTACTATATATGTGTAAGTTTAAATCCTTGGGTGTTTTCCACTTGAACTGTGACTAGGACCAGTCTCCAGATGAGGTAATCAAGACTCAGAGTGATGTAAAGTGTGGCCCAGAGTCACACACATATACAAAAAGGTGAGCTGACACTCAAATTCAAGACTGCTTAAGGACAAGACCCCAAGCCATACACCTGGGGACTCCTAAGACCTCCAGTCCTGAGGCCAAGCCTTGAAGTGCATGGGACTCTGAAGACTGTCACCCCTCCAACTCCAGGCCCTTGGGGGTGATCACCCAATTTGTAGGTTCATCATCTGAGTTTGATAGGGAGAACCCAGCCCCTCCTTACCCAGTGATACCCTGCACAGTGCTGATGATGCCGCCCTCGCCGAGCACGCCCAGGACTCCGCCTCCTCCGAGAAGCCCTCCATCACCAAGGAGACCACCTCCACCGAGCAGGCCACCTTGGCCCGCCAGGATGCCTTCGCTTGCCAGCATGCCTCCAGTGCCCAGCAAACCACCTGGGCCCAGCGCCCCGGTGGCTACACCAGGTGGGATCTCTCCAGGCCGCAGCTCTCTCCGGTGAAGCCTGCCCACGGCTACTGCACCTTCGGCTGACCTGTACCGCCCATGGCCCCTGTGGCCGTCATATGCATTCTCGGCATGGCGGTAGTTGCCGCTTCGGAGGTCCCTGATGCTTCCATCTGACTCAAAGATCTCACCGTATCTGTATTTGCCCCCCAGCTGAGCGGTGTTGTCATTGGTCTCGATGTGACCATACTTGTAATTACCGCCAAGCTGGTTGCCATTGGTATATTTTGGGGGGTGCTCTCGGACATGGAAATCGTTGTAGGGAATGCCACCGACACCTCGGGAGAATTCAACGCGTCTGTAGTCATTGTAATGGTGTCGGCCACCACCCAAAAGACCACCACCACTGCCACCCAAGAGACCACCACCACTGCTGCCACCACCACCCAATAAACCTCCCCTGCCTCCACCCAACAGGTTGTCTTCACCCCCTCCACCCCTACCACCAAGCAGGCCCCCCAGAAGACCACCGCCCTTACCACCACCACCACCAGCCAGCAGCACCCCACCCTTGTGTCCTCCGCCACCCAATAGCCCCTCATCCCTGCTGCCTCCGCCACCCAGCAGCCCCCCACCACTACCACCCGGGAGCCCCCGACCACCGCTGCCTCCGCCACCTAGCAGCCCCCCACCACTACCACCCAGAAGCCCCCCACTATTGCTGCCTCCACCACCTAGCAGCCCCCCACCACTACCACCCAGGAGCCCCCGACCACCGCTGCCTCCACCACCGAGCAGCCCCCCACCACTACCACCCAGGAGCCCCCGACCACCGCTGCCTCCACCACCTAGCAGCCCCCCACCACTACCACCCAGAAGCCCCCCACTATTGCTGCCTCCACCACCCCACAACCCCTCATCCCTGCTGCCTCCACCACCTAGCAGCCCCCCACCACTACCACCCAGAAGCCCCCCACCGCTGCTGCCTCCACCACCTAATAAGCCTCCCCCAACTCCACCCAGCAGGTCACCACCACCCCCTCCACCCCCACCACCAAGCAGGCCCCCCAGAAGACCACCGCCCCCACCACCTCCACCTCCACTTCCACCAAGCAGACCCCCCAGGAGCGGTCCACCACCATCACCACCGGCTTTACCCACGGGCACCTCTCTCAGGGCTGAGCGGAGAGCGTCACTCTGCTGCAGGGTGCCTGAAATGGCTGCCAGGAAGCAAAGGTACCGGTCAGGGCTTTCTCCCACAGCCCCTGGGTGCCGCCCTGGAACTGCTCACCTCGTCGGGCCCTCCTTTTCCTCGTGGTAAAACGTCAGGGTCAAATGGGAAGATGCCTCCAGACCAATCCAGCCCTGACGTCCCAGCATTCTCACTAGCTGCTGACCTTGACCTGCTCTCACTTTAAGTAGATTCACACCATTCACCAAACCTGGAAAGATTTTCTTCTTCATCCCCCCTTCCGAGCGCTCCAGACTTTAGAGCTTATAAACCTGCTTAGACGGGAATCAGGACAGGGAGTGTCTTTGTTTGCCAGATGACAAAAATGAGGTCCCAAGAATTAAAGGCAGGACTGATAACAGCTCCTACATTTGAGGGCCTCCTATGCACCAGGAACAGTGCTAAGTTTTCAAAAGGCTTTCTCATTCGTCCTCTAATCTGTCCTCCACGATTCGGCCAAAATCATATAGATTTTGCAGATAAGGAAACTGAGGCTCGGATAATGCAAGTAGTGGACTTAAGGCCACATTGTCCGTATTTGAGCCCCAGGAAGGCCAACTCCAGGACTCCAGGCTCTTAGTTACTGGCGTCTGCTGCCTCGGCTCTAAAGTCCTCAACACGCTATCATGCATACAGTGAGTGCTCAAGAAACGGTACCCAGAAGCAAAAGGCATGATGGGGTGCCTGGGTGGTTCAGTGGGTTAAGCCTCGGCCTTCGGCTCAAGTCAGGATCCCAGGACCCTGGGATCAAGCCCCGCAACAGGCTCTCTGCTTGGCAGGAAGCCTGCTTCCTCCTCTCTCTCTGCCTGCCTCTCTGCCTACTTGTGATCTCTGTCTGTCAAATAAATAAATAAAATCTTAAAAAAAAAAAAAAAGCAAAAGGTGCAATAATTCATCCATCCACCTGACGCAGAACCTGCCAGTGATGAAGGGTGTCCCCGGGCACCTCAGAGGCGGCTGTACAGCCCCACCCACCCCGTGTCATCCCTCACCCCCTGCAGTCCTGGACTCACCGTTGCTCAGCACATCTTTGGTGACCCTGAGGACAGTGTTTGTCTCTGGGCGGGTGCCACAGACAGCTGCCACGGACAGAGCAGCCACGCACCAGGCCGTCCACATGCTGGTGCGGCTTCTCTGCTGAGGAGACAGTGCATGGGATGGCTGTGGCCGGGAGTCACCACCCTGGCCAGCAGGTGGAGCTAGGGACCCCCCTCCCTAGGGTCCTACTAGCACCCTGAGGCCCAGAGACTGAGGGAGAGGGGATGTACTGAGGTCACACATGGGGCGGGTCCAGAATTCCCAATACCATCTTCTAAGTTTTTCAAAATGAAATGAGTCTGGAGATATAAAGCAGACTTATTAACCACCTGTCCTAGAGCCATGGATGTCTGATTATCCCCCAAGATGAAATTTCCAAATGGAGTATCAGGAAGGGGGGTCATATTGATTCCAACCGAAGTAGCAGATTAGTAGCAGACAGGCTCTAGAGGAAATCTCTCCAGTATCTACCCCTCTGTTCACCCACCAAGCCATCCATCCTCCCATCCATCCTTTTTTCCATCTATCCATCCTTTTTTCCATCCATCCAACCATCCTCCCATCCCTCTCTCCATCCATCCATCTATCCATCCATCCATCCATCCTCCCATCCATCCCTCCCTCCTTCCTTCCTTCCATCCATCCATCCATCCATCCATCCATCCTTCTATCAGTTCATCTACCTATTAACACATTAATCTAACCACCCTTTCAGTGCACCCAGCCAGCCAGAAAACATTTCTGCCTCTTTGGAGGAGATAGTCCTACACCATGTAGTTACGATTAAGGGCTCTGGATCAGAGCTATCTGGGTTTTAATCCTTAGACAAGAGACTTTACTTTTCTGAACCTCTGCTCCTAATTACTGACACTGTTTCTAGTATGAGGTAGACACTCAATAAACAGCAGCTGTTGCTGATGTCTTGGTACTATTATCACAGAGCCCTGAAGAGTGGGTGTGGCTTGTTATGAGATTGGAGAGGAGGAAAGCATACGTTTTGGGATGAGCTGCTCAGCCTCTAAGAGACTTTATGCTGCTGCCACCATGCCCTCACCCGCTTCTCTCACTCTTAATTCAGTCTACCCAGTCGTCAGCTTTAGAGGATCATTGACTCCCCTCTGGGCCAAATTGTAAAATCACTAGCTTCAGCCCCCTCCACTTACGTAACCTGTTCTCTTCTCCCAGCCTCCACTTCTCTTAAAGTTCACAAAGCCCCCATGTTTCTTCCCCACTCCCATCTACTTCCAGAATATTGGAAGCACTCACTTATACTAGAATATGAAGGACTAATATATGCAAAAAAATTTTTGTCCTGGCTTCTTCACCTCATCTTTACCTACTACCTAGAAAGTTCTGTGTACAAAAAGGGATCACCATCTTCAGTTAGAAAGATGGGCACCAATGGAGGGGTTTCTGGCAAGCAGCTGAGGAGTCTCAGAGAAGCAGCAAAGGTGCCGGGTACCCCAAATCCCTGGAAATGTAACTGCAGCTCTGTTAACCCATGGTCACTGGTGTGGTTCAGGCCCTTTTGTTGATCCCTGAGAGGCTCTCCTGTCTGTGTCTATGTTATAGGCAAGACAACAGAGGCTCAGAGAGGTGTCACCCTCATAGGTCTCCTGTCTGAGACTCTTCTCCGTGCCTCCCAAGGCCTTAGCCTCCCCCCTACCCAGATACTGAATGGGAAAGGGGCTCCTCCTTACCCCTGAAATGTCCCTGAAGTTCCGGTTTGAGAGGTCCTGTCCACCCAGCCCTCTGCTTTTGGCTGAGTCTAGTTGCAGGCCAAGCTTATATAGCAGCTGGGTCGGAGCCCAGACCTAGAGAGGGAAACACCATGTAATTACGAGAGATTGGTATCCAGATGTGCTCTGCAAATCGGGCATTGAGCCCCCAAACCACAAAGGTTTGCGGTTTGTGGCTAATTCTGAGAGTTATGTTCAGCCCCGGATGGTGTCACAAGAGCTGGGGTTTATCAGCCTCTGTGCACATTACTGGGTTCTCTGTAGAGGCAGGCCCCAGATGGGAGAACTAGAAAACCTAAGACGCATCTGGTTTCAGCTGTGAGTCAAGCCCTGCCCTGCTTCAGATGGCCTGGGCAGCCAGGAAGAGCCCCGGGACTGGACTCAGCCTCAGGCTGACTCAGGTTCAAACTCAGGTTCAACCCCCAACTCACTGCATGACCTTGGGCCAGCCGTTCCCCTTCTCTGGGTCTCTCATCATTTCCATCTGTTAGATGGGTATAATGCCTGCCTCCCGGGACAGATTGGAAGATTCGGGGAGATGCATATAGGTCTGACTCTTCAAACTTGGGGCTGGTGTGAAGAGAACAAGTAGATGGGCTTCTTTTTTCCTGTAGAAGGTTTTCTCCCAGTCCTTCATTCTGAAACGTTCACACATACAGCGAAGTTGAAATAATTGTACCTTGAAGACCCACACACTTGTCACCTTCAGCCCTCCCAGCTACCCTGGCCATCAACGCTGTTCCTCTTACTCCATCTCCTATCCACCCATGCATCTGACAATCCATCTTTTTAAAAAATGTATTTCAAAGTAAACTGCAGGGAACAGTACATTTCCTTCTAAACGCCTCAATACGCATGTCATTGTGACTCTTTTCTGTGGATGTAAAGTATAAACAGTGAAATGCACGGATCTCAAGTGTTTATTTGTTGAATTTTGACAATTTGGTACAATCATGTAGCCCATACCCCATCTCCGAATAGAACTATCTCCATCACCTCAGAATGTTGCCTCCTGCCCCTTCCCAGTCAATGCCTCAGAGGCAGCCACTTCCCCTCCAAGACCTGCCGGGAGAGAGCCCCGGCCCCTTCCTTGGCATCCAAGGTGGATCCACTTCCCACACTCCATCCTGCTCTTCTCCGTACAGTGTGCTGCTCATTCCACCCCACCCCCCACCCCATTCCCTGTCTCTGGGCCTTTGCACGTGCAATATTTGCCACAGGATTCCCTTCTCCAGACTCCATTGGTGATAATTGTACAGAAATGTCGGCTGCTCTAGTGAGCCTTCTGTGACAACCCCAACCCTGACCCTTCCCCTGGGCCACCCAGGGGACTCTATAGCCCATAAGAGATGGTGTTGCTCTGGACAAACTAGACCTGTCCCTCAAAACCCAGCCAGCACGGGCACAGCTGCCAGTGTAGGGAATGAATGTAGGGAATGAATGAATGTGAGCACTCACTCTCCACTGGGCTTGGAGTTCTCAGAGTCCTTGCTTCCCACCCCCAGCCCCCATCAGGGTCCTGCCTCCATGTTTCATTGATGCCACCTCCTCCCTGCCCCCACTAGGTTCTCCTGGTTGGCGGTGGGGGGGCATTTCTTTCTCCATCAAGGCCTGGTCTCAAATCGGGCTGAGAAGAAATGTGTTTCCCTGAATTCTGCAAGGAGATGGCTTCCTCCTCCCTCCCTGGGGGCAGCAGGGGCATCAAGTCCCGCCAAGCTCACTGTCATCACTGGCCCCTGGGTCTGCCCCACTCTGGGACTCTGTTTCCCCATCTGCAGCGGGTGCATCAGTGAACAGACTTTGGAGCTGGATGCTGGATTTGAGTTCTGCTGCCATGTCTCTCCAAGCCTCTGATTCTTCGGTTTTGAGATGGTGACCAGGATGGGTCTGCCTCAAGAGTGTTGTGAGGATGGAGGGACTTAATCACGCGCGGCCTTGAAAACAGGGCTAGACACACAGGGGGTGCTTAGTAGGTGGCCTTCTTATCCCCATCATCCAGGTCCCTGCTGGTTCCACATGGCAACAAATCTGAGCGAGCCGTGAACATTGCGGGGGGAGTGGGCTTTAGCCCCAGCCCTGGGCTCCCTGATCACTTGTGGGGGCTGGAAGGGCTCTAGGGCGGGGGCCCTGAGAACCACGCATACCTGCATTCCTCCCATGTCCCATTTGCTCTCTCCACCCCACACAAGCCCCGCTCCAGGCCCTCAGTCTCGCATAACTTCACTGCCCTAGCTGGGTTTGGAAGGTTACATAGAAGATGCCTGGAATGTGCCTAGAGCCTCGTGAGGGCTCAGCAAACAGCAGCCCCCTTGTTGGTTCCCCATTGTCTGGCATTTAGTGTGATATAAATGCTTCTTAAACAAATATCTTACCTTTAAAAATGGAAATACAATGCAAGAAGGCAATGGTGCTCTGTGCCCCCCTCCTCCCCTGACAAGGACCACTGCGCACTGGAAACTAGAGGGCAGCACACACAGGAAGGTGGTTGGCTAGCGCCCGCCACCTGAGGCTCCGTGCCCTTCCCAGTCCTGAGACCCGCCAGACCCCGGTGGCCATGAGGCTGGCCTGTCCCCTGGAGCCCCAAGAGGATTAGCACAGCTCTGGCGCCAGGGAGATCACCTGGGATTAGTGTCCAAAAGGCACCTTTGTCTAGGGCTGAAGCAACCAGGCCCTGGGAGGTGACGGACTCATCCAAAGGTGACTCAATTGTGCAGGGGGCCACGTGGGGGGCTCAGGCAAGGGGCTGAGGGATCAGGAAACAGAACCAGTCCCATTACTTGCCCTTCCTTCTGCCGGGTCTCGTGGGCTGTCAGCTGCAAGGGGGCTGCCCGTCGAGGGGCTCTCTACATATCTGATTTCATCCCCCTACTCGAAGTGCAAAGGTTCAGAGCTTGGGCTCTGGAGTCAGGGAGCCGGGTTCAAATCCTGACCTTGTCTCTTCCTAGCTGTGCTGGGCTGGGGGCCAGTCACTTAACCTCTCTGTGTCTCAGGGTCCTCAACTATGGATTGAGGGTAAAAACAGTTCCTAGAAAGCAGGGTTGGTTCAAGTAGTCAAAAACACAACATACCTAAAGCCCTTGGAACAGGAAACATAATAAATACAGCAAATACTTTACAGCATGACAGGGGAAACGCCCAGGTGTTAGAAATAGGGTCAGAAGGATCTGGTTCAAATCCTGGCTCTATCACTCTGGGGCTGGCCAGTTCTATTTCCCTGAGCCTCCGTTTCCTCCTCTGTAAAACAGAGCCATCACGTCCACTGATTCCGGTCGCTGTGAAAATTCACAGCGTGAATTTAAGGTGACGGGTGTTAGGCAGGAAATGCCAAGACTGATATACAGTAGGTGCTCAGTGGAGATCAGCTGCTCTCACAGCTACCCCACGAAGCCACGGTGCTCACTGTGATGCAGCAGATACCGTCCCTGATTTGGCAGCGCTCTTGGTCGAGGGGGAAAATGGGACCAAGGAGTGACAACCCAGTGTGGCGGGGATAGTAAGGGACCCTGCCTATAGCACGGGGAGGCCGAAGGCTGCAGGTGTCCTGCATGTGGAGGGCTGGCAAGAGTCTGCCAGGCACACCTAGGTGAGGGGTGCTGCTCCAGGAATAGGGGAGGCCCCACATGAGGGCCTGGCCACATAGCAGGTAGGTCTACCACATGCCAGGCACGCTTCTCTATACTTGATGATGATTTTCTCACATAATCCTCAAACGACCTATGAGTGAGTCCTAGAGTGTTCCCATTTCACAGATGAGGAGCCTGAGGCACAGGGACCACTCTGCTCCTTCTCCATGCTCCCAGAGGAATTGGAGTGCTATCAACGGTGGTGAGATGGTCAGAAGTGGTCAAGGAAGGGCTGGAGGAGGATGGGAGTGGGAGGGAGCGGATGAAGCGTGCTGGGAAGGCAGAGCCATGTAGCAGTAACAGGAGCTCACCGTCCTGAGTGCTGGGTACCCGCAAAACCTCACTACTATCATCCGCAAGTTACCAATGAAGAGATCGAGAGTCAGAGGGATTGAATGACTTGCCCAAAGCCACATGGCTCATGGGCACTTGGGATGGGATTTGAACACAGACAGCTAACTTGGGCCACTCATTGAACCACTGCCCTATTCTGGGTGGGAGTCAAGAGACAAAGGAAGTAAGAAAAGAGGCAAAGATAAACCCCAACATGTCAGTTAGCCCCAGGCTTGGCATACATGCCAATAGGGGCCGATAACTGTAGGGTGAGTGGGTGGGATGAGGAAGGAGGAGGAAGGAAGGAAAGGAAGGAGGCTGGGAGGCTAGCTGGATGGGTGGGTGGTCACAGGGTCATTCCTGTTAATGCAAAACCCTTCAACCTATTAATGCACAAATGCTGCAACTCTCTTCTGTCTCCCCAAATCCTGAGCCACCCCCCTCCAAGACTTCATTGGCACATCTTCCCTCAAGCCCACATGTAAGTGCCAACTTGGGGTCATTCCCCAGAACCCAGGGGGCCAATCCTGAGCAGTGGAGAGGAACCCAGCACTGAGGCAGGACCCCCAGTTTCCCAACGCAACTCTACTGTGGTGTGGTCTTGGGCCAGCCAGGCCCCTCTCTGGCCTCAGTTTCCCCATCCACTCTATGAGCATTTGATGTAGTTTGTTCTGAGGCCTGTCCTGCGGCAAGTCCACCACTGATGTGAAGCCCATAGGGATCCCTTCAGGGCAGAACCAGGTCTTCCTTCCTTCCAAGAATGCTGGCTCCTTTTCTCCCTGAAAAACTCCTATTCACCCTTCTGCTCACAGATCGCTTCTGAGAAGTGTCCCCAAGTCGGAGAGGCAGAGACAGACAGACAGATACAGAATCAGAGAGACTCAGAGTGAAAGATCCAGGTACTTAGAAAACTAGAGATGGGAGGGGAGCAGGGGTCAGGCAAGGGGTACATGAAGAGCCCGAGGCAGAGGTGAAGGAAGGCAGGACAAGACACAGAGGCTTCCCAGGCCAACGAGGTAAGTTTGGGAGGCAAAGCTACAAGGACTAGGCCCCAAGTCCCTCACCCTCCAGGAGCCCCGGCCTGGAGCTGGTGAGGAGGGTTCCACAAAGAGGCCGAGGCAGCCCCCCTCCATGCTCGGGAATAAACAAGCAGGAGGTGCTAAGAGAGAGAGAAGCGGTTTATTGAAAGTTCAAAGCTCTCCACTGAGGCCAGAGTGCTCTTCAAAGCAGTGTCCTGTGGCCAGCCCTGCAGTCCCCACCCCAGACTGGGGGCAGAGCGGCAGGGCCAGAGCACCTGGGTGGTCCTGGGTGGATAAGGGACACTAGCCCTGTCACCGACACAGGCTAGAGACCAGGAGGGAAACTGAGGCCGAGTGGGCAGGGCATGGACTCTGGAAGTCAACGAGGAAGGCAGGTGGCCATTCTCAGCTTCAGGAGGCCACAGTCAGCACAACGGCATTCTGCAAGGAGCAAGGTTTTCAGTTAGCCCATCTGCCATGCCCTCTGTCCCCGGGGTCTCCATGTCGACCCTCCTCCTCCCCGACACCCTGGCCCTAAGTCCTGCCCTGGGGTTAGCACGGAACCTGGAACCCAGCAAGTACTCGTTAACTAAATGAACAAACAAGTGAGTGGATGATGAATGAATGACATCTAGTGTGGGAGAGGTCACTGACTTCGGGACTTAGGTCAAGAGACACAAGTTCAAGTGCCATTTCTCCTGCTAATTTACTGAGTGGCCTTGGGCCAGAAATTTGACCTCCTTCATCCCCCTTCCTCTTCTGAGAAATGGATCCACAATTCCCTGCTCTGTCCACCTCCCAAAGCTGTTCCAAGACTCAGAATGGTGCTGGATTGGAAAGGATAGTGAGGCCATGTTGATACTCAGCAAGAAAAAGTGTCATGATCTATTAGCCATGCCTGCCAATGCCTGCCACAGGCAGAGGATAAAGGAGACACGGGACATAGATTTGCTCCCCCTGGGCCAGGGGAGTTGGGACTCTGCGAGTGAGTCTGAGATCCCATTCTATAGGTCAGTCGCGTGTCTGCATTCAACAGGAGAGGACTCTGTGATCAACTGACAATGTCTACCGTGGGCAAGTGAGGAAGGAGTTGTAGCACCCATCCTATGTTTGACATTCCCAAGTGAACTAACCTATAATGCCCTGAGCAACTTAGAGAATGGTGCAGGGACAGACCAGACGGTGAGGCAGGGCATTCCCCTCAGCTCAAAGCCATACCTGCGTGAGAAGCTTACCTCGATGATCTCCAGGGCTGCATTGGCAAAATTGACATTGAGAACCTTGGGCAGGGGAATTCCAACATCCAGGTCCACTGTGAGGAGGAAATGGTTGAAAACAAAGGTATGTGGGGGACTGGGACCAGTTTCCTTGAGCCAGCCATTTCTGTTCTTGGGGACTCAGTTGTCCTGATGGGCAGACTCCTACTCATCCCACTAAACCCAAACAAAAATGCTCCTGTTCTGAATTGTCATCAGTGGCTGCCTTCAGGTTCTATCAGTCCCTTGCACACTCTGAGTCATCTGTATTTTAATCACTTGTTTATATGACTATTTCCCTCTGGACTGTGAGCTTAAGTCAACATCGGTCAGACAGATTTCAGGGCCCAGGGTCTGGCGTGATGGAGGTGCTCATCAATGCAGTTTGAATGGAAACATCAGTGCCTCAGTTTCTACATCTTAGAAAAGGGGATCAACTCCTCCAGCCTCAGTGTCTCTATCAGAACAATGGACAATCTGATTTTAGGCATTCCATGTTTCCAAGAAGAGAGCAAAGCCCACCCATACCATTGAGCTTCGGCACATAGGCCACCCGGACCACATCACTGAGCCATTCTTCTAAGCGGGTAACCTGCAACAGAGAACAGGGAAGCCTGGGAGGTGTGGCTTCACCAGGAGCAGCACCTCCGTTCCTGGGCAGGGAATTCAGAAGTCCAGCTGCTGAGCCTTCCCCAAGCCTGAGTACACATTCCTGGAGGGCATAGGGCCCACTGGGGTGGCTGTCCATCAACAACCCCAAATGGGACTCTGATTTAGAACAGTTTCATGCAGGCCCCATGAGTTTGAAGAGCTGTCTTCCTAGAGGAAGGGTCTGTGGGGCTGGGAGGGGGAATGCCTGAGAAAGTGCAGAAAACATGCCCAGCTCCAATAGAACTTTGAGTGGTCTACTCTTAGATTCCTATCCATTTAGGGACCCTTAGAATGTTCTAGAACCTGAGACCATTGTGGGACTCCAGATCTTTAGAACTCTGAGACACCAGGGATCTGTGGGGCTCTGAAATGTTAGAACTTTCCAAGTTTAGGAACATTATTACTTGTGTGAAATTCCAGAATTTTGAGCCCTTGTGAGATTCTGGATTTTTACAACTTTGTGAGGTTCCAAGACTTTTAAAGATCATAAGAGTCCCTTTCCTAAGACGATGACACACACGTGCATACTTGCTCTGATGTTTGTCCACTCTGGCTTGCCGGGGCAGAGCCCAGACTGGAGTCAGCTCAGGCATATGAACCATGACTCATCCTGCCCCTCTCCACCCCCCACTTGAAGACCCTCCCCATTGGGAAGCTGCTCCCCCTCCCAGGAACTTACATCAAAGGCGTGGGAGAAGGAGGAGGCCAGCTTGGCACTGAGCCTGGTGGAAAGAAGAGAGCCACTGAGGGGCCACAGCACCCACTTCCCCAGTCTGCCCACCCCACTCCCAGCCTGCCCCACCCCTAGCTCTCCAGGATCAGGAAACAGGGTTACAGCCCCAGCTCTGCCTCTGTTCAGCCTTGACTCAGGGACTCAGTTTTCCCACCTGTAAAATGGACCTGAACAGATCTAACCTTCTGAGAGATCATGACCGCCACCTCTGACTCTGTGGTCCTGTTTTCTTGATCTCCCTCCCAGCTGTTTGGCCCTGAGCAAGTGGCTGAACCTCCCGAAGGAATGGCCCTCCCACAGACTAAGCACTGGACACAGGGTTCCCTGCATCCAGCAGGTGCACACTAAGCAACGCACTGACAGATCACAGTTGGTCCAATATAGGTGCAGCGCCAGAGCCTGGAAACACACCTCTATTTCCTGAAGGTCTGACATTATGAACTATCCCCAGGAAGGAGAAGCAAACCCAGGCAGGGGCCAAGGCTAGAGTTAGGGTGATAATGGAGACTTGCAGGGGGGCCTGCAGAGGACATGAATATGGTGGGGTAGGTGAGCTCTGGGTGCCTACAGTTCAGGACAGGCAGATCCCAGAGACCCCTAGGAAAGCTCTCCACATCTAGGGGAGGGACAGGCAGGTCCCCAGGCCGCAGGCCATGGTAACAGCACTGGGCCTGGAGAGTGGAGGCCCAGACCGCAGCCTGGCTTCTGGGGAAAGACTGCTGTGTGAGCCCGGGCTTTGCTGGCTGTCAAGTGCCATGCATGTGTCAGGAAGGACTGTCACCAACATA
Organism: Lutra lutra; assembly: GCF_902655055.1. Classification (NCBI taxonomy): domain Eukaryota; kingdom Metazoa; phylum Chordata; class Mammalia; order Carnivora; family Mustelidae; genus Lutra; species Lutra lutra. Next base: position 118,656,067 of record NC_062286.1, on the reverse strand, counting down.
ACCATCTCGGTTTTTATGGTTATCTTGGGGCCTAGTTACCACGGGCAGCGGAGAGATTAGAGAAGTAACTAGTCCACGGGAATAACAAAGCATTTTGCAGTTATCTCTGTGGCTAGTCTCTGGGGCTGGTAACTCAGATACTGGGGCTCCATGACCTGGAGGCTGGTTTATCTCCCAGGCCAGGTTTGGAGCAGATGTGGAGGAAGAAGCCTGCTCTGGATCCTGCTTCCCTGAGCCCTGGTTGTCCCATCTGTAAAATGGGCTAACACCGACCCCTCCCTGGCAGGTCCTGCAGGTTAAGGAAGAGGCTGGTAGAATACCAGCAACTTAACTGATGCTCCACGAATGGGTGGTGGTTCTAGTTGGCCCTTAATTCTTGTTCCTAAAGACAAGGCCCAGGACCCCATGTTACCGTTCCAGGGACAGTGAAAGGTGCAGCTTGGTAGCCGAGGGAGCCAGCTGGGCATTTAAAGTCAAAACCTGCATGGAAAAAGCAAGCGGAGGTTAACCATGAATGTGGTAGGAGGAGCTTGAGGACAGGTCCGCTTTGGCCAACAGGTGAATTTCCAACATCCGTTCCCTCCATGAATCCCTACTGCAGCCCTACTGTGTGCTAGGGTCCCTCCCGGGGCCAAGAGGAGGTGACTTGAAGGTTCTGGTGTCCAGGAAGCAGAGCACTGAGGGCACCTGGTGTTGCATGAGAGGAAGCTCTGGGGCTCCGGAAGCTTGGAGAGACCCAGACTCCAGCCTACAGGGGGGCAAGGAAAGGCGCTCCCTGTTGACGTGACACCAGAACTGAATCTTGAAAGAGGAAGAATTAGCCAAGGGCAGGGGGAGACGGCACTGCAGGTGGTGGGCCCTGTCTCAGGGAGAGCCCTGAGTCACTGAGGCAGAGGATGGCGGGAAGGCACTGAATGCCAGGCGAAGGTGCTTGGTCCTGGGGGCTCAGGACGGAGGGGGAGCAGGGAAGGACCTGCCTCTCCCAGCTGTGCATTTGGGGAAACCAGCAGAGGTGGAGGGCCAGGAGGAAGCGAGAGGGTCCCCCGAGAGCTATCTGAGCACAGAGAGTCTGAGGAGTTGGGGAGTCCTTCCTGGGATCTGGGGAAGACAGAGCAGACAGGACCAGACAGATGCATGATGGAGCGGGTACCCGGGCCTTGGCTCAGATGACGGCCATGGAGGGGGTGACTTCCTGTGCTGCGTCATGCCGACCCTCCTCCCCAAAATCAGGGTCCTCGACAGTGTAGAACCCCAGTGCCAGGCTCCCATTCCTGGGCCACTCACCGCATTCAGCTCGAAGAGGGCTTCAGGGGTCCCTTTCGGGTGGTAGGAGAGCACATGGATGTTAGCCGGAATAGAGATGATGGCCTTGCCCTTCTGGAGCGTGACTGACGGTGCTTCCTTCACCCGCATGGAGAGCAGGAGCTGCTGGCCAGGGGGCAACTTTCCCAGGGCCTGGGGAGAGGCAGGGGCAGGGCAGGGGGCATGAGGGCAGCTTCAGTGCCCCAATAATACAACCAGTCAGTCAGCAAACACTCCCTGAGCACCTGATGGGCACTGGGCGCCATGTTGGGGGTCTAAGGTTACAGCCTTACCCAGACAGTCCTGCCCATGCCCCCCCAACCCCCCCTCCCGAGCCTGACATTCAAGTGGGGAGATGTCAACCCATGGAACTGAATCAGCCTTCCGTCTCGAAGTCAAAATCCCCCGCCAATCCACAGGCCCTGCGCGACCCATCCTCGGCCCTCCTCTCCATCTCCCCTCCAACCACTGGCCCCTCATTCTGTCCAGCCTCACTGGCCCCTCTGCTGTCCCTCCAGCCTGCCAGCACACTCCTACCTCAGGGCCTTGGCCCTTGCTGTTCCCTCCTCCAGAAACTCACGTGCTGCCCTCCCTCGCTCCTTCGGCCTACTGTTCAAACGTCACCTCCTTAGGTAGGCCTTCGCAAAGCACCTCCTTAAAATCACTACTCCCACCTCTTCCTTGACCTTCACCGCCCTGTCCTCTTCCGCCTTCTGATGCTGCGAATAGTCTCCTTATTCATGTGTCCAATGTCTGTCACCCTTACCAGGATGGCCGCTCCTGAAGCAGACAGACATTGGTCTGCTTTTCCCCTTTGGCTCCTTCTGGATGCCCAGTGCCTAGCGCAGGGCCTGGGACCCAGCAGATGCTCGGTGAGTGCTGCTGACTGAATGAATGAATTTCACAGTTCGGAAATTCCACGCTTCCCAATCACGACACCATGGAAATGCTGGAAGCCAGGGAGTCACCGAGGCTTAAGACCACCTGAATGCTGGAGCCTGGTGACCCATCCAGCCCCGACTGCCAGAGTCACAGGGTCATAAAGACAGAATCGCCAGATTCCATCCTTATGTGTCCAGATTCTGAAGCCACAGAACCAGCCTCAGAGCTGGGGCCACGGGGCTCTGACCCCACAATTACAAATGCTTCTGCCTCCAGACAGGCCCAGCCTCCCCACACTGGAGGGACAAGGCCCAGCTTGCTATAGGCACAGGTCCCCCCCATGCCACCCCTGGCTTCCCCAGGTCCCTCTCCAGCTTCCGACTCCTGCTCTTGGGAGGTTCGTCTTCTTATCTAGCCCCATCCCCTCCCTTGCTGAAGACCTGTATGCACTTTGGCCAAGAACTCCCAGAAACAGCGGCCCCAACCATGCCCACTAAGGTGGATATAAATCACCACCTTTCAAGGACTCAGTTTGTTCTCTGTGCCCCCAAACTCAGCTGCCCCCCTCCATCTTCCCCAGTAGAAACCCAGACCTTCTGGACCTCATTCCAAACTCTATCAGAATCTGCTATTATATAAGGACCTTGTAGTAGTCATTTCAACTTTAGTATGAATTCAGATTCCCATAGCTGGAAAGTAGCTGGTCCAGCCCCAGCTGAACAGTCAGGAAAGCTGGGCCCAGGCCCTGAAGTCACACACAGAGGGATGCCCACTAGACAACCCTCCCTGAATCCTCTCCTTCGCCTTCCCTCCTCAGGGCCAGCACCCGGAATCTTCTCCCTCGGGGTGGAGAAGACCGAGACCAAGATGAAGTTGGGCTGGCGGAAGGAGAGGAAGACTCTCCTGTCCTCTGCCTGACGGAGCGACAGGACAAATGCGCGGTTGACTTTTGGGCAGTTAAACTTTGAGCAGAGTCTGCTGTCAGGAAAGTTTAAGTGGCAGTCATTGAAATTTTAGTGTGAATTTGGGCTCAATGAGAGCTGTGTTGAGAAAGATCCAGGAGTTCACTCAGGCTTATCGGGAAAGAGCAACAAGGATCAAAGCCCATGAGAGGGTCACTCACCTCAGGGACCAAAGCCGCCAGGTCTGTAGTTGTCAGTGGCACATTGCTGGGGACCTGGACCCAAGCCCAAGTGGGGTGTGGGGTGAATAGACAGGACAGGAATTCTTCAGCATACATGAAGGGTTCTGCCCACATCCCACCCACCCCTGCCAGTTATATAAACACACATCCCTACACACACTTAGGTTCCTTCTCTTGGCCAGTGATGAGTGTTTACCACTTGCCAGGCACACGCTAAGGGCTTTGTGTGCCTTTGCTCATGTCAGCATTACATTACACTGCAGGCAGGAAACCTGATGCTCTTGCCCAAGGTCACCCTTGGTAAGTTGCGCTGCAGGATCTGACCTGGGAAGCTGACTCCAGAGCTCTTACACTACTCTGCCAGAGCTTATGATCTGAAGGCCCAGGGATCTGAACCCAGACATTTCTGCCCTTTATCCAAACGGTATTTTCAAAAACTGAGAATTTGTTTCCAGCATTTACAAATCAAGAAATTTCATATAAATTTGCCAGGCTCTGGCTAAGAATTTGGAAAGCCTGATCACACTCGGCCTGCACCCCATCTCCTTGGGGAAACTGAGTGGCAGCTGCCAGAGACATGAGGCACAAGGTCCCTAGCTCACTACAGCCCCATCAGGCCTGTTTTCATCGATAATGGCCCAGCCACCCAGCCCTGACATCTGAGGTCCCTGAACTACACATCTACTTTTCAGAACATAACTGTTCACACAGGATAAACATACAAACACATTCTCTCCTGGTCAGAGGATTCCCAGACACTCACTCAACACACAGCTATCATGCATGGCCACTGAGGTCCCTTCCTCCTTCCCACACACGCACGCATGCGCATGCACGCGCGCGTGCGCACACACACACACACACACACATAAGCTGCTCAGACACACACATTCTCACACTCATAGTCTCTGCCTAGCCTTCCCTGTCTCTTCCCTCCAGCTAGAAGATACATGCCTCCCAGCTCAGGGCCCTATTCCCACCTCCCATAGGCCTTCATGGTACTCTCTGGACCCCACCATCAGGAAGTGAATGATCAACCCTTGCCGCCTTGGGCCTGAGCTGCATGTAGAGGCCTCAGGTGGCTCAGACTCACTGTCTTTGGAAAGGGTGAAACTAAGAAAAATGTCTCTGGGTGAAGCTCCTGAGGGGCTCTCGGACATCTGTGAGGGTAGGAGAAGGGTCAGAATGGAAGCAGAGAGGTCTGAGAAGCTTTAGAACAAATGTCCAACCCTAGTTTTCTTCTCTCCAATGCAAATCTGCCCTTGAGAAAGCAATGGAAATGTCAACCATCCACACTTTAGTATAAAATTGGGCTTTGACTCCAGAAGGTCTCATATGGAATGGGGACAAAAAACTAGCTACATTTCATCTGCCAGTTTTGACCAGTTGAAAGGAACTTCCTGGAGTGCCATGTAGAGAAGGATTCAGAGGTCCCGTTCAGACTTAGCCAAGTAAAGGGCCTTTATTGATTAGCAACAAGAGTGGGCCTCTGTTTGCAGTAAACCTGTCCAACCCTCTCTAGTTATAGAGAAGAGGGCTAGTCAAGGCTGGCTGGTGGTGATAGGACTGGCTTATTGTTAGCACTGTCTGGCCATGGTGGGGCAGGGTGCCACACTTACCAGTTCCGGGGTGATGTCTATGTCAAGGGCACCATTGGTCTGCAGGAGCCCAAATACGGTGCTGAAGAGGTACAGAGGCACAACCACCTGGGATGTGTGGTCCTCCTTGGGGGGCACCTTAATGGGTTTGGGGGGCTTGGGGAAGTCAATGACGTCACCAGCTACGCTTTTCACGATGGGCTGTAGGGGAGGAGACACCATGGCTTGTCCACCTCTCTTGGACCCAGCATCCCCTACCCAGCCTCTGCCAGCAGCCCACACCCCACCCCACCCCCAGCTGTGGGCAGGGCCTGGGTAGGCACTCACATTAATGTCCAACTCTATGTACTGGTTAGAAATAAGAGGCAGCGTGGCCAGAGTAAATTCCACGGATCCAAGAGCCCCAAGGGGCACCAAGCCTGCAGGGGGAGGGGAGGAGGGAAAAAGACCCCATGAGCCCAGCCCCCAATAATAACAAGCCCACCTTCTACATATTGAGTGCCTAGCATTCCACTAAGTGCTCACTTGGGCACTATAGTCATCCACATTTTATAGATAAGGAAACTGAGGCTCACACAGAGGAAGTCACCAGCCCAAAGTCACACAAGCCACAGAATGGCAAAGCCAGGATTTCAGTTTTCCAGAGCTAATTGGCCAGCCATGACATTGTCCTGCCCTGCCTCTCTCCCATAATACCACATAGAGAGACATGTGTGCCTTTAAGTTCTCTATCCTTATCCTGGATATGTTTTTTTTATATTTTTCAAAGGCACCTGTGTCTCCACAAGGCTCAAAGAGACTGGAGGTCACTGTGGCTGTCGGGCTTTGGGTTCCTGACTTAAGCTCTGGGCCTCAGTCATCTTGTCTGTCCAGGTAATAATAGTATCTGCCTCATGCTTCTGACAGCGCCAGACACATGGCCTGTGCTGGACAAGTGGCCCTCAGCCCCTGGCAGGGGGAGACCTGCCTCCAGGCCCCGCAGAACCAGCCTCAGCCCAGAACCCCACCATTACACCTCCTCCAGGTGCCGGCCTCATCAAGTCTGAGGAGGAAGCTAAAGCCCCAGAATTCGGCCCCTTCCTCTGTCCTTGGTACCCGCCCCTCCTTGGGCTAATGGGGTGGGGGAGGGAGAAGGGGCAGGGAGAGGTGGGATGGGCCCCAGCTTACTCAGCACAGTCCCCAGGAGCTCATTCACCACGCCCAGCACACTGTCCACCATGGGGCACAGCTGTGTCCAGAGGAAACTGGTGTTACAGGAAGATAGTGGCCCCAGCCCAGCACAGGGGACAGCTGCCTTTTCTCTAAATCATTTGCTCTGTGGTCCTGGGGTCCAAGGCAAGTCAGAATGTGCAGACGGACTAGGGGACACACAGGCGAGAGGCAGGGGAGGGGCTGGACCTTGGTGTCAGAGGGCAGAGCAGATGGCCTAAAGGGCCAGTTACAGGGGCCCCCTGAGAAAACCTAGAAGGATGCCGGAGGAACAGGGGAGGCATGTTTTAGAGGCCAGCGGGGGTGTGCCCTCCCCGGAGGAGACAAAGGCAGCTGCCCCTCCAAGGTCTCAGGCTCCTCCTGCTCTCCAGGTGGGCTCTGGACAACCTAAAATTCAGACACTGAAGAGGGGAACCCCTCTCCCCCACCCGGAGAGTCAGGCCTGGGCCCATCTAATATGCACGCTACACCACCGTGTGTGTGCTGAAAGCCCCTGGGAGAGGAAGACAGACAGCAGGTAGTTTGGCTCTCAGAACCCCAGGTCTGGGAGTCATAGAGTCTGAATCCCCCGAGCAGGAAACCCAGAGGTGACCCAGTCCAGCCCCTTCATGCCACTGCTGGGGTGGAAGAAAGGCAAACTGCCCAAGGTCACAGCTATTCTCAGACAAGAGAGGGCTGCCTTTTCTTTGACACTCAGGGAGCCCTAACTCCAGGATTTCTGGGGTCAGGCATGTCACAGAAATGAGAGGAGACCAGAGGGGCTCTGCTGGGCCGAAGGAACCCCTCCTCGCCCCCGGCGTACATAACCTGCAGGAAGGAGGGACAGCAGCTGGGCTGGCTGACTGCACCAGAGACTGTTAGGAGAAACCTCCAATCTCAAAATGCTAGTAACCAACCCTCACTTTTAAAACTTCTTTGAGTTACACAAATCCTGCCTTGCACCCAGTTGTCCTAGGGACCCCAGCTAGGGGCTGAGATTAAAATGCACCCACTTGTTAAAGCCTCTGCCTTCAGCTCAGGTCATGATCCCAGGACCTTGGGATCGAGCCCCACATCGGGCTCTCTGCTTAGCAGGGAGCCTGCTTCCTCCTCTCTCTCTGCCTGCCTCTCTGCCTACTTGTAATCTCTGTCTGTAAAATAAATGAATAAAATCTTTAAAAAAAAAAAATGCACCCACTCCATGGTGCTGAAATCCACCTGGGATGGGCCTGGGCTGGGGGTTTGTTGCTGCTGGGAGCTTCCCTTCTCCCCTGAGCTTCATTTCCAATTGGCTTCTTCAAGCCCAGGGCAGTTTTGCTAACCATGGGCTCCAGGTATTCTTTGCAAGGACTCACAAGAGAGGTCCTACCAGGACTGGGGGGCAGGAGGCCTGGCTGCCCTTGGCTCTGTGACTCCAGCAAAGACTGTCCCCTCACTGGTCCCAGTGAAAGGCTGCTTTGGGCAGACCAGCTGTTCTCAGGGGTGCATCATGTCCCCTGGAGGACACCGGGACAGCTGGGGCAGGCCACGCCCGGGCATTCTGGAGCAGCTTAATCATGACATGTTTGACTTAGGTTGTATTAATTGATATATGTGTGCTTTTCGGGACATGTTTGCCAAGCCCAGGGCTCAATTTTAATTCATTTTGAAAATGAGTGACTCAATTTCATTTCAAAGCTAGTTTTAAAGAAAAGTATAAAGTCAATAATCCTACAGGAGGCAAAGACAGAGCAGGGGGCAAGAAAGGGGCTTGGATTTGGGAATGGGGGCTCAGGTCATCTGGAGCTGTCAACTCGGGATCGGGAAGTCTGGGGATGGGTGGTGTCAGGCCCCAGAGAGACTGGCTGGCAGCACCTGGGAGGCTCAGGGGCAGGCCAGGATGGGATTACTCAGTGGGCGTGCAAGGGAAGGACAGCCTAATCCTGCCTGGCGCCCAGATTTACTCAAAGCTGGGGAGGGAGAGGCGCAGTCAAGGGCAGGGGCATGTCTGGCCCGGGGCCCACACACTCACCAGTCCGGGCAGCACCTTGAAGAGTGTCTGCTCCACGACCCCGAAGAGAGGTGGGGGCAGCAGCCTGTGCCAGGAGAGAAGGGTGAGGGTGGGGCCACCACACAGGGACAGCTCCAACTGGGGTGACAGGGAGGAGTGGGCACTGGGGGCTCTGTCTATCTCTGTCTCCTCTCCCGGCGGAAGGGGAGGGGATGACTCAGGCTCTGAGGACCTGGGTTTCAAACTTGACTCCGCCTTGCCGTGGAAACCAGGGGATGACTTCCATTTCCCCATCTGTAAAAGCCCACCTTAAAAGAAACGTTGCTCGGGGTGCCTGGGTGGCTTAGTGGGTTAAAGCCTCTGCCTTCAGCTCAGGGCATGATCCCGGGGTCCTAGGATCAGGCCCCGCATCAGGCTCTCTGCTCAGCAGGGAGCCTGCTTCCTCCTCTCTCTCTCTGCCTGCCTCTATGCCTACTTGTGATCTCTCTCTATCAAATAAATAAATAAAATCTTTTTTAAAAATGTTGCTCGACGTGGATAGAACTAGAGGAGAGAACCCTCGTTCACCCAATTCCTGGGAGTGACCACAGAGCTGTCTGATTACCCCTCCCTGCTCAGAGCCACCCAACAAAGATGGGCTGGGGGCATGGGGTTTGGCCTGAAATGTAGAAACCAATGTGGAGCCGCAAAGAGACAGAGGAGCGGCGGGTGCCCAGTCCTGGGGAAAAGCCTGGGATCTGAGTCCAGAGACCAGCCCATCTCCATCCTTGCTGCAATCTGTGTGTGACCCTCGGCAAGTCTCTTGCCCCTTTAGACCGCAGTTGTCCCACAGAAGTGATGGTTCAACACAAGTGTAGGGAAGGTCACTGTGTCCTGAGCAGTTCAGCAAAAACACGGATGTAAAGGTGCCAAGAGCCTTCTGGATCATCAAATTTAGGTCCCCATTATACAGCTGGGGACACTGGAGCCCAGGCAGAGGAGGAGGTTCCTCTGGGGTCACACAGCGAGTCAGGGGCAGAGCTGGGTCTCTGATGTGCTGAGATGGGGAACTGAGATGGCCAGGGTCTACTCCCTCTGGGAGAGGAGACTACAGGATCTCGGGGTCGGGGGGGGGGGGGGGGGGGGGGTGGGTGGGGGGGTGCCCGGGGAGGAGAAGGGAAGCGCCCAGGAGTGGGTGATGATAGCTGGGGGCTGGGCCGAAGTCCCAGTCCGTGATTGGTCTCAGTCTGCGGGTCCGGGTCTACGCAGCAGGTTGAACAGGTAGGACCGACTGGAAGCTGGGTGACGTCAGGCCCCGCCCACCCGGCGGCTCCCAGGAAGCCCACCCGCGGGTTTGGGCGCTGGCCAGAGGCTGCGGACTCACCCGGAGAGCAGGCTGATGTGGCCCAGGAGCGTGCTGCAGCGCTTGAGGACGAGGATGGGCGTGCCCCGCGAGCTCACGCCCAGCGCCACCCTCGAGGACACGTTCACCTCCGCAGCCAGCTGCAGGAGGCCCCCCAGGGGGCTGCGAGACCGGATGCTGGGGGCGTGGCCAGGCTGCCAGGCCCCACCCAACAGGGCCCGCCTTGGCCACGCCCCCGTGGGCTGCGGGAGCCCTGAGTTGTGGGGGGGTAGTCCTGCGAGTGGGCTAGCCCCTATCCCTTCCTGTCACCCACTGCGTCTCTGCCCCATTTTGCATGTTCCTGTATCCTCTTCTTCCCACCCTGTCCCAGAGCTGTGCAGGGGGTGGGAGGGAGGGAGAGAGAGAAGTCCCTGGGGAGCAGTGGGATGGAGGTCCCTGGGGAGGGTAGTGGGATGGGATCCAGGAAGGGACCAATGTGGAGAGGAAGTACAGTGGGTGGAAGTACAGTGGTCAGTGAGTTGGGGGGGAGGGGCAACAGCGTAGGGGTCCCCAGTGGGCTGGGGTGGGGGCAGAAGGGTAGAGGGACACACTCACCCAGAGCCATGCAGGCCCACCTTGGTGTGCAGGCTCAGCTGCACCCCAAAACCAGGCAGCAGCTTCAGTGACACCTTGGGCAGTGTGAGTTCCTCGATCTTCAGCCTGGGATGGGGGTCAAGGGGAGGGTCGCTCACCTCCAAACGCCCGCACCCCCCAGTGTCAGTCCCGTTAGTGCTTTGACCTTCTCAGACCAGTGGTGCCTAGAGCCTCTCTGGCCTGTGTCCCACATCCTATCTGTAACCCATAAAGCCAACTGTGGGCCCAATTACTTTGTCTACTGGGCCTCAGTCTTTTCAGCTGTAAAGTGGGCCAATACTAATAGATGCCTCAAACGTTGCAAAGGCAAGTGAGATAAATGTGTGTGCTCAAGCTGGTACTGCATGTGTTCAGTAAATGTAATATTGCCCTCATTGGAGGCTCAGTGAATTAAAGTGTTCTCACCCCGTCCCCATGGCCTCCGTCCTGGTTCAGACCTGTCTGTCTGTCTGTCAGATCCAGACAAAGATCTGACCTGGATCATTGTCTCCCTACTTGCACCCCCCAGACTCATGCACATGCAACTCAGCCGGGTTCCCAAACACAGCTCCCCACAGCTCATTGCTTTCTCTGTCCTCTGGGCCTTTGCCCAGGCTGTTCCCTCAGTCTGGAATACTTTTCTGTTGACTTTCCTTCCATTCTGCATCCACCTTCAGCTAGCTGACTCCTCCTGGCTATCCAGGCTGACCTTGCCCTGATCACCACCAACCACCCCCCTGGGGCAGGCAGATAAGGCCTATGATTAATACCCACACCCCCCACCACCATTCTGGCTGGATGAGCTTGAACAGGTACCTTGGCTGCTGAGGGCCTCAATCTCACCTGTTAAATGCTATTGATAACAGTCTTACCTCTAGATTCCATGGGATACTTAATTTACAACGTTCAACACAGTGCTAATTACACAGAAAACCTGGCTAGGTGGTAATTAAGTTAAGTTATTAAAATATTAGCCATTATGTGATTTCATTCATTCATTCAAAAATAACTTTCGAACATCCATTATATATCAAGCACTATTAATGATATTGGGGATATGGCAATAAACCAGCCAAACAGAAGCCCTACCCATCCTGGGGTTTATAACCTAGCAGGGGAGGCAAGAAACAAACCAGTAAAGCATATATGGGGTGGAGGAGGGATTCATCTTCTGGAGAACTTGAAATCAGGCAAGGGGACAAAAAAGGGTTGTTCAGAGCAGGGCTTCTTGGAGTAGACACCCAAAGGATGTGAGGGAGGGAACCAGGCAGATACCTGGATTAGTCCAGAGAGACTAAGCAACTTGCCTTAGCTCACACAGTGAGTAACTGAAGTCAGCCCCAAAACTAGAGCCCTCAGCCACAGGGATGTGCTGCTACACCCATGTTTCCTGATAGGCAGTGAACTCATTATTTCCTGACTCAGGCCCTGGGACTCCCTATCCGGGGCTTCCCACATTACCCCAACTGCCTGCCAACAAATTAAAGACCATCAATCTCTCCTCTCTTCCCTGAAGCAAAGAAAGGCTTTCTATAGGACTCATGGTAGGTGAAGAGTTGCGATGCCACAGGGTACAGACTCACCCAGAAATCTCTTCCACAACGCCAAAAACCCCTCCATAGCTCAATAGGCCACCTCCTCCGAGCAGTCCCCCAGAGCCCAGGAGGCCCTGGTTCACAGATGTGACCGTCCCCAGGACGTTCTGCAGAATGGGCCCCCCAACCAGCGAGTTCTGGATGGCTGCAAGGAGGGTTGAGGGAGGAAGTTCATTTTTCAGAAGGGGGAAGTATGGCCCAGAGAAGGACAGAGACTTGCCCAAAGTTGCACTGCAAATTGGGTTTGGGACCAAAAGTATGACTAGAGCTCCTTGACTCTGGGCCACTCTGTAGCACCAAAAGAAAGGGGAGAGCAAAGGAGGAAGCCCACAGCCACCAGGGCTTGACCAAGATGGAAGAGGTGACCTCTGCTCTTCCTGGATACCCCTGGCCTGACTCTGTAGATTATAAGAAAGGCAGCACAGAAGGGACCTCCTTGGGGAGGCTGGGGCAGGCCGGGTCAATTCCCTGAAGCATTTCCTATTCACGGCTGTCATACACTACCGCTGAGACTGTGACCCTGGGCCGTTGGGCCACGGAGCACCCCATGCCTAGTTGAGTTCCCCCATCCTGGAAACATGGGGCAAAGACGCTGGCCCAGCCAGCCCCCTCCTCTTCACCTCCCCCAGCCCACCCAGCCCCATCCTTGAGGCAGACGCAGCCTCCACAGGGCTGAAGACCACCTCACCCAGCCCACCTCTCAGGAGAAGGTGAGCTGATCACCCACGGGAACCCACAAGCAAACCTTTAGTCCCTGAGCTCTCTGAGTAGATGAGAGTCACTGCTCTTCCTTAAAGCAGCCACCCTAGCATATCAATGCAGACGTCCACACGGCAGCTGGACCCCTTACACACTACCCGCCTCAGGCTCACCTTTGCCAAGTTCATCCTTGTCAATCCGAGCAAGCGTGCCCACCTTCTCGAGCAGCCCCTGGCACGGAGTTGCCAGCCCCCAGAGGAGAAGCAAGGACCACATACCCAACATCTTGGATGGCACACCTAGCAGGGGCAGAACCGGGAACTGAGGCATCCCTTGTGCCCAAGTCTTTGCCTGGCCCCTGGGCCCCATCACCAGCGTGGGGGCCCCCCTGTCCACCCAGCCCAGCTCCGTCCAGCCTCCCTCCAGGAGAGTAGCGGCTAATGTTCCTGACTTAGAAGTCTCAGTCCTTTGAATCCCCGGTGAACGTAGACCTGCAGGTCTCTGAGGGAGAGTGACAGAGGGACCTTCCTTTCAAGGACAGCAGGATGGGAGCTTCGTTTCCTGGCCCTGCTTTCTCATTGGCTCATGAGGCCATTTCAGAAGGTGTGGCTGACTGGGGACCCGCTACTTAACATGTCCCATTTCTCTCCTCCCCGCTTTCTATCCTTCCATGTTGAAAGGAATAAGACAGAAGGTGAAAGCATGGCTGACTTACTAGTTTCATAGGATGAGACTTATCTTTATGGAACAACTGAGAGCAGAGTTACGTTCCCATCTAACCTCTTGTGTAACCTCTGCTTAAACCCTGCTTCCCACTGCCTTTGAGATAGAACCCAGGCTTCTTGCCATGACCCACTAGGTCCCTGCCTGCCTCTTCGACCCCCTTGGTCTTAAACATGCCAAGCCCTTTTCCACCTCAGGGCCTTTGCATATGCTCTTCCTTCTGTTAGGAAGGCTCGTCCCCTGGTTCTTTGCATGACTAACTCTTCGTCTCAGGTTCTGAACAAATATTACCAGCTTGGAAAGGCTTCCCTCCTTTCCTTTGTCTAAAGAAGTCTGTTTGTCACTAGACATCACTCAGAATATTTATTTTAAGGTGCTATCATAATTTACCACTATGCATTATGTGTTTGTGTCCTTGTTTGCCATCTGTGTAAGCTCCATGAGGTCAGGGACTGTGTCTAGGGCCTCTGTGCATGATTGTGTGCTGGCTGGGTACTTGCTGAGGGGGCAAGAGCGGAGGGAAACCCAGCCATACCTTACTAACCTACCATCTGCCCTGGTACAGGATGTGTCTGCCCAGGAGGGCACCCTCCCTTACTTGCACGAATGTACAGATGGATGCTGTAGGCACCGGTAGCAATCTTGGTGGTGTCTATCTTCTTTCTCTAAGAATCGTCCCAGAACAGCTCCCTGTAACCTCAGGGTCCCTTACAGAAGGAAATATTCCCACTAGGGGAAACCAGCTGGTTTCTATGGCTTAAAGAAAAATGGGCCCCCCTCGAGCCCTGTCCGTAGGGTGGTTCGGTCCTCTGTCCTCTGTCGCACCCATCCCTGCCTTTGCCCCTGGCTGAGCCCCAGTTTTCCCATCGGTAAAATGGGATTTTTGTCCCATCACCCTCCAGGTAACCCCAGTGCCCTCCTAGGGTGAATTCTTTCCGTGCCCGTTATTCAGATGAGACAGCAGGATGGTCGCAGGGTCAATGGTTGGGGATCTGGATGAGGCTGGGGCTGCCACAGGCTGCCTTACCCACACCGGCAGCTCCACGAGGGGTGGGTGGAGGTTCCCAGCCTCTTGCCAGCTCCTCCACCCTCTTGGGCCTGGGGGCAGCCCTTATATGCCCACAACAGCTCTGGGGACACAAAGCGGGCACAGCCGCCAGAAATCCATCAATGGGTTATGTCAGAAGCAATTGCGGTTTTTCCTGCGGGCCTGAGCTAAGCCTTCCTCCTTGGGGGAGAGAGAAGGGGGAGGGGGTGGGGGCTGGGGTTATTGCCCAGGGGTGGGAGTGAAGGTGTGGGGTTTTGGAAGCAGCCGGGTCTTCCCAGAGCTGGGGGCAGGGCGGGGCGTTCACCTGTAGAGTCTCTCTTCAGGGTTCCCCGAGGGCCACCCGGATGGCACAGAATCTATTCCGCCTCCCACCGATCCCAGGCCTGGCATGGAGATAGCGGTGGGGTCCGGAGAGAGGAACTCTGCGCTAGCTTGGGGGATGGACACCAACTCCACCCCCACCTCCCAACCCCCAGCGTCCCCAGGCTCCAGAACAGGAGCTTTTCCTCCTTCCTGAGGCTGGTGCCCATGATGGTGGAGAGAAATTCATCCATCCATCCATCCATCCATCCTTCCATCCATCCCTTCCTTCATTCGTTCCCCTTTTAGCAGGCATTTGCAGAATACCTACTGTTTGTTGGGCACCAGGGATCCAGAAATGAACGGAAGGAGCAAACCCCAACCCCGAAGGAGGTGACCCATAGAACCACGACACGAATGCATGTGTTCTAGTAGCCACGTTTTTATAAAGGTAAAAAGAAACAAGTGAATTCATTTTAACAGCACAGTTTATTTAACCCAATATATCCAAAATATTGTCATTCAACATTTAATACATAATTATTAATGAGACGACATAGACTCTTTTTCTCATATTATGTCTGCAAAATCTACTGACCTCACACCAAACTTAGACTCATCACATTTCAAGCGCTCACCTGCCCTATTGGACAGCGCAGCTCTGGAGGAAGGACCAGATAAATCCATGACACAGAAAGGCAGAGGCTGATGACAAGAATAAAGCAGGGATGGGTGCAGCTTTCAATATGGTGGTCAGAGGAGGCCTCCGATAGGCTCAGGTGTGCCTTTGACCTGCACGAGGAGAGGGAGTGGGCCGGGGGGATGTCTGGGAAAGAGCCCATAAGGCCAAGGGCAGGGCAGTGGGAAACAGATGGCCAAGGGGACAATGGGAGCCTACAGGTCACTGTATGGATTTAAGAGACTTTAGCTATTGTTTCGCCATCCTTCTATAGGTACTGGCTCAGGCATCCCCTCCTCCAGGAAGCCTTCCTGACCCCCAAGCCTGCTGTGATCCACAGCCCCCTGGGATTCCCTCTCTCAGAGTCTGTGACACATAGATCTGTTGCCTTGTTTCTGAGTGTTTGTGGGTCTGTCTCCTACCCAGGGCCCGGAACCACTACCTGGTGAGATGGGGAGGAGGGACGGTGTTTGCCACATTCACCCCATAGCCTCAGAACCCCTACAGTATTCATCCTGATGACTTCAGACGCTGAGCCAGGTGACACAATCACACCACTTTTTTAAAATTAACTTTTTATTCAACTAGAAAGCACATACAGAGAAGGGCCCAGATCCTAAGTTACAGCTCGATGCATAATTACTGATTGAGGACTCCAGCAGCCCCTTGTGTCCCCTCCAAATCATTGCCTGTTGAGGGCGACCACAGTCCTGACGTCCAACACAAGGGATGAGTTTCGTGTGCTCTCGAGGGTCCCTGCGTGGAGTCGCGGGTGGGCATGGTTTCCTGTTCTGTGTCTCTGAAACTCATTCATGTTGTGTGACGCAGTGATGTGCTCCCCTTTGCTCTCTACCACTCTGTTCTGTGAACATACCACAGTTTGGTTCTCCCTTCTCCTGCGAGCAGCACCTGGACTTCCCCAGACATCCCCTGGGGTCCTGCAACGCAAGTCCAGCCAGGCTAGCTGACTAACGCTCACCATTACAACCACTGCCCAGCCTGGTCCCTTGGAAGGCAGGAAAGTGCTACCTAGTTTCTGGCCTGCCTTGTCTTCTCCCAACTCCTTCCAAATACCATCCACATCCCAGACACCTGTAAGCTACCTCAGGCCCCCAAGCCGAGTCAGAGATTGCGCCTGCCTTGGGGGAATTAAAATACATATCTCCAGGCCCCACCTGGCCACCGTGACCCAGCAGGGCAGGGCTGGGGGACCTGGGAACTGGCAGATCTAACAAGCCTCTGAGGGCAATCTGATGGGCAGCCATATTGAGAGCCCCAGGGAGGGTGATGGGGAGCCAAGGAAGGGATTAGAGTGGGGAGGGAGGTGGCGGGGTGGGGGGAGGCAGACTTGAGGAGGTCAACTACCTCCAGGCGTTAGCTCCTAGAGTGAAGACTCTGAAGCCAGAATTCTGGGGTTCAAAACCTGAGTCTGACTGTCCAGTGACTTCTCTTGCAGAGCTGTGAGTTCCCCATCTGCAAATTAGGTGCCCACCCTCCCCCGAGCGGTCTGGCTGTGAGGACAAGTATCCTGGAAATGGACTTTAGGGCATTAAGAAAGGGAGCCCAGACTGCCCGAGAAATCCTGGGGATGGCGAGATCCCTGGGAAGTCTTCAAAGAGTTGAAAGTGGGCTGGGACGGTGATTGGGGAGGACACAAATTTGGGGGAGCATTGTGTGGTGTTCCTCTTCCCAAGGCTGGGCTCCTTGGCAGGCCCCTGAGTCGAGAGCTGTGGACCCAGGGTCAGAAACCTGAATCAAAGACTTGCTTCTTCCTCACTCTGTGACCTCGAGCCAGTCACACACCTTCTCTGGATTTCCTTACAGAAGAATGATGCGTCCCACTGCTGAGTGTGGCGTGACAGGGGAAGGAGGAGGTTTAGACGCGGGCAGGCAGGGTTCATGTCCCAGCTGCACATGTGTGTACCCTCGGGCCCGTCACGTCACCCCTCTGAGCTTCCACTTGTTCATGTAGGGCTGGGAGAGAGTGGAAGCTGAGCAGGGCCCATGGGCTGAGAACCTTCAGCGTTACCTTCCGAGGAGGTGGGGTCACAGCACAGGGCTCCCCTGGCCAGCTTAGACCCCATTTCTGCCCTGGGGGAAATCCGGGGTAACTAGCCACTCAAAGAATGTTGAAATCAGATTAAGGTCAGAGCATCCGACCATCATTTCCCAGATGAGAAGACTGAAGTCCAGAGAGGAGCTGTGGCTTGTCCAAGGCCACAGAGTATGTCCCCAGTCATATGGGGGGAGCCCAGACCTCCTGACTCTCACAGATATGTGCCTTGATTTCTCCATCAGAGCACTGGCCTGGGGAAGGTGACGGCGAGGTTTCAAGGGGCCGTGCGTGTACTGTCGGAACATCCAAGGGCGGTCTGGGGGAGTGGAGGGGCGTCTCTGGCATGCCCAGGGTAGGGTATCAGCCAGCGCTGGGTCACCCAGACCTCTGGATCTGCCAGGCCTGCCTCAATGCTGCCATTGTCCTGGCTTTGGGGAAATGATGGGTAATGGGATTAGGCCTGGGACGGGAGATGAGGAGACAGCCCTGGCATCCGGACCGTGGCAAGGGAGGGCCGTCCCTCCTCTGTGGCGTCAGTCCAGGCCAAGCTGGGCCAGGGCAAACCTGCCAGGGCTCCATAGGCTCTGGGAGTGCTGGCCTCCCAACCCGACCTCTGGCCACACCATGCCACCCACAGACATGGAGCCCCCCACCCTCACAGACCCACCCAGACCCCCCACGTACAAAGACTCACCCCTTGGGAGACAAAGAAAGCCTAACAGACACACGCACTGAGGCCCAGACACACAGCTCCATGGCTACCAACCCAGGAATTTTTGGGGCTGGAGCACCAACTGATCACCCCTGATGTACATTTTTTTTTCCCAAGTCATGGATTTTTTTTTTTTTACATTCTAGCAAATGACACCGATTTTTAAGGACCATATAGAGCAGACTTGTTTTAAAATGCGTTGTTCACTTTGTTATGTATAAACATACATATACTTTCTATTTTATATTTATTTTTAATTGAAATATACTTGACATACACCATTGTGTAAATTGAACGTGTACAACATTTACTTGTAAACGGAGTCCATGTAGAGAACAGTAGCCATGCCAATCTTGGAAGAGGTGACGGGGCAGATACGGCAAATCCTGGGAGCCGATCCTCATGCGAGTGTTGTCTGTGAGACACAGAAACGCCCCCACACAGACTCTGTACACGGGAACACACGGACACCCAGACAAGGATGGACACCAGAGCTCCTACCCCATTCAAACCACTACAGTGGACCCTCCCATCCACACACACGCGCCAGACCGCCCTGACCCACAGGCTGTTTATTGACTGGCATGAGCTCACAAACACACAAGTTGGCCCTTGGCCTTATACACGTAGCATCCCCCCACCCACCAATGCCAACCTGACACACCTGTTCACATCTCTCCCTGCCTCAAAAACTCATTTGTGGCTGACACTTATTGAGCACTTACTGTGTGCCAGGCACCGTGCTCATGAGGACTTTTCATCATTTGATTGACTTAAAGTTCAGGAAAACACTGCAGAAGTTGGTACTGCCATCATTCCCATTTTATAGGTGAGAAAACAGAGAGGTGAAATGACTTGCCCAGGGCATATGGCAAGGAGACAAAGCCAGGATTTGAATCCAGGGAGACTGGCCCAAGAGCCCAATTTCCAATCCCAGCCCTGTCTCCTGACTTGCCAGGTGCCTGGGGCCAGTTGTTCAACTTCTCTGAGCCTCATTCTCCTCATCTGTGAAATGGGTACAGTTCTCGTGTCCGTCGGGTGTTGTGAGGGTTGCAGAGGCTGACATGGGAGAGCTTCTGCAGGCTCCTTGTGGATGGGGCCATCCTCAACACAAGATCTGGGGCAAGCAGCTGAGATGGGCCGAGAGGGGCTTTGCCATTTGCTAAGATGTGTGATGTCATGAAGGGAGTTGGCCCTGTGCCTCAACTTCCCCATCTGTAAAATGGGGATGGCCATGGTTGCATGGGTTATTGGGTGGATGAAATGAGATAGTTCAAGTAAAGTCTGGAGCATGGCATTCAGCAGGCGCTCCATATATGCCCACGTCTGCCCCCGAAGGCTGTGACCAGTGTTCCTGTAGACTCTAAGCCAGTCTTACACTCCAAAACCCACTGAAGCGGAAGAAGAGGCAGGTGTCACTTTACTACAAATAAAGAGATCAAACCATCAGATGTTCGTGAGGAGCTTTCTCCTGTTTATTGCCAAGGCCCAGCCCAGGCCGGCCCCGCTCACTCCTTATTAAAGAGGGTGGCCACTCGCAGTAAGAGGCCCTGGCCCACAGGCTCCACTCGGGGGCTCCTCCAGGGGGCGCAGCTGGGCGGGTCCATGGGGGCAACCAACAGGCAAATCCTGCTCTGGTCAGTTCAGCTTCAAGTTCAGCACCAGGGCATTCTGAAAGGAAGCAAAGGGCCAGGTGGGGCTGGGGAACCATCACACAGGATGGCTCAGGCCCGTGGCCAGGAAATGGAAGCCAGGGTGTTGTGTAGGAGCAGAGGATACGCTAGATCTTCCTGTGGCCCTTTGCATCTCTAAGTGTCCGTTTTATCAACGATCAAGTGGGGTCAGCGTCCCTACCTCCCAGAGTGGAGAGGTCAAATGAGAAACATGTACATTTATGCTTGCTATTAAATACTTGGCATGCAGTGTAAAGTTAATATTTATTAAGCACTTACTGTATGCCTTTAGGTGAATTATCTCAATAGTTCTCTGAGGTAGATACACCCATATTATCAACCCTATTTTAAGCCACAGAAAAAGGTGAAGTCATTTGCCAGAGGTACCAGAGAAGGGAAGTAGCAGGACTCAAGTTTCCTTCTGGGGAGCCCCTGGCCAAGGGGAGCCCTAGGTCTGAGGAAGAGGTTCTTGTTCAGGAAAGCAGCAGGATTGTACTGATGGCCGCTGCCCTCCTCAGGCCTCCTCCCTCCAGGCTGACAGAAGCAGGCTTTTGCTCATCATTCACTGGCCAAAAATACTGACTGACCCAGCTTTTCTTAGCTCCTTTCCTCACCTCTACTATGCTCAGCTCTGCCAGGTTGTAATCCATGTCCAGAAGGTCTGGAAGTGGGAACCCAACTTGGAGCACATCTGAGAAACACAGTGGAAGTCATTTGAGCTGATGACTCTGCAGTCGATTGATTATTCCTTAAAGCCACTCCTTGGCCACTGTGAGCAGAGTAGCCGGGAAATAGCACAGGGACGGATTCATGATCTCTGCCAGCCAGCATGGCGTAGAGAATGTAAGTCTGGTCGCCACGTACTCACATCCCAGGTCTGGGGCAAGATCTGACTCATGGTGTGGGGTCCAGAGCCGAGGGTCCCAAACTGTGGGAGGGGCCTTTGTCCCCAGACAGGCGACAGTCAGACGCCAGTAAGTTCAAAGACCCGGCAGTGACGATCCACTCCCTCTTAGCCTCCCTTATCTGGGGCCAATGAAGGGGATTTGAGGCCACCAAGGTGGCATCCCCTCCTTACAGTGTTTCTTGACACCAGTAAAATCAAAGCCCCCTGGAGCCCTCACCATTGACTACTGGGATGTACGCTTCTTGGAGATAATCAGTAATGAAGCCAGTCAACTTCTTCTCCTGGGGGTAAGAGAGAAAGCGAGAACACCCACATCCCATCATTTGACTCAACTCAGTCCAACAGATTTTCGCAGCCCTCACTTCACCCGGGTCTGGGGCCAGAGGAAAGCATATTAGAGACATCAAATTGTTCACCAACCATCAAAACTGGAAGGACCCTGTTTGACTGTATGCTAATGCATACAGTTTGTCCCTGTTGAGTGACTTGATGGGCCTTGGGTCATGGTGCAGGCACGGAGGAATTGAGGACACGGAGGGTGACCTGTGGGTCCCATGTTGCTCCTACAGAAAACTCAGTAGTTTTGATCAGTCATTCATTCACTACCTCTCTGTACCTCAGTTTCCCCATCTGTGAAAATGGAATGTAATAGTGCCTATGCCCAGGGATTCAATGAGTTTGGGTAGAGCACAGAGCACAGAGTAAGTGTTTAGGAAGTGCTATTGTTGTTGTTATTATTATTATTGGAGCCTACTGGTCAGGTTCTGTCCTAGGACCGGGCTACAGAGACTAATAAAAATGACAGCTGGGCCAACCAACCCAGCCCAGGCTGCTGCTATGCACAACAGTGTAATTAAAATCAATCCGCGGAGATGTCTAGATTCTATTCAGAAAGGGAGAGGGACTCAGAGAGGCTAAGTGAGTTTCCCAAGGTCACACAGCAAGCCAGCTGTCCCAAGCCCCAGCGTGAGCTGCTCTATTCCCTCTGCCTCCATTTCAGGGGCCATCCCTGCAGTGCCAAGGGAGAACAAGCACAGTCTTGCCCTCAAACCAGACCAGAAAGAAGCACTTGAGATACTTACATTGAAAGCACCAATCGATGAGGACTCCCGAGACAGGCTCAGTAATCTGCATGGGGTTGCCGGGGCAGGGGACAAGGTGTGGGCAGGGCAGTCAGAGCTACTGCTCCTGGCCACAGATAAAGGGGATCTCCAACACCCACAGACCCTCCCTGAAGCAGAAGTCCCTATACAGCCTTCAGATCAGGTGCTCGTAAGTCCCTACTTGGATACTACCTATGACGGAGCACTCCTCTCCTTTCATTACAGCCTATTTTGTTTCCTACAGCTCAAACCACTCCTTCTTCTCGTGGGTCCTGACTCTTCCCTCTGGGACTCCCAGCCATGTCTCTGCTCCTGCCCAAGGCTAGGCATGCAAGGGTTTGCTGCCCAATGAATCAGTCCCACATCCCTGCAGGGCATCGGATTAAGACCTTTCATGTGACCCCCCCTCCCTGCACAGCCTCCAACAAGCACTAATACACGATGGCACTCGTGACGGTCATCTGATTTTGTCTTCCCAAGTTCTATTCTCTATTCAATAGCAGACCTCCCATTTTCCACTCTCATTCCAAGGCATACAGAGTCCCAGGGTGAGCACGACCCGGACCTGACCAATCAGAACATTCCATCTCTGGCGTCAGTGGCTAGTTTCCTACTGGTGAGGTGATTCATGCTAAACCAATGAGAAGCAGCCTTGGACTTGGAACTGAGCCCCCATTGGACAAGAGGCCTTTCTTGGTGTTGGGGTCACTTAGCCAGCAGAGTGGACAGTGGAGATCAAGGGAGGAGGGAGATCCTGAGGACTTTGTGTACCTAAGATCCAGCCATGCCTGAAAGTAAGAAATTAAGATCTACCTCTAGAATTTTCAATTATGTGAGCCCAAAGATTCTCTTTTGGGCTTAAGCCAGTTAAGTTGGAATTGTCTCTGGCACCGAAAGAATCCTGGCCTGATACAAGTCAGATCCAAGATTAAGACAAATGTAAAAAGTAATGAGGAAGACTACGGTTTTGAAGTAAGATAATGAATATAACGTATGGAGCCAGTGCTTCACATAGAGACAGAGCTCTATTAATGTTAGCTATTAGTAGTAGAAGGACAGGCTTCCAGGAGGAGGTGGCATTTATGGTGGGTGCCAGGTGGCAGGTGGCATTTGGATGACATGGGCAAAAGCTTATTAATGGAAAAGGGGACATGGACCCATGATCCGACTCACTGTGCAAGAGCCTAGAAGAGCAGAAGCAGTGGTGGGAGAATTTGAGCGGGGCCTTGAGTGCCAGGCTAAGATTTAGGAGAAGATCATGCAAATAATGGGGAGCTATTGAGGATTCTAGAAGAGAGATGGTGACCAGAGCAGCCCGGCAGTGTGGGTCATGCTGGATGGATCAGAGGGAGACCCTGGAGCAGAAAAACCAAGCTCTGTGATAATGCCCGTGCAGGGGAACAAGGACACCAGCACGGGCAGCAGAATCTTACCTGTTCAGAGAGGTGACCATCTGCAGACGGTTCTCATGAACTGAGTACTGGATTTTCAGGTTGAAGTGCTGGCAGGTGGCAGAAGGGGACAAAAGCAGGGAGAAGGCAGTGGGTACCCCATAAGGGCTGGTAAAACCCAGGGGCTCCACTATCTTCCCTGCATCATTGCCATGGCAAAGCAGGGGTCTTCCTCTCTGCCCATCCCACCTTCAGGAACTGAATCTAGTAGTCTCCCCCTGCCCCCAGCCCAGGTTCCTTGGCATCTCTGTACCTGCCTCAGGACTAGACTCTTAAAAATATCTGGCACTGGGGCACTTGAGTGGCTCGGTTGGGCATCTGCCTTTGGCTCAGGTCATGATCCCAGGATCCTGAGATCGAGCCCCATGTCGGGTTCCCTGCTCAGTGGGAGCCTGCTTCTCCCTCTCCTCCTTACCCATGCTCTCTTCTCATTATCTCTGTCTGTCTCTCTCTCAAATAATTAAATAAAATAAAAAATATATATCTGGCACCTTGTAGGTCCTTGCACACACCACGTTATTGCTCCAGCCTTTGCACATCCTGTTATATCTATGTGGGGTGCCTTCTATCACCAGCATTAACCCTTTCTGTGGCCAGCTCCTGCTCAACCTTGAAAACATAGCGCAGGCATCACTTCCTCTGGGAAGTCCTCTGTGATTTCTTCAACTAGATTTAAGATCTTTCTAGGCTCCTGTATTTCCCTAGGTGAGCCCTTTTCAGCCCTTGTATATGCTAATGAATGTTGGAGGAAGGAAAGGAGGTAGAAAAGGGGGGAAGAAGATAGGCATGGAGGGAGGAGAGAGAAAGGAAGGACCCAACTATTGACTCTTGGTTTGTTGATCTTTCTATCCATTCAAAGCTTCAGTGGCAGAGCCAAGGATCAGATACCAGGTGACAGCTCCCAGGAGGTTAGGATCACATAATTGGGATTAATTAAGGATATTTCAATACATTACTTGGCTATCAACTAAAATCCTACACTGAAGCCTTGAATATCCATAAGGTGGGGCTTAAATAGGAAAGAGATTGTACTCACACTTTCCAGGAGAAAGAGGGATACAGGAGCCTTGCCCCGCCGCTGAACAGCAAACATCTCCAGGGTGCCATGGAGTTGCAGCAGGCTATTGCCTGTCTCCATGGTGATCTTGGGGGGCTTATTTATCCTGATCTGGGTCACCAAGGGCTTCGGCTTGGGATAAGCCTTAGCTACCTACAGAAACCAGGACACTCCCCTCAGGGCCCACCCTCAGATGGGTGGCTTCAGCTGAAACCAGGAGTCCATCATGAAGTAGGTGATTAGTACCCTGGATACAGGAAACATGACATGAAAGGGCTAGGATGTGTCTACTGGGAAATAAAAGAAACAAAACAAGCAGTCTGGCTCTTTCTTATTAGACATAGAAAGTATAACCCACAAAACCTGAGCTGTTTCTATGCTAGACCCAAAGAGTACTTTATGGAGAAGTCAGGATGATTCTATATCAGACAAGGGAAATGTGACCTTGAAAGTCTGCCTCCCAAATCCCTTGTCCCTTCAACTGGAGAACAGGGCAGGGAGACATGGTGATCATGGGCAATCAGAGCACTCACTTTAGGGATGAAGCCAGCCAGGGTCTTCGTGGTTTGTGGGGGCAGTTGACCAATCTACAAAATAAATCAAGGTTAAGATTACTGAAGTCTTCCCCTGTCCTTCTGAACAGACATCTCCTTTGAGTCTATAAGGTAAGCTCTCTGTGGTTCCCTCCAGCATATTATCACTCTGTGATTAAGTAGATAAGGAGCTCCCGGATAGCCCAGATTGTGGCTTACATGACCCAATGTCCATGGCTCTTAGCATAAGGTCAGATGCTGAGAAAATGTTGGATGAAAAACTGGCAGACAGATGGGAGAATGGATGGATGTGATGCATGAGAGGAGGGTGGGTGGACGGACTTGTGGGTGCATAGATGAATGGGGAAATGGATCAACAAATGAGTGCTGAATGGATTCGTGGATGGATGGATGAGCACTTATGCAAGAGAATGAATAATAAATGGGCAGGTGGATGGGGTGGGTGGAGGGATGAAAGGAATGATGGATGGGAGGCTGGGTAGGTAAGAAGATGTGAGGTGGTCTGATAAATGGAAGGTAGAGTGGATAAGGAATAGACTGATAGGGGGGAAGATGGATGAGAAGGTGCATGGATGGATGGAGGGTATATGGATGGGACGATGAATTGACAGATCAGTGGTGATGGATGGAAAGATGGATGAATGGCCAGATGAGTAGGAGTCTGGATAATGGAGAGTTGGGTAGGTAGATGGGTGTTTGGGTGGTGAAGGACAGATGTATAGACTCCCTTCTTTGGTAGTATCAGACCCTGTGGTTGGATGGCAGCTGGATGGATAGAGTCTAGGGCATGAATACATGACGGTGAGATGGATGGACAAGGGGCTGATGACTGGATAAGAAAATGTGGATGGATGGCCAGAGCATGAGACTTGTAGCTTGATCTATAAATACTTGGTTGCATGGACAGTTGGACGGACGGATGCGTAGATGGTGGTTACGTGGACAGAGAGATGGTCGGTGCTGGGGCATTCTGATGATAGAGACCCAAATCAGTCCCGGCAACTCCAGTCTTGGTGCTTTCCCCAGTCCCAGGATAATTCTCAGAACAGACACACCAAGCAGGGACTGTCATTCTGGGGCAGCTCACCTTAGTATCATGGACATTCACATCGAAAGACTTCTGCAGAAGAGCCAGCTCTGTGGTGAGGAAGGTGGCCGAGAGCAGCAGCTGTGAGGAGCCTTCAGCATAGCCTTCAGGGAACTCGAAAGCCTCCCCAGCATTGGCAGACTGGATGGTGTTGCCCTCTTGCTGTTGCACCGTAGGCTGTGGGGCAGCGGGGAGAGAGATGCTCGGCCTTGGCCATGAAGGTCTGTGGCTGGGGACAAGACTCTGTCCTCCTTGGTGCGCCTAGGTGGCTCAGTGGGTTAAAGCCTCTGCCTTCGGCTCCAATCCTGATCCCAAGGTCCTGGGATAGAGCCCTACATCAGGCTCTCTGCTCAGCGGGGAGCCTGCTTCCCTTCCTCTCTCTCTCTGCCTGCCTCTCTGCCTACTTGTGATCTGTCAAATAAATAAATCTTAAAAAAAAAAAAAAGACTCTGTCCTCCAAACTAAGTGGCACTCAAACCAGCCCTCAAGTCAGCAAGTCACTAGATGGTAGGGCCAAGAGCAGGCTATCCTCCCAGGGTACAGATGGGTAAACTGAGGCCTGTGAGGATAAGGGAATCAGTCACTAAGCCACAGGTGGTCACTCATGGGATTGCTTAAGTAACCCCAGTTAATTTGACTGGGTTGGAGCTCTCATTGATGTAGACATGCTTTCTGCTTATACTCAGAAGGAAGTGAGTGGCAAACAACGAAGGGCCTAGGAGAACCGCACCAGAGGAAGGCTTCACAAGAAGATGATGTTGCATGGTTTTTCTTCCCAATCCTGGAAGAGGTGTCTCACCTAGTCACCTGGAGTCCTGGAGACGTGGCTGAGGACCCACCTCTGCCACCAACTCCCAGTGAGACCCAAGTCCTGTCTCTCCCACCACCTGGCCCCAGTGTTCCCATCAGTACAACTGGGTGAGCCACTCTTTGCAAGAATCAGACAGCCTTCAGAAGGTGTGAGTGTGGGGTCAGCAGTCCTGGGAGTCAGCTCAGGACTCAGGATTCATGTTGAGAGCAGAAAGAGGGAGAAAGCTTCAGTGTCAGGGAACACTCTCCTCATAGGCTTGGTCTGCCAGGGCCGGAAGGATCCTCCCACCCTCCGCAGCCCAGTCCAGCCACCTCCCCAGCAGAAGCAGGCTGGTGAGATCCCAGGCCCCGGGTGGTCCCCTGGCACTTACGCTGAAGTCTACTTGGACGTAGCTGGCCGTGGTGGTCGGCATGGACGTCAAGACATATTTGATCGTGCCCATCTGGCCCACGGGCATGGGGGCTGTGCAAGAGGGGGTCTACTCAGAGAGGGTCCTACTAGGGGCAGGTCATAGATGCTGGCATCAGCCAGCTGCTACCTGAGCTGGCCCGGGTACCAGGAGCCTTGGCCCTCTGTGACCCAAGGCAAGCTGCTTAGCATCTCTGGGCCTCAGTAATTTCATCTGTAGAATGGAGCCAGTGGTGGCTGGCCTGGAAATCCCGCTCCCTTGCATCACTCTGCGGCCACAGAACTCGAGAGTTTCCTGAGGGCTGTTGTGGCTCAGTTCCCACAACAGACTGGCGTGATCAGGATTCTTGGCCCTGTTTTACAGATGGGTAGACTGAGGCTCAGAGGAGTAAAGTGTCCCAGGCCATGCTGCTGAGCACATGGGCCAGTTTTCTTCATTCCCAGCCATTGGGTTTTCCTCTCACCCCACTAAGGAACCCCACGAACACTGAGATAGCAGATGCCATAGATACCCAGGGACAGAAGAAAGAGTCAGGTATCCTCACTATAGGATTACTATTCAGGGTGCGAGTTTTGTGGAAGAGCCCACCATGACTACTGTGCTTGGAGTCTCGGGGGTCATGGATAGAACATTGGATGGAAGACTGAGACAAAAATCCCAGAGTCCCTCAGGCCCTCAGGTTTCCCATCTGGACAGTCGGGGGATGGACAGGCACAGAGACCTTAGACCTCTTCCGTCCCAAGGCTGGGCTTGGAGCAGGTGCTTGAATGTGGAATGAAGGCTGCTAAATCCAGCCATCCTGATGTCCCCATGTGGGAGCGAGGCATGGCTGGGGCCACTCACCATTCAGGCTGGCCCACTTCCTGTTCACGTATACCAGGACTGTGTCGATGGCTGGACACATCTGGAAGCAGAGAAGGCGCTGGGCTGAGGGGGCCCCGGCATGGAGGACCTCATTCCTCACAGCTGAATGGGACTCCATAGGGAGACCCAAGAGTCCTGGAGGAACAGGGACTGGAGGGGAAACCGAGGCGCCAAGTCACACAGAAAGTCAGTGGCAGAGCCTGGCCTAGAGTCCCAAGCTCCGGACCACAGTCTGCAGAATCAGCAAGGACTGGTTCCCCAGCAAATGGTAAGCATTCCTCCTTCTGTACTCGTGGCAGACATCCCTAGATGATCAAAGCACTTTCTCCCCCTGAGGTAGCCATAGCCTCAGAGTCCTCCTCAGTCAGTCAGAGTGGCACTTGCCAGCGCTGGTCCGAGCACTGCCCTGGATGTGGGTGCAGGTGGAGGCTTGCTTCGGGCACTCACCAGGCTTGGAAGAACTTTGTGTAGTGTGCTGTCCAGGAACTTGTTGACAACCTTAGGCAGCATGCTGGACACAGAGGATGGGGCAGGGCATAGATGGTAGGCAGTTAGGCACAGGAGACATACAGGGACACGACAAAGGGAGTGACTCAGGGAGCAGGACACTGGGCAGGGGCAGCAACGTGGACCCCACCCACCTCCCCAGCCACGGAGTCCCTCACTTGCTAGGCATGTTGGTCTTCACGCTGACCAGGATGATCTCACAGCCCTCACTCTTAAACACGGGGAGGCCCGTTTCCTCATCCTGCAGAAGCCGGTCGGTGGCTGTGATGTTCAGAGCCATGATGATCTCCATGTTCCCACCCATGAAGCTGGAGGGGTGGGCAAGCAAGCATCATGGACAGCTATGCCACTGTGGCCACTATCCCTGTCTCATCTTTGCTCTTAGTCTCAGCAGCTCTGGGAGGGGGAAAGGGTAAGAGGCACCACCCCCATAGGACAGAAAAGAGGATGGGACCTGCCCAAGGTCACAAAACCAGCCTTTCTCTTCCCTCTTGCTTTGGGGAATTCCTACACAACCTTTAAAACTCTCCTCAGCTATCATTATCTCCCTGAAGCCTTTTTTGATTGCCCTCACACTGCCAGTGCTTCCTCTGTCCTAGGCTAAGCGCTCAGTCTGTGATATCTGGGTTCAGGTCTCGTTCCCACCCAACACAGGAACCATATGCCCATCTCAGAGCACAGCGCCCAGGCAGTCCATAGTAGGTACTCAATAAATGTACACAGAAGAGTAAGACAAGGGCATTCTCCTCTCCCCCTCCCCTCCTCTGCCATCCTCACCTCTTGCCCGTGATGGTCATGCCAGTGGACACACACTGGAAGATACCCACTCCAGGGATGAAGTTCAAGGTGATGACAGGCAGCTGCACATCCTTCACTTTCACACTGGGAGGGGTCAGACATCCACAGCAATGAGAACCCGACAGTTGAAACCCAGGCCCTGAACCCGTTCCTCCACCACCTTGTCGGGAACTCTTGGACAAATCCCCCCGTCCTGTCACAGGGATAAGCCTGCGTCATGGGGCCATCGTGAGATGCAAAGGCTGGAAACTGTTTCTACACAGTACTTGCCATGTGTGAATCAGGACACTTGGCTGTGTGACCTTGGGCCATACCCTTCCTCTTTGGGGGCTTCAGCTTCCCCATTGGCAAGATGGGGAGGTTTGCCAGTGGTGTCACTGTTGGCATTTTGGACAGAATAACTCTTTGTTGTGGGGGCTGTCCTGTGTCTTGTAGGATGTTTAGCAGCATCGCTGTTTCCCGACATTGCCCAACGTCCCTTGGAGGCAAAATCCCCCATGGTTGAGAACCACCAGTCGAGATCCAGGATAACAAAGATGTGGCTCGTTTAACACCCTCTATCACCACCATTGCTGGCCAGAGCTCTCGGCCGACGCTGCTAATTGGTCACAGTCTATTTCCTGCTCAGTGCAGAGTGCTCAGAGTCCATCCTCCCCAGCATATCCCAGGCAGGCTCCTCTCCCTTCTGCCCTCTCAGGTCCTGGACACAGCATTCCCCACCACCCTCTGCCCTGCCACCCCCAAAGCCCATCCCCTGCTCACTTGGTGATGCCCTTGATGGGCTTCTTGCTTGCCTCAGCTGCCATCTGTTCCAGGATGTGGCTCTCATCCATGGCGCTCTGCACCTCTGGATGGGACAGGGTGGGGGGTGTCACAGAGAGATGCTTAGCGGGGCTCCCCACTGCTTTCCTGTCTGGAGCCAACCTCTCAGACATCCCAGGCATAGGCCACTCACAAGTGGCACGACTCTGTGCCCTTGTGTCCCTGTGTCCCACCCTGGGCTGGGTGATCGGGGGACTCAGAGAAGAGCCACACGTGGCCCCTGTCCTCCTCCAGCCTCATGCAGCAGACAGTCACCAGCGATGACAGTAACAAGTGGCAAGAGCCATAGTATGCAGACAGCTGGAGGAACCGCAGGAGGGGTTTGGTCCAGGAGGAGAAGAGTTAGGGAAGGCTTCCAAGAGGAGGTGCCCCATCGGCTGGTTCTTGAAGGAGGGATAGGAATTTTCACTAGGAGGCAGAGACATAAAGAAGGCTAGTCCATGAAAATGCGTAAGTGGAGAAGTGAGGAAGAAGGCAGCATAGAGAGTTAAGAGAGAAATTCGGCAAGGCTAGAGGGCGGGGCCGGACATGATAGGGAGGAAGCAGTCTGCAGGGGGCATATTATGGAGGTCCGGACCCCAAGCTAGAGTATTGACTGTATCTTGTGGCCCAGCCACCCTCAAAGCTGTGTGATGAGGGAGCATCTGAGAGCTTGTTAAAGATGCAGATGCTGCTGGTTCCCCACTGGGGGGCCCAGCCCTGAATGGCACCATGCCAGAAACACCGTCAGAGACCGATTCCCAAAAAGGGGATGAAGACAGAGCTGGAGGAATTGTCATCGGCTCTTTGCAGCAGCACGTGACTTCATTTCCCCTGATGTCGTGGAGCCAGGAGGTGGCAAGTAACTTTTACTAAAGACCCCCCAGGAGAGTGTAATCTCACACTTCATTGTAAGGACTGGTCACCCTATTTCACATTTCTTTACATTTTACATTTATGGATGAGCAGACCCTAACAGAGCAGTAACACCTTGCCTGAGGTCACACAGCAAATTGTTGGCAGAGCTGGAGTTTGGCTCCGGTCTGTCTTCCCCACAATCCTCTTATGGCCCCAGGCCTACTGTCAGGGCCTGGAGAGGCTCTGGGGAAGCAGGGTTTCCAGCTCTGCCTCCAGCTTGTGGAGGGACCCTGGACAAGTCACCCCATTTTCTCTGGGTCTCAGTTTCCTCCTCAGCCAAATGGAGGAATAATATCATTGCCATTAACTTTTATTTTGAGGATCATGGGATGCTCAAGGCCATGCAAACAGGAGCGGTCACCACGCCCCACCTGCCCCCAGCCCCGAGCCCGGCCTGCCAGCTCACCGCGGTTCATGATGTCCATGCCCAGCCGCAGCCGTGCCCCGGGGTCCGCTCGGGTGTGGGTCAGCAGGCCACAGAGGGCCAGAAACAGGATCAGCATCATGGCTC
Source organism: Lutra lutra (assembly GCF_902655055.1). Lineage (NCBI taxonomy): Eukaryota > Metazoa > Chordata > Mammalia > Carnivora > Mustelidae > Lutra > Lutra lutra. The sequence goes on along the minus strand of NC_062286.1, from coordinate 118,624,746 downwards.
CACCTGTACCACGGGTCCGCAGTTGGGTGCAGCCCCCCAGGCCCCAGTTTCCCTGGGGACCTCCCATGCTCCAAAAGAGAACAGGTCCCCTGGATGGTCTTGGGGGTCCAGGAGCCTTTGAACTCCATCCAGTTCCACAAACCTCATTGCTGACTTCCAGAGGGGTCAAAAAGTGTCCAGATTAAACAGAGCCTCAGGGGCACCCCAGGAAGGTCACTTCCCTTTTCTAAGCCTCAATTTCCCCATCTGTGGGCATGATGTATTCTGACCAGCCTGCACTATGGGGTTGGTGGGGGGGGTTCAGCTGCCGTTTTTCATAAATTCAAGGGCAGCTCAGTGCCAGGCAATGCTGGGGCCACAGAGGGGACTGGGAACTCCCACCATAGTATGGGAATGGGGGAACCCTCTGCTCCCCCAGTCCTGATACTACAGCCAATGGCATCCCCCACTTCCTTTGGCTCAATCTCACTTCCAGAAATCTCAACTCACAGCTCCTTAAGGTCCCTTGAGATATTACCACACCAGAAAGGAAACTGAGGCATGCACACAGGTCTGATAGGCAGTGAGTAGAGAACTGAATAAGGACCTCCCCGGGCCCTTCAAGGTGTCCAGAAAAGCTTCAACCCAGTCCCAGACCCCCAGAAATCCCACCCTCTTACTTTCCAAGACCTGAAATTCTCCCAAGCAGAGGGCAAGTGATTATTTCAGGTTTGAGCTGAAGACGAGCAGAGAGGACGAGAGGAGGGACCGTGGGGGCCTGGCCTGAGTCACCCAGAGATGGGGAGTTCCAGCTGGACTCCTGCTAACATCATGCTCTATCACTGGGGGCTCCATGGACCCACAGAGCTGGGCGCCTACTGGAGCCGCCTCCCCGGCCAGAGCCCATACCTGCGTTCATTCATTCACCTCACATTTACTGAGTGTCTATTATGTGCCAGGCAGACCAGGCCACAAGTTACACATGGCAGAGATACTCCTACTCCTCCTGAATCTTAAAGAGAAGCAATAGAATGGGATAGTGTGCGTGCATGCGTGCATGCATGTACGTTGGGGGGGGTGTGCGTGCGTGTGTGTGCATGTGGGGGGGTTGTGCGTGTGCGTGTGCATGTGCGTGTATCTGCATGTACATGTGCGTGTGTATGCTCACTCAGGACATGAGGGCTGGGGGGGGGGGTCAGGGAAGACCCCCTTGCTGAGAAGGAGATATTGAGACTGAGACCTGAAGGATGAGAAGCAGCCAGCTTTAATAAGGCCAGGAAGACCATTCAGGCCTACAATCAACATTTGCTAAATGAAAATGTGATCCCTTTCTCTCTCATTCAATTTTTTTTTAATTTTTAAATTTTTTATTAACATATAATGTATTATTAGCCCCAGGGGTACAGGTCTGTGAATTACCAGGTTTACACACTTCACAGCACTCACCATAGTCTCTCATTCAATTTTTAAAGCTCTCTCTGGGCTTAAACAAAATCAGTCTTAGTGTTTCCTCGACCTCTGTACACACACACACTCATGTGCCACGGGCATGTGTGGGGTACCTGCATGCCCAAGGCCAAGCTTCTTTGAAAATCCCCAGAGTTACTGTGAAGTTCAATGTCAGGGTGACCTAGCAGGAAGGGGCTTAGTGAAGGTCTCCTCCAGCCCCAGTCCCATCTCCCAGCCCCAAGACAGCCCAACTCAGTCTCCCATGCCCAGGCCAGCACTATTGCCAGGTATTAAGGCCACTCTGGTAGGGAACGCCTGGGTGGCTCAGGGGGTTAAGCATCTGCCTTCAGCTCAGGTTATGATCCTAGGGTCCTGGGATTGAGTTTCGCACAGAGTCCCGCATCAGGCTCTCTGCTTGATGGGACGTCTGCCTTTCCCTCTCCCTCTGTCCTTCCCTTCCACTTGTGCTCTCTGTCGTGTATGCTCTCTCCCTCTCAAATAAGTCAATAAAAACTTTTTTAAAAAATGAAAAGTCTACTTGGGGGATAAGCAGCTTGGGGTAACAGGGTTGTGTGAGTGTTTCTGGGACAGTCAATGCTAAGGTTTTGTTTCTGGCTTTGCTTGTCCTTTGCCTAGGCTGTTCTTCCTTCTTAGAATGCCCTTCCCCACCCCAATCCACAGCCTGCTCATCCTCAAGTCCTAATTTCAGCCTTTGTCTCCTCCACCAGGAAGAAGAGACAAACAGCCCCAGTCTCAAAGATCACAGCTTGAACTTGACTGTTTTAATCCATCCTACTGAAGATGAGTGTCTCCAGCTGTCCCCACCCCATCCTTTGCTCACATGTTTTCTTCCAACTGAAGTCCCTTCCTCCCTCTCTCTGCCCCTGTTGCCCCAGCTCATCTCTGAGCTCCTGCAAAGCAGGATCTCCACGGTCTTCCCTCAGTCTCAGAGCCCAAAGAGGCCCCTTGGATCTTCTTTCTCCATCTTGCCTAAGTCCTGCAGCATCTGAAGATTTCAGTGGCTTCCTGTGGGTCAGGGGGAACCAGGCAGGGGTCGGGACATTGATCCAAGCCCTGACCTTCCACCCGCTTGCTGTGATCTCAGGCAAGTCCCTTCTCTCTGGGCCTCTTCTCATCTGTAAAATGACAGAGCTGGAGATGACACCATCTGGGGAGAGTTCCACGGATGGGGCCTGTCCTTACCTTGCTGAGCCCAGGGATAGCCTGCAGATGACAGACCTCTGCCTCCCAACCCTGGGACGAGAAAGTCCTTATATTCAGGAACCTGATTAGCTGTTTGGGTAATTAAGGGTTTAATAAGGCCCAGATAATTATCTAGCGGCCCAAAGAACAGGAACCCCGAAGCTCACGTGATGCTTCAGTCTGTTCCAATGTCAATAACACAGAGGAGGAGAGTGGCTGGGGAGCCTGGGTGCTGCACGAGGGTGGGCGCTGGGAAGGGGAGGATGCGGTCACCTTAGCCCGTGTCAGGGCTCACACTGCGCCCCCCTTCCCTGCATTCAATACCTCCCACCAGGCTGGACACGTAGTTGGCACTCATCTGTTTCTTCCACAAACGTTTATTGAGAACCTACTGTGTGCCAGGCCTGTGCAGGTGCTGCATTGTACTAGGCTGTTGGGCTCCTCCTAGAGCCTACAGCGGGAGATAGACGTGCCACAAATTGACAATCACAGAGCCAGGTCATTCCTGGGGTGGTAAGGGTGGTAGAAGCCGCTGACCCAGGGGGATGAGACAGGAAGGGAAACAAGGAGTTGACGTTAGTGCCGAAGATTCGTGGAGCAGAGGGTATTATAGCTGATGCCCGAGGAGCAAGCAGAGCCTCTGCTCAAGGTGTTCCAGGTCGGTGTCGGCAAGTGCAAAGGCCTGGCAGACATTGCGGACCGTCGGAGATGCACAGGGGACACAAGGAGCTAATGGCCCCATGGGGGATCCTCAGAGGGACCCTCCTGGAGGAAATGCCAGGAGTTGATAAATAGCCGCTGAGCTTCTTTCTGGGTCCGAACCTAGGACAATGAGGGCAGGGGGATCCCGGGGCCGCACCCACACTGGCCACAGAGCTGGGGCTGGAACCCAGGCTTGGCTGTCTAGCTTCTCGTGTGCTTTCCATGATGCCCTAGGAGGCCTGGCGGGGGGACTCCTTGAGAGTGTCAGAGAGTCCCGGGGTGTTGCTGGAGGACGGAGGTTTTCTTCATCCACCCCGCAGGGAGCCCGGAGCTCTAGAAGATGGAGGAGGCTACTGTGCTCAATGTGCACTGGGGTTCCTGAGGCCGAAGGGGGTGAGGGCCTGCCTGAGGTCAGCGGGAAGGAAGCCAGGTTGGGACAGGAGGAGAGAAGGTCCTAGGTCAGCCCAGTCAGGCTCCATCCTGATCTGAGCCCTGAGCTGGAGGAGCCAGTCTGCAGATAGCATCGTTTTATCCCTGCTGATCCGCCCCTGACAGGCAGACGGACAGACAAACCTCACCTCCTCCTCCTGGGGGCAAATCTCCCCTCACACAAACACCGTGTGCCTCCAGTCAGCCGGCCCTCCCTGCCTCTCCCCAGGGCTGTCCTGGGTACTGTGGGGAGAGCGAGGAGGCAAGGAAGGACATGGTGGGGAGGCTAGAGAAACCCCCTGCCTAAGATGTCCTGGGAGAAAAAAAGCCAAGGCAAAGGCTTAGAGGGCAAGTGTGCAAGGTGTGGATGGATCTGTGGAGGGGCCAGACCTGAGAGGGTCAGTGACCTTCTGAACACACCTACACTGTCCTATGATAAATGAGGGAATTCAATGCATCCCCGTCAGAGTGAGGGCGATGCTGACTTTTCTCAGCAGCTGGTGGTCGGATCCCTGCACTGACCGCTTCCTGCATGGACCCTGGATCCCGACCCCACAATCTGTTCCTAAGTTATTACCTTTCTCTCCTGGCTGGGTCTGTATCTTAGAATTTTATCTTTCTCCTATTCTAAATCACCCAGCCTTGGGTTAAGCCTGTATTAAGTCCCAATAAAAGTAGGATTAATGCATGAATTAACTAAGCAACCAAATGAAAGAAAAGTTGTGCTCTCCTGAAGACAGTCACGAGGTTGGATGTTACAGCCGTGCCCCACCCCCTCAGCACTGCTCACACCTGTCACCTGCCATCCAGACTCTGGGTTTGTCCAGGCCCCTCAGCCTGTCCCACCAAGACTTCAGGGTGAACCCGTAAGCCTTAGAGGGAGACAGGCTAGTGTCCCACTGTCCCAAAGCCCTTGCTCACTGAGGGTTGGAATTCAGGCACCTTTCACCTCCCGAGGAACATAAACAGAACGTGAAGCCTCTCTATCTAGGCAGAAAGGAACACTGTCTGGCTAAGAGCTTAGGTTATCAAGGGAAAAAATCACATGGTTTTCGCCAGTCAGGGTTTACGTCCCTTGTCTTCCCTAGGCCATCTTGTCGTGCTGACCCGCGGGGTTCAGAGAACTTCTAGAGGTAAAGAGGTAAAGGAGTGAGACTGGCCTGTGGGGCCACAGCCCCAGGAAGCAGGCCCCCTCCTTTCTACAGACTCTTGCCTATGGCTCAAGTAAGGCCAAGACAGAGAGGCTGTCCAAGAAGGCAGTGCACTCCCTGTCACCTGAGGCTTGTGACCCAAGGACAAGCCCTAGATGCAGGGGTGGGGGGTTGGGGGTAGGACTGGACATCTTATTCCTGGAGCTCAGGAAGGCCTTGGGCTTAGGCATCTGCTGTCACATCCCGCTCTGAGACCCGGCACATGGCTCTTCTGGCTGGGCCTCAGTCTTCACCTCTGCCAAATGGAACCCCACAAGCCTGCCTGCCTTGTAAGACTCCTCTGAGGTTCTAGAAACAAGACGGGTTTGACACTGTAGAAGGGGGACGCCACCAGTTGAGGACAAGATGTGTCAAGTGTCACCGTGGTATTGGTAACTTCCAGCCATTCTGCGGCTCTCCAAGGGCCCCCTTTCAAAATCCAAGCTTCCCTGGGCAAGCAGGAGAGGGAGGCAACAGATCTGGTCAGCAGAGACCTGGTAACACGCTATTCTTCTACAGGTGGCTTTGGTGGCTCCAGGGACAAACAGGACCCAAGAACCGGATGGAGGCGGCTAGCCTCAGGTTTGTGCCAAGTTCACCAGGCCTGGTTGGAAGTTGTGGCTCAAGAGGAAATGTTTAATGCGAGAGGGGACAGGTCGGTACAGCCTGGAGGAGCAGAGCGACCTACTGCTCACATCAAAGGAGGGGGAGGGAAGGGAGAGGGAGGGAGAAGAAGAGTAGGGGAGCGAAGTGGGAAGGGGAAGGATGGGAGGGCAGGGAGGGGTGCTCAGGCATTCAGAGAAGATTGAGCAGCCTGGCTGGATCCTCCAGCTCGCTGGTGATGGCTAAGCGTGGCTTTGCCTCAGTTTCCTCCTGGTGGTCCCCCCTCAGCGCTGGTATAAGAGTCCGCTGGATACCACAACGTAGCCCTGGAGGGCAAAGAAAACCTTGGGCCAGGCTGGAGGCCACCTGAGGACTAATAGGACCCCCAGCTGCCCTATCAGCCTGGCTTTGAGCTCACGCTCTGCCACTCTTGCTGGGTATGTCCTGAGGACAGTCCTTTGCCTCTTCTGGCCTCAGTTTCCTGCTGTCCCTGCAAGCCCACAATGGGGACACAGCCAGAGCACAGGGACAGATCCCCCAGTGACACAGTCTGGTGGGCGTGGTGGGGACCAGCGCTGTGTTAGGACTGGGAGTCCAAACACTGAGTGTCTTCTCTGGGTGCAAGTCTCCCCAGCAGAGCCAGGAGCCTCCCACATGTCCTCTGCTCTCTACACAGCACTGCAGAAACATGCTCAGGGCCTGCTGATCATTCATTCATTCATTCAACAAATCTTCATTGAGCCTCTGCTCTAAGCCAAGCCTCTGACCTAAGGGAAGCCCTGTGCCATCTGCTGGGAACAAGGCAGACCCAGTCCTGCCCATGCGTAGCTCATGGTCCAATACCGTAACCGTTATTAAATTAGAACCAATTAAAATTAAATAAAATTTACAATTCAGCTTCATAGCTGTACTAGCCACATTTCAAGTGCCCAACAGCCCCCTGGGCCCAGTGGCTGACCGTGGCTACTGCACTGGACTGGTCAGACTTCCATCTTCACAGAACATTGTTTTGGACAGTGCTGGTCTAGGGACCTTTGACTTTGGACCCAGTTGGCTGGACTTCTGAGTACCAGGCTGGGTCAGCCCCCGACCGTGTCTGTTTGCGAGAGTCTTGGGGAAATTCCCACTAACAGCTCAGGCTCCAACATGTGCCGATTGTTGCTTTTTTGCAGGGTGGAGGGGGCAGTCCCTCAAGGGCCTTGGGACCATAGTTCTTAAGCAAGCAGGGCATCATCTCTGGAAAAACATCAGTGGGTCCCTCTTGGGGGATCTGAATAACATGCAGACGTTGCGCTTGTGGGACCTTGGCTAAGCTTTCTGTCCTATGCGTGTCTTGTTGAGTGGATAGAAAGAATATTATCTTTTTTTTTTTTGGATCCCAGGTGAAACAGAAAGAAGTTGTAGGGTGTCACCCTGGGCAGTGGTGACTGAACTTCTCCTGGGCCCACAACTTCTCATCACGGATAGTGATTTTAGAAGGGTCGGGAAGGCCCCCATCCCCCATCCAGCCTGCAGGGGTTTTTGTACAAAGCTGGAAGAAGTTTCTCTGTCATCTTCCCCAGACACCAAAGGGCTGTCTGTGCCCACCCCAGGGCACAGATCACAGGTTGACTGAAGCTGCCGAACGTGGCCTGGCATGATATCTGATGAGGACTAAAGGGTGGGCAAGACCTTTGCCCCAGTGTCTCTGGACATCCTAAATTTTCCGTCTCATAATGGCTAACGATTCATGGCATGGTCTCAGCAGGAAGAGTGGACACTCCCAGGCCTGGCTAAGCCTGTGATTACACTGCTAGTACTGGCAGGGAGGGAAGACAAGAGGGGGTCCTGCCTCCCCAAGCCCAGCCTTCCCCCGAGGGTGGGGAAAACCCAAAGACGCACCTCGTAGACGAAGACCTCAGAATTGACATAGCGAAGGTTGACGACCTTGGGGAGGGCGATCCCCATGCCCAGGAGAGCTGAAGGAGGGGAAGGAGAAACTGAGCTCAGCCCACCGGGAGCCCCGCTGGGAGCCAGCCCCGTGTGAGGTCCTCATGTGCGCTGTGACACAGAGCCCCCCACGTGGCCAGGGAGGGGGGCCATCATTATTATACTCACTCTACAGAAGGGAAACCTGAGGCTTAGAGAGGAGAAAAAACTGAAAAACTCCCACCCTCTTCACCTTTGAGCCCGGGAGGTGGGAAGCTGCCCGGAAGGGAATGTGGAGCCATAGTGTGTCAGGAGGGGACCCCGGGGAACCACCAGCGTGGGGGGCAGGGCTCACCATTGAGGTGATCAAGCAGGGGCTTCTGGAACAGGGTGTCCACGAGCGGGTGCACTTGGTTTGTCTGCAGCCGTGTCATCAGGGAGATGGGGGGCCATTGGCCCGCTCCAGTGAGGGGCCGGGAGAGATGGACAGATGGGCCACGCGTGATCACACAGACAGACACAGACAGACACACAAAAAGCAGAGACACAGGTCGGGGGAGGAGGGCAGGTCACCCCTGTCCTGCCTTCAAGCAGAGTCCAACTACCCCTTCTGGGAGGAGACTGAGGCCAGCACTGGCCTTACAGATGCTACACGGCCGACAGGTGGCTGGCGGACTGCCCGATGCCAGGTGCCCAGCCACCTTGCTGGTGCTGACCAATGGACAATGGACTGATGGTGGGTGGCCTTAGGGACTGAGAGGCCAGCCAGTGAAGGACCCAGCTGCATCACGTGGCCGAAGGAGCAGCCAACCCTGTGTGACACTGTCTTGTCAGATTTACCAATACACTCCGAGATTCTTGGACTAACCAGTCATCACCCACCTGGCAGGGACAGGTTGGCTGACTGACCGACCCCACTGAGGAACCAAGGCTGACCGGCCGACTAACAGGCTGACAGCCCATCTGATGGGTGGGCCCCCCACTGACCACTGTTCCCGAGCACCCTGGGAGGAAGCTTGATCATAGTGTGCTAGCACATGGGTTCAAGGTCTGTCCTACACAGGGAGGGTTCTCTGGAGATCCCAGCCCCACACTCACATCAATGAAGCCCACATTGGAGGAGGCCACGGTGAGCTGGATATCCCTGAAAACGAAACAGGAGGGTCAGAGCTGGGGCCTAGATCCCCCTTTCTACCACACCACACGTGCTGCCTCCCAGGCTCCTCTGACTGACACTGCGACAGGTGACACTATGATGAGTGGCTGTAGGCCCACTGCACAGAGGAACACACCGAGGCTGCTGGACCCAGGAGGCCTTGCTTACCCCAGCACAGATGTGGTCCCCTGAAGCTTCACGTTGGACATGGAGAGCTGGAGGCTCAAGTTCACAACCTGGGCATGAAGGGAGAGCAAGGTCAAAGAACACAGAGCCACAGCGGAGCCCTTAGGAGGCCACCGGCTCTCATCCATTCCCTGACTGATTCAGGTGTTCAAGAAGCATCCGTGTGTACCAAGCCCTGCACACAGCACAGTGTGAACGAGAGAGACCAGGCCTCTGCCCTTGGGAACCCTCACAGGCCAGGGGAGGAGGTGAACAGTGACCAAAGTAACCAGACAGGGTCCTTAGGAGCAGGTGCCTGGAAATGGTAGCATGGGGGGTTGGGGGCCTGATGGGGACCATCTTTCTCAGGCGGTCCAAGAAGGCTGCCCTGAAAAAGGCTGCAACATTTAAGCTGAGACTGGAAAGATGAGGAGAAGCTAGCCATGCCAAGGGCTAGAGGAAGAGTGTCCTAGACACAGGGTCCAACAGCACATGCACAGGGCCTGTGGCAGGAATGTCATGGCAGAGAGAAGGAACAGCAAGGACACCACTGTGGATAGAGCAGAGCAAGTGAGGAAAGTGGGGCAGGAAGTGAGATCTTGGGAGTCACAGCCCTCCCGGCCAGCCCCACCAGCCCACCTCACTCACCACATTGAAGGAGAAGAGGGACCGGAAAGCCGAGTTGGAGGCCACAGCCTGGACCTCCACGAAGGGCTGCAGCCGAATTGTGGCATTGTTGGTATGAAGTGTGGCCACGGGTGTGGCACCCAGCCGCACCTTGAGTGCCACAGGCATGGGCTCAGGGAACTGGCGGGCCACCTGGAGGAATGGAGAAGGAGAGAAGGAGGAGTGCACCTAGGGGCAAAGTCTGGGTGGCTCTCTGCGCATTGTGCCTCAGACGCTGATCAAGCCACCAATCATACATGACTGGGCCACAGAAGTGTGTCCCCGTCAGGCCCCTGCCCTCGGGGGCACCCAGCCTGAAGGTGGTGGCAGGCATGAAGACGGGCACAGCCTGTGTGATCTGTGCCAGGAGGGACAGTAGCTCAGGGGCTGTGGGAGCTCAAAGAGCCTCCTGGACCAGACTGGGGATTGGGTCCTCCCCTAGGAAGCCACCCCTGGGCTTGGTCTTGAAGATGGAACAAGAGAAAGGGAAGCAGAAAGGCCCTTCAGGCAGAAGGCAGCGCTTGGACAAAGGCACAGAAGGAGGGAAATAGCATGATGTCTGGCGGGGGCGAGGGGGAGCATCCCTGGGGTGGAGAAGGCGCAGAGGTAAGGACAGAAGCTGAAGCCCACAGAGGACAGATCCCAGCCAGCGCAGGCCGCCAGTCAGAGAAGCTCCCACCCCAGTCTCAGGTCTCAGTCCCTGAAATGACTAAAAATATCACCAACCTCAGGGATGAGCTGGCCCAGAACGGACGTGTTCAGCAAGTTGTCCTCCGACTTCTGAAATCAGCCCCCACGTCCCGACAGGGTTTAGGGCAGCCGCTCCTCAAACTCAAACACCTCTTGCCTCCCCTCGGCCCCCTTTCCACCTTTCCAACAGCCACCCTGTGTCCCCAGAACTTGGGCGGCCCCACCCACAGATTGGCCCCTGTGGGGTCTCCCTGTGCTGGGCCACTGCCCCGTGCTTGGGGCAGTGGGTCCGACCCTCACCAGCTGCCCCGTGATGTCCAGGTTGAGGGCACCAGCCTTCTGCAGCAGCAGGAGGGCAGAGTCGAAGAGGTCCTGGGAGAGGCCCACGGTTGCCATGGCACCAGCGGCCCCCACATGAGTGGGCAGCACAAAGTGGGTGGCCTCCACGGGCAGGACGATGGGCTTACCCAGGAGGAAGAGAATGGCCTGTGGGGTGGGTGGGCGGCAAGAGGGAGAGGAGTGGTCGCCTCAGTAGGGTGGCAGCTCTGTCCCCGACCCTGGGCTCTCAGATGCCGCCCGACCCGACAGGCCTCACACCCATGTCCGCCTCTAAATGCCATTCCAGCTCCTGTCCCTTCAACACCCCTGCTCCTCGAGGAATGTCCCAGGACCCCAAGGACTCCAGAGGCAACAAGCCCCCCAGCTCTGGGCAGACAAGGCAGCACTTACACAGACATCCAAGGAAATGTAGTCCTCAGTGACGGTGGGTGCGTTGACCATGGAGTAGTGGATCTGGGACTCCGGACCCACAGGGGTGAGGCCTCGATAAGAGCAGGATAAAGAAGAAAAGATGGTACACTTAGCCATCTCCACCAAAGCCTCACTGATCCAGAAAACTTGATTATCGGACAACTTTGGTTAGCCAGACCCAGGCCAAGGAACAGAAAAGGGAAGAAAAAAGGCCTCTGAGTAAGGGACCTTCGGTTGCAAAACTCACACATCCAGGAATCAGCCACTTGGGGCCTACGGACTTTTGTTAAGACAGTACTAACAGTTCGGGTTTTTGTTTTCCTAATCAGTGAAAGACGAGAGACACGGAATTAGAAGGAAGGAAAAAAGCAAGAAGGAACCACAGAAAAAGAATGGCGCTCACACTTATGCAGGTCTGGACATTTGACTTACACTGTCCCATTCAATCATCACCATGATCCTGTAAGATTAGGAGCCCATTTTACACACACACACAAACGCGCGTGCACGCGCGAGCATGCACACTTTGATGAGTTCAGTTGTGCCCAGGGTCGTGTATCTGGTCTCCTTGGCTCTAAAACCACGTTCTCTCTCCACCTAATCACACAGCCCTCCTACAGAAACCCAAAGTCACGCACCCCTGGGGCCATGCAATGCAGAAGCATGGAGCAGGGGTTCCCCAAGACACCCTCAGGGAGCCCTTCGGGGAGGCATAGAGGAGAGTCCAGTTCCTATCCTATCCCTTTGGGGCAAGTTTCCCCCAAAGCTCAGGATATTCTTTTTTTTTTTTTTTTTTAAGATTTTATTTATCCATTTGACAGACAGAGATCACAAGTACGCAGAGAGGCAGGCAGAGAGAGAAAGGTGGAAGCAGACTCCCCACTGAACAGACAGCCGGACGCGGGGCTTGATCCCAGGACCCCTGAGATCATGACCTGAGCCAAAGGCAGAGGTTTAACCTACTGAGCCACCCAGGTGCCCCGCTCAACATATTCTGATTGGAAAGTTTGCAAAGGGCAAGTGCCTTGTGGGAACCGTATCTCTGGACGCAGTGAGGCTAGCCAGCGTGGCAGATGAAGGCTCAGCCCCATGGTCAGGAAAGCCCGGCTTTTAGCAATAGGTCCTCAAAGGCTCCAAATGACCAAGGGGTGTGTGTGTGTGTGCACGCACACACACATCAGATTTCTGCTGGATTTTCTATGTCTCTTCTGGATTTAATTTTATTTCCTCTAATGTTTTGGTAGTTTCTTGTGATCATAAAAACAATACACTATGATTCCATTTCTACAGCTCAGTAGGCTGTCAAAGATTGGGGTGGTGGCAGGAGGCGGGCAGCTCAGAGGGACTTGAGGGGCTGGCGAGATGTTCTGTATCTCGAGTTTGGTGGTGGTCCCATAACTGTGACTCAGAGGACAGGACACTAAAAAGAATACAGGACTCCGTGTTTTTAAAATGAATAAAAACATGAAAAATTTTAAAATAATATGTATTCGCTGTGGACATATAGACATTTTTTGAAGGAAAAAATATAGCCCCAAATCTCAAATTTTTTTTTTTTTTCAGTATTTTCTTCCGCAGAGACAAACGGCCTCCCATCTGTCCCTCCCTCAGTAAAGCTGCGACGAAGCTGGGTGTCGCTTTGGGTCCTTCTCTGTTTTCTTTACAGAGTGTCATTATAGCTTAGTTAAGGGCACAGCTCTCAAGGCAGACTGCCTCAGTTTCTTCATCTGTAAAATGGCGCTAATAATGTTATAGGAAATATTGGCGCTCATTATACTGTATTTTGCCAGGCATGTTGCTAGGCGATTGAATGACCTTTTAAGTTGTGCTTTTTAGTGACTCCTGCCAGCCCACACTCTAGGTACCCATGACTCATATATACAATCCCCGAGGCCTAGATTTCCTTTACTAGATTGTTTTCAGTTCCTCAAAGAAAAGGGCAAGAGCCAGTCTTTGCTGGGACCCCAATTACAAGACGTCCTGATGGAGATCGCCACACTGAGGAAGAAGGGAGGGACGAATATTTACTGAGCCTGTTGTCCTCCAGGCCCTTAGCCTGGGCTGTCTGGTAGCAGCACATGGGAGAAATGGGAATTCTGAGCCCATTTTTTTTTTATTGAAATAGGCTCAGAGAGATGGTGACTTCATTTCACTTAGTGACTTCACTAAGATCACACAGCAATGGAGCCACAAGGCCAGAATTTAACTTTATGTCCTCTGATTCCAGATCCTTTCTCCTTGTCCTCTTGGTGCCTCCTGTTAAGGTAATAGGCAGGTTGTGGCACTGAGGGGGGTGGGTGTCATCAAGGAATGTTCCCTGAGGGGACTGTGAGGTGGGCCATGAAATGTGGGCAGGGCAGTGGCTGGACATGAGAGCAGGAGAAAACCAACACAGGTCTGTCAGTGGATGACTCTCACACCACAACGAGGATTTTAGGCTCAGAGCCTGCAATTCCCCATCTATTAATCGGGGATACTGATGCCATCTCATGGGACTGTTGTTAGAAGTCGGCACAAGAAAGCCAAAGCTAGCTTGATGTGAAAAGATTGACCACAGAACCCAACACAGATAAACATGGACGCTGCTGGCCATCCCTCCCGGCTGAACAGCAGCATGGCCCCTGCCTCCTGTCCCCACACACTCATTCCCGTGCACCTGTCCCACGCTGTGTCACCGTCAGATGTAAACCCCTGGCACAAAGGAAAACCGACCAATTGCAAAGTGCAGCTCACAGCAGTCAACAGCTCTGGAGTTTCCAAAATCAGTGATGGTGACCCAGGGAAAGTGCTAGAATCCCAGGCAAAGCCGTCAGATAGAAGAAAGTGTGGTTCAAACAGGAGCATCTTCAGATAGGTGTGTGGGGAAACAGGGAAGCCCGGATTCTGTTCAGAGCTCCCCGAGCACATGTTACTTCCCAGGTCAACAAAGGAAGCATTTTTGGCGGGTCTGGGGATAGGAAGGGGGTCACCAGTGTTGTTATTAATGTTGATGAGTACTACTGAAAAGAAGACAAGGCTGTGGTATATGTATACAATGGAATACTATGCAGCCATCAAAAGAAATGAAATCCTGCCATTGGCAACGACATGGATGGAACTAGAGGGTATTATGCTGAGCGACATAAGTCAATCAGAGAAAGACAATTGTCATACGATCTCTCTGATATGAGGAATTTGAGAGGTAGGGTGGTGGGTCATGGGGGTAGGGAAAGAAAAAAATGAAACAAGATGGGATCGGGAGGGAGACAAACCATAAAAGACTCTTAATCTCATAAAACAAACTGAGGGTTGCTGGGGGGCGGGAGGGGAGGGATAGCGTGTTTGGGTTATGGACATTGGGGAATGTATGTGCTATGGTGAGTGCTGTGAAGCGTGTAAGCCTGATGATTCATAGACCTGTACCCCTGGGGCAAATAATACACTATATGTTAATACAAATAAGTAAAAAATAAAAAGAAGAAGACGAGGCTGGCCTGCTTTCGTAGCTTTTAGCTTCGTATTGTGAGATGAAGTCCTGATCGAGCCTTGTTTAGGCCACCACCAAGGCCACGCTTCTGTGTGGACCGTGCGTGGTAGCTGTGAACCTGGGGACCCAGCCTGCAGCCGGGGAGGAAGGCATGGGGGGCGGTAGGGAGGCAACTGATGAGTGGTGTGGGTTGGCCGATGTACAGCCCAGCTCCTGCCTATCAGGGAGGACACAGGCGCAGACCCCTTAGTTTCCAAGAGCCCCTCGGGGGGAGTGAGCCCCAGTTGCACACCGCAGTGCCTGCTCCCGAGCACGCCCTCCTTCCCTGTGCTGCTGGGTGCCTTCCCCACCCGTGTCCTGAGGACCCGCCGCATCCGAGCCTCTTACGTCCACATTTTGTCTCGGGGTCTCCTTGTGGGGGGATTAGCCTACAGGGCTTTCTCCTAGTATATGCCTAGTCCGCCTTGGATAGGAGGATCCCCGGGAAGATCAAAGGCGGACTACTAGCCTGACAGCAGGTGGAGAGGAGAGAGAGGCTTGCCTCTGGGTGGGGGGGGCGCTGAGAAGGGGAGCTGGGGCGGGGGCACTTGCAAGTAGATGAGCCTGAGTTCTGCTGAGCACACACTGAGTCAGAGGAGCCCATGAGACCTCCAGGAGAAGGGGTGCAGCAGGAAATGGAATGTGAGAGCCTGAGCCCCAGAGTGCAGGGGGAGAGCCCTCCAGACACTGTGGGAGATGTGGGAGCAAAGCCAGGGGAGGATGGGGTCTCTGAGTCTCCAGGCAGGGGAGGAGAGAGCTGCAAACAGAATGAACTACACACACACAGACACACACACAGACACACACGCATGCTTGCACACTTGCATGCACACACTAAACATTTGAAGACTCGATTCTAGAATTCAGAAATTCCTTGAGTTCCTCAAGAATTGTTCAGTCATCTTATGATTGCTCTCCCAGAGGTCAACCCTGATGAGGGGGGATCTTTGAAGAGTCTTGGGGGTCCCAGCAGGGCTCAGGGGCCCCAGTCTCCCCTCCCCGCCCCCGGCTTCCAGGTCTTACCAATTAAAGTTCCCAGGTGGACGTTGAGGCCTTGCACCAGGTTGGAGATGCTCAGGCACAGCTGCGGCAAGACAGAGGGGAAGGCTGGTGAGGAAGGCTCTGGGGCTGGTGGGGTGAGGCCGGGATAGTCTAGGGTCCTAGTCCTGGGCCTGGCATCCCTCCCTTCCTCCACCATCTAGCCAGCATCTTCCAGCACCTCTCCTGGGCCCTGAGAATTCAGAGAAGCTAGGGCCCGTGGGCATGCAGAAAAGAACAGGAGCAGGGGGCCACACCCAAGGGGGCCACAACTGGGCCAGGACAACTGAGGCAGGGAGCCTGCTGCACTGGGACCCAGAGGGCCAGCAGAAGGGAAGTGCTGCAGGCAGGGAAGGCAGGCGGTGGTCAGTGAGCAAGACTGGAGTTCTCCCGGGTACGGTGGGCAGCCTGAGAAGTATATTAAGCTGGGGTCAGTATGATCAAAGGTGGGACTTCAAGAGGAGCGACTACAAGGCCAAGGGTGGTCACAGCCTGGTGCAGGCAGAACTGAGGAGGCTGGGCCAGGGGAGGCCAGGCAGCAGAAGAGAGGGCCAGGTTGGGCTGAGCTGCCTTCAACCCTCGGGCCTCAGTCTTCTCATCTGCAGGATGGGAATGCTGGGGCCCACTTCCGATGGGTGTGGGACAGCATCAGGTGGGTGGATTTGAGGCTGTAGGGACTGAATCAGGAGATGGGGTGGGTGGGAAGGGGCAGAGATGGACAAGCGGCTCCCCCCCATCCCCCAGCAGTGGGACCCTAGCCTGAGGGGCACCATCTCTCACTCTGCCACACTGTTCTAAACTCCTCCCAGATGTTAATGTACCCCACCTCTCAACCACTCCAGGTTGTGGGGTGAGGGGCAGTGCCCAGGAAGGGAGGTTTACTCTCTGTAGGACAGGTGTGGAATTGGGGGTAGAGGGAGGTTAGGTGACTTGTCCAAATGTCCCAGCTGGGAAGGTGGGGAGCAGGATTCAAAACCAAGCCACCCCCGGCTCCAGTGCCCGTGCTCTTGTCCACTTTCATTTTGTCTCTTTTTCATAAGCCACGGGGCTCCTGAAAGCACTGCCTCCACCCCAGCCTCCAGCACGAAACTGGGGCTGGCCCAAGAGCCTGAGCCTCCCTCCGCCGCAGCGCTCCCCACAACCCCAAACCTGCCCTTATTTGGGCCTCTTCATCACTGCCCTGGACCCTCACCCCAGCCTCTTCCCTGCTCTCATGGGACAATGGAGAAACAGGGCACCTGGGTGGCTCAGTCGGCTAAGCATCTGACTTCAGCTCAAATCATATTCTGAGGGTCCTGGGATGAAGCCCCGCATCGGGTTCCCTGCTCAGTGGGTGGGGGAGGGGGGCTCTGCTGGTCCCTTTCTTTCTGCCCCTCCCCTTGCCTCTGCTCTCTCTTTCTCAAATAAATCAATTAAATCTTTCTTAAAAAAATTAAAAAAGCAGGGGTGCCTGGGTGGCTCAGTGGGTTAAAGCCTCTGCCTTCAGCTCAGGTCATGATCCCAGGGTTCTGGGATCGAGCCCCGCATCAGGCTCTCTGCTCAGCATGGAGCTTGCTTCCTCCTCTCTCTCTGCCTGCTTCTCTGCCTACTTGTGATCTGTCAAATAAAAAAATAAAATCTTTTAAAAAAATTTAAAAAGCAGTAAGAATCACAATCTCTCCCATGCCTACAATCCCCCTTTCATCCATCACCTCTTATGAGGTTAGAAGGTCCTCTGTCCCGGGAGAGCTGGTCCTTTACCTTATTCTGCAGCACAGCTTTGATGTGCTTCTGCACCGGGACAAGCAGCCCAGGCGCCACACTGAAAGAGAGAGAGAGAGAGAGAGAAGGCGCTCCTAAGCTGTGGGTCACGCATTCGGGCCCGTTTCTCTTGGCAGAGCCACCGTCTGAGACAGAAGTGTCTCCCCCAAGCCAGGAGGCCAGGAGCCCCATTCCACACCTTGCCAAGTGCCGGACACAGTACCAGCACCACTGTCCCCACAGATGAGGAAGCCGAGCCTCAAAGAAGAGGTCACCGGTTTCGGGGTTTGGAAGTGACCAAAAGTGATGATGAGGCCAGGCTTAGGAGAGACAGAGAAGATGTTGCAAAGGCCAGACTCAGCCACATTCCTGGCCAGCGGGCTTCATGGCCGCTCTGAGCCCGGTGAGCTGCAGGTGCTTCCTGCTTGGGCTCCAGTTCTCTGTGACACACCCAGTAAAGTCCCTTCCTCATTCTGCACCTCAGTTTCCCCTCTGAACAATGGGAGATGCATGTAAGTGGTTTCTCAGCAGGGATCCATAGCAAACCATGGTTCCTTGGGGTTTCTTGAAGTTTTTATTTAAATTTCAGTTAATTAAGCATCTGTTTCTTTGTTTGCCTCTCTCTCTTCTCTTTTTTCCCCTTTGTGCCTCTGTTTTGTTTTTTAAATTCGACATATGAGTGAAATCATATAATATTTGTCTTTCTCCGACTGATTTATCCCTTTTAGCATTATACTCTCGAGCTCCAACCGTGTCATTGCAAATGATAAGATTTCATCCTTTTTTATGGCTGAGTAAATTTCCATTGTGTGTGTGTGAGTGTGTGTATCACCATTGAATTATCCATTCTTAAGTGTTGATCCAAGCGGCACCCCAAGCTCACTGACTGTGCCTCAGAGGAAGTGGGGAGATGGCAGCTGAGTTTTTAATGCCCTTAACTTCTGGGCTTCCCTTTCCATGAGCAGCCTCTGCCCATGAGGATGGAGAGGGCCACAGGACATGAGCACGGGGGGATTGATGCCCAGCCCCCTCTGGGGGAAAGGCCAGCTCCAAATGCCCACCTAGCTGACGTGTGAAAGGAGGTGAGTCAGGCTACCGGGGTTTGAACGCACTCCACCGTTCGCCAGTGGTATAAACTTAGGCAAGTCACTTACCTATTCTGTGCCTCCATTTGTAAAATGGAGGGAGTCCTTAGTCTTCCTGGCGGGGCTACTGTGGTGTAGCAAAGGGCTTAGAACATGCTCTGCACACAGCAAACAGGTGCTCCAGAGGTGGGAGCCACGGATTTGACTCACAGTGAGGTTGACGGGTTGACGGGTCCCAGCCCCCTGGACCTCAGAATCCCCATCCCTGCAGGGAGGGACAGCCCCTGAGGCCCGCAGTGGCCACATCAGGCCAGCATCCTCCCTGAGTACTACGGCAATGGCTGGTGTGCCACGGGCTGCAGGGTGGGGGCGGGGCACTGGGGGTGCGGGAGAGGGGACATGACCTCTGGCTCCACACTCTCTGTGTGACTTTGGGCAAGTCCCTCTCCTTCCCTGAGCCTCAGTGTCCTCAGCCATAAAACAGGTGTGATCCTGGGGGTTCTCTCAGGCCCCTCGTGGCACCTGGGTAAAGGCTGGAGTAGGAAGCTCAAGAAATGGAACCACCACCTTGGGTTTGGACTCTGCAGCCCAGCCCCACCAGGCACTCACCCGGCGCTGCCCTCAAACACAGGGGCAGCGTTGAAGAGTGGGAAGCAGGCGGAGATGCTGACCACGGGGGTCCTGATGGAGCCTTGGGCCACGCGGGCGTCAGCCAGCAGTACCACGGGCAGCGTCAGCTCCAGGGGCTCGGGGATTCTGTGGGACACCCATTCCTGAGCCCCGGCGGCATCACCCAGCACAGCCCACCCTAAAAACTCCGCCCCCCAGCCCCCTCCCCCGGTCTGGGCCTGCCCTCCACTTGACACAGGCAAGACCCCCACTCAGCATGACATGGCCGTCTGGGGGGCAGGCTCAGGGACCTCCAAACTCCACTCAAGGTGATGGACATTGCAGCAGATGGGTGTGAACTCTGGATCTCAAAACCCTCTCCCTGTGACATCCTGGGCCGGCCACTGCCCATCCTGAGCCTCAGTTTCCTCTTCTATCGAATGGACATGAGAGTGACGGCCCCTCTCTCAGCTGTGCTGAGCTTGCTGTGAGGTAGCCTCGTGAGTGGAGCCTGGCCCCCAGCCAGCACTCACACAACGGCCGGCCGTGTCAGCACAGACTAGTTCAAATGGAAGAGATCCCTCTGGAGGCCCAGCCGATCTTTTGGAAATCAGACACATACAAAGTGACTGGGACACAGGACTAATTCTAATAACGACATTTACTGAGCACGGACTCTGTGGCTCGCACTGTGGAAGGGGAGGTGTGATTTTAACTACAGCATGAAGCCGTTCCCTGCGTTCCCCAGCGCCGTGCTGCAGAGTTCCCTCCCACTTCCCAGAGCAGGAGACTGAGGTCTGCAGGGGTGAACACTGAGGGCTGCAGGGGTGAACCTGCTGCCCAGCATGGCTGCAGAGCAGGGCCTAGGGTCTTGAATTCTCACTGTCTCATGCCTCCACGGGAGCGGGGGAAAGAGCACCAGACAGGGAGTGGAAGGCTTGAGCGCAGGACCTGGGAGTTGCTCGCCCCTCTCCCCTCACTCTGTCCCTTGGAGCTTCCCTGAAAATCCATCTGCCCTCCCCACCAGGAGATTCACTCACCGGAAGACCTTGAAAGTAAAATTGGCTGCTACCAACATGCGTACCCCAAAATTGGCAATGAATTTCAGGTCGAATTGGGACACACGGACATTCGAAATCTGGATCCTACGGGGTGAGAATGGAGGTGACACGTGGCTCCCATTAAACCTCGAAATCAACTCCAAGGTGGCTGTTATAAGCCATATCCCCACTGTTGAGGTTGCGAGGAGGAACTCTGACTATTGGAACCGTGGGATGAGGAAGAGGTAGTGAATTCTCCGCCATAGGGAGCATGTAAGCCCCATGGTTGTTGGACAACCAGTTGGCAGGGAAAGGGTGCAGAGAGGATTCCCAGCCTGGGACAGGAATGGTGGGAGATGAGTGTTCGGGTCTTGGAGGGATTTTAGTTTCTGACAGAGTTCGGGAAAGCTTGGAAGGTGGGATCCATGGAAGGCAGAAATCCCCTCTATAGCACTCGCGTCAATAGCTTCGGCTGGCAGCCCTCCAGGGACAGGAAACTCATTCCCTTCAAAGCTGTCTATGCTGATTGCTAAGTACTTTCTAAGTAACTTTTCCTTTTTTTCCTAAATGAGTCATCTTTTCCCCTACACCGTAGGTGGGGGTGGGAACAGACATGACAAAATGATATAAATTTGAAAAGTCACATCAGAACTCCACCCTCCAGGCGCCTGGGTGGACCAGTGGGTTAAGCCTCTGCCTTCGGCTCAGGTCATGATCTCAGGGTCCTGGGATCGAGGCCCACATTGGGCTCTCTGCTCAACAGGGAGCTTGCTTCCCCCCTCTCTCTGCCTACTTCACTGCCTGCTTGTGATCCTTCTCTCTCTGTGTCAAATAAATAAATAAAATCTTAAAAAAAAAATATTCTCCACCTTCAAACGCTCTCACTGTTGGCACTTGGCGGACATCTTTCTGGGACTTTCCCTGGGACACAGGCTGACCTCGACCCTGCTTCTGTTTGCTCGACAGCTCCCTTTGGATAGAGTCCCACTTCTGCTAGCAAGCACACTCGGTGCTGTGGGCCAACAGTCACGTGGGACCAAGCCTGAAACACTGAGTAATCCTCGACTGTCGGGTGTGTCCGTTGTCATCCCGATTCACCATCCGCAAGAGCTGTGCCCCATTCCTACCCTCGGGTCCCCGCCCTGGGGGTCTCCACCCCAGCTGTTGGTTGGTCTGCCCAGTGTCTGAACGTTTTAAATGTTTTTAAATTAGTTGCCATCATTCAGAACTTGGTAGATTTAATCTAAAATTAGATTTTAATATTAAAATATTATTATTATATTATATTATATAATAATTATATATTATAATTAATATATTATAATATTATTATAATATAATAATATATTATTATTATATATATTATATAATATTATATATAATATATAATATATTAAATATATTAAATATGTATATTTAAAATCTATCTATCTATCTATCTATCTATATATATATATATATAAAATCTATATATATATATATGACTTCTCTTGGGAACCCAGAGATCCAACAATAGTGAGTCTGTTCCCACGTGGCTGGGGACAACTCCCTCGGCCCTTGGATCTGAGTTTGAGATGGCCCCCATCTCCCTTGGCCTTTGAGTCTCTGTGGGGGTGCTTAGGCTCCGACTTGTGTCTAAATTTGGTGTCTCATTTTTGGAAAAAGTAGCCAAGGGTCCTGCCAGCCCTGGGGACCCAAGAGCTACAGTCTTATGCCCTGGAGGCAAGATTAATTCAGAGGCACCAGGCTCCCCCTGCCCCCGAGTCTCCACCTCCGTCCCACCTCCTTGATCATCTGTAACCACTCACTTAAGGGGTGGGAGGGAAGGCCTCATCCAGCTGTTGGGAAACACTCCCTTCTATGTGGGGTACTCATCACGGGGGGGTGAGCAACAGGCTGAAGCATTTTCCCCCTAGGTGGGAGCACTCACCTGGTGGGCTGGTGCACCCCTCCATTCCAGTCCAAGAAATACGGGACTGTGACCTTCAGGGCCTGCTGGAGAGGGGCTCTGCCGATTTCTGACACTGCGGGGCCGGAGCAGGATAAGGTCAGGCTGCCTGCTGGGGCCACCAAGCAAAGCCACACGACCCTCCACCATCTGCCCTACATCTTGGGCGGGGAGGACGAAGAGGCTGGAAGGGTCACCCTGGCCCTCAGACAGGTTCGGGGCAGGAGTAACAGCTGGGTCGCAGGGAGGCCATCACAGGGACATCACTCACACTCGGCCCCGCCAGGCCTGCTTTTCCTCTCCTGCTTCTGCCTTTCCAAATCTTACTTGTCTGCCCCACTCCTCAAAAACAAGAGCATCCTTTGCTCTTTTGCGAGACTCTGATCCAATCTCATCTCTTCAGGAGCCTTCCCCAAGTCCCCAAGCAGAAGGAGCATTTCCCAGTAGAGGGGGACAGAAGATGGGGGTGCTATTCTGAGGGCCAGAGTTTGAGGACTCTGGAGTCCCTCAGATCCTGGGTACCAATCCCAGCTCTGCTACTCACTACTGATGTGGCTGCTCTGTGCCTCAGTTTCCCCTTCTGTAAACTTCCAGTGATTTTGATGGTGCCCATCCCATAGTGTCTCCTTAAAGCCTTGGGGCACAGTGGATGTTGGCTCTTACTGTCGCTATTTACTGTGTAATAATTACGAATGTCTCTTCTCTAGCTCTCCCTTTGGGCCAAGCACTGTTCTGAGTGATGTAGCTGCGACCCTGTACCCAGTTTACCGAGAGGTGAAGACACCCGGCAAAGGGGAAGTTGGATAGGCAGAGGCACCCGGCGCCCGAGCCCTGGACTTCCTTACACACCTGTGCTTCTAGGTGAAGGAGGTGCTAACTAAGCAATTTAACACAAGTGGAATGAAGACGAGGGGTAACGGGGTGGGAAGGGAGAACCAAATGAAGAGTCCAGAGCCCTGAACTTCGCTCAGACTCACTATGGGAACCGACGAGTCACTGCACCTCTCTGGGCCTTAGTTTGCTTAGGGCCTGGAGCAGGGAGCCTGTGGTCTCTATGTTCTTGATAGCCTTCCCCAGCCTGGCCTTCTGTGGCTAAACCAAAACTCACACCCAGGCCCCTGGACTCCATTGACAGTGCTCCCCCGACACAGGGCTTCAAGTCTAGGACTTGCGAGGTGGGATTGGAAAAACGCTGTGAAGAAGCCACCCAGCCCCACCTTAGAAAGAGGTGTGTGTGGCCTGGGCCTCCCGCTGGATTTCCACCAAGAACATAGGCAGGTGCGCCTGGGATGGCTCGCTGGAGACAAAGGAGCCTCACAGAGGACGGGCAGAGGGAGGCTGGCCAGCGGAAGGCAGAAGGCCTTGTGTCCCTGCCTATAGCTTCCGTGAATGGCACCATGTGCCAGACATGGACTAACATGGGTCACTAACACGGGTCACTGACCCCCTTCACTGCCTGCCTCTCTGCCCGGATACAAGGGATCCCTGCGCCACAGGGATGCTGCTGCCTCGATGCTCCGTGGCCTGGGCCACCAAAAGCCTCTTCTGCGGGCTGACTTGAGTGCCTCATCCTGTAATCTGAGTTTGATCTGGTCTTGGGGGAAGTGGCTTCTGATTTCTCACCCCTGACCCAACTTTGGTGGGATCCTGGTGGCAACTGGGGGAAGCTTTTGTCCCTCCCTGGATCTAGGTTTTCTCATCATGCCTTCCTCCGGGGATTGGGCAGGTCTTAGAAGGAAGGATGGGGCAGTGTCATAGGATAGAGACCTTGCCCCAGGGGGCCCAGAGCAGGGCTGGTCTTCTCCCTGTGACCCGACAGAGATCTAGCTCCGGGCCCCTCCCTCCTGGCCTGTGCTAGACCCTTCCCCCATCATGCATGTGCACACACCAACCCTGCCGGGCACACACGCGTGGACACCCCCAGGGAATGTGGCCACACCCGTATACACACACCCAGACACATACCATGGCACGGGGGACACGGTTAGACACCCTCCCCGACATTCAAGGACACACATGGGCACCTCCCCACGAATTTGCACTTCTACCCAGACACAGACGAACAAAAGTAGTCAGCCAAACCAAGCCATCCCACACCACAGAGACACGTGAGCACAACCACCCACGCACGCCAGCACAGGGGACGTGGCCATGCTCCCACGCGGGCATTCACTTCGTGTTTGCTGAGTGGCACTTTGTCAGACCTTGTCTGGGGGCCAGGGACACAACAGCGCATGAGATAAAATCCAGGTCCTCATGGGGCTTTTGGGGTCACGGACACACACACACATACACACACCCTTGGGGCCGTGCCCATGCCCGCGCTCAGACACCCAGGGCACAGGCGAATGGCATGTCTCTTACCGTAGCCCAGCACAGCCTTGTTGAGTCTGACCACGGTGCCCGGAAGGGAAGTGCCAACCACCGGCAACAGCAGCGCTAGCAGCAGACCCAGCCCGTGCGCCCAAGCCATGGCTGTCCTGGCCACTGCCCCCAGAGATCTGTGGGCTGGGGTGGGGACAATATCAGAGAGCTTGTCCAGGACACTCCCCCCACTCCAGGCTGCTTGAACCCCACCCACACCTGGAGGTCGCAAGGCCTGCATGGTGATACCAGCCCTGTCTGAGAACCCCCACGTCAGTGCCACGTCTCTGCATCAAGAAAGATCGCCTGCCCTGCCTGCTTCCTCAGGAACCCCAGGGAGATTGGGTCTGGAAGCGGGACCCAAGACCCAGAGAAGATGGGACCTCGCCTGAGGCCACACAGCAAACTAGAGCCGGCTGTAGGACCCAAGCCGTGCCAGAGCAGGAGGATGAGGTTCCTGGGGAGGGAGGCTGAGAGCCGCTTCCTGCCCCGAGGAGAGAGCCCAGGCCCACCACCCCAAGGTCTGGGGCTGTGTTTCCTGATGCCGGGGTCCAGCCCATATGACAGCCCATCCTAGTGTCCCCGCTGTTCGAACCCACCCAGAGGAGGACCCAGGGGAGCTCCGATCCTCATCTCATCCTGTACCCGGTGAGGAATGTCCTAAAAGCGGACCTCTGCCTTCTCCCTCCCCCCCACCCTTCCAACCCAGCCGTGAGCAGATCTGCGTCTGACTCAGGTGTGAGGGCCCACTGCTGAGATGGGCTAGTGGAGGCCCAGCGAAGTGGCACTTGCCCAAAGTCCCCAAATAAGACCGGGGATGGACCCTTCTATAGAAGGCGGTCGGAAGTAGTATTCCCATTGAACAGATGGGGAAGTCAAGGCTCCTTCCTGGAGGAGTGCCAGCCAAATCCCCATTCCTACCTCAGGTGGTTTCCTGGGACAGGTGAATTCTCAGCCCCAGCCAAGGCCTCCTGAGCCCCCTGGCAGGTGCGGAAGCTGCTTTATGAAACTCCTGGGTGTGCAGGGCCCGCTGCGAAGGGACCCAGGGAGGGGCGGGTTTGCTTGTGGTTGCGGGTGTTTTCCCTGCAAACATGGCCTTTGCCAAAATGTTTCATCCTTATATGTGTGATGGGCCTGCCACGTAACCAGGCTGCAGCCAACGGCTATAAGACCCTGGGAATGGGCCACTCTGGGGCCTCCTAGGCCAGGAGATCTGTGGAAAGAGGCCTGCTCTTCGGGGATCCCCCTCATCACCCCAACCAGGCCTGGCCTGGCTCCAGAGGACATGGCTGCCCCTGGCCAGGGGGCTAACTCACTAACCTCTCCAGCCTGGTGCCTCTAAGCTCTCAGAAATGTGACCCTTTTAGGAGGAACAGGAGGCTAATGGAGCCCTAGTCCCAGCCACTGACTGAGCCCCGCTCCTGGTCACACACTGAACCCTGACTCAAAGGGCAACAGACGAGAGGGTTGTCTACGTGTTTGTGAATTTACTGTGCACAGGAAGCAATAGCGTAATGACAGGGAGAGCCCATCTGTCCCTCTGCGTGGCTCAGCTGGAGTATAGGCACAAAGGGACTTGGAGCCTTCCCCCACTCCAGAGCCCTCCATGGCTCCCACTGACTCCATACCAGCCCCTATGCCAGGCCCAGAGGCCACGCCCCGCCCCCCTGTGTTGGATCCCCACTAGGGTCCACAGAACTGCCAGGGACCACAGACACCAGCAAGCCCTCCCCTCAGAGCACGGAGCCCCCCTGCCCAGTGCTCCCTCACACCCTCCTCCTGGCCTCCTGGCCCTCACCGTGGCGGGGGCAAACAGCAGGCTCGGTGGGAAGGAGCACAAATATTGACCAAAGCCACTCTCGGTGTTTGCTCTTGGCATGAATACTTCCTCTTCCTCGACATATCCAGTGTGGGGCGCATTGACTGACAGCCCGCGGACACAAAGGAGGGAGATTCTCAGCCCCTTCTCCCTACAGCAGTGGCCAGCATGGTTGGGTGAGTGCCTGAGACATGCAAAGTGCTCTGCCAGCCACTTTGTCTTCCTCCCCCAGGACAGGAGTGGTTCTGTTCACCTCTAGAGCCAGTGCCTGGAACATACCAGACGCTCAGTGAGTATCTGTTGAATGAATGGATGAATGAATGAATGAACAACTGAAGGGCCCTTGTACCAATTCTGGGGGAAGCATTTCAGGGCTTCCCCTTCACTGAATATTCTCAGAGGTACCGTATGAGTTTCCTATTGCTGCAGTAACAAATTACTACAAACGCAGTGACTTAAAACACAAACTTATTATCTTATATTTCTGGAAGTCAGAAGTCCAACATGGATGTGGCTTGGCGGAAATCAAGGTATTGGCAGGACTTTGTTCCTTTCTAGAAACTCTAGGGGAGGATTCTCTTGCCTGCCTTTTCCAGCTGCCGGAGGTTGCTTTCACAGGCTGCCTTAAGGCCTCATCAACTTCAAACCAGCAAGTTGGGGCTGAGGGTTCCTCATGCTTCCACCCATGTCCCTTCTGCCTCCCTCTTCCATTTACAGACCCTTCTGGGATAAGCCAGAATATTCTTCTATCTCAAGATCAGCTGATTAGTGGGTGACCTTAATCCCATCTGCAAGCCCCGGATCATCTTTGTTCTGTAACCTAACACAGTCCCACGTTCAGGTTCTAGTTTGCAGGCCTTCCTGAGGGGCAAATCTTTGCCTTGTAGGCTAAGTTGGCCCACAGCAACTTAGCCTACAATTTCAGCAACCACCACCCAGGGGCAAAAGGAGTTCCTTTTAGCTTCACAATCCAGATAAACTCTCCATCGGCAGGGCTGACAGGAAAAAAACGAAGCCAGACCTTTCCACTCTGTTATGCTTTTATTTGTCTCCAGGAAATGCAGAATTTTATTAAAACAATAGCATATGCAATATTCTGTGTTCCGCAAAACGTCCACCAGTGAGCAGACCCATATATAAGATGCCTTCACGTGCGGCCTAAGCAGATGGCAAGTCTGGGAAGCTTGGAGCAGGGAAGGAGCTGCAGGGTGAGGGGCACAAAGAAAGCCTGGTCTGGGTATTGGAGCCTCCGCTCTGCTCCTGCCCAGCCGCTGAGATCCTGGCATGACCCTCCCTGTCCTGAGGCCTCATCTTAAAAAGTGGAAAGTGGGTCAGAATGGGTTCAGCCAAGGAGGAGTTCCGGAACCAAGCTAGAGACTCGGCAGAGCCCTCCTGCCCCGCCGCCCCCTGCTCTATGAGGTCACAGTGCCCACAGCTCCACCTGACCTGGTGAGACCCCATGCGGCCCCTGCCAGGGAACGCTAGGAGCTGGTGGCAGCGGCAGCCACTTCTCCCTCGCCAACTCCCGCAGAGCCCCAGTACCATTTCCCCTCGATTTCCTAGAGAAGAAAATCTATGCCACGGTCCTCAAGGAGCCCCGTGGACCCGTGTGACCCACCGGAGGACGTCATCCGGCCCAGGAGGTAAGGATGGCAGCCCCCAACCCTGCTGCCCGGTTCTTTGCAGTTTACCCAATGCTGGCCCTCGGCCCTCGGCCCTCTCCCCGGAGATGAGTGGGCATGACTGACGGCCTTCACAGAGGCAGCGGCCAAGGTCGGGAAGGTTTGGCGGTTGCTTTCCTAAAATCTCCCCGCCAAGGGAGTGGAGGGGCAGTCATCCCTTCAACACGTGCTTACTGAGCACCTATTGTATGTGGGCACTGGGCAGGGTGCCGGGGACATGGGCTGCACCGGCCCCCACGGAGGTCCCAGGCTAGTGAGGGAGAAGGCGGGTAAGTGGGGAAATGCTCACCTCTGCCTATCGCTTGGGCCCCCAAAAGGGGGCGTGTATATTCCAAGAGGGTATGGAAAACAATCCCCTGCGTGAAGGGGAGAACTTACTAGAACTTCAGTGTGTATATTTTCAGCGCATCCTCTTTTGATTTCTATTACTTGGGAATATATGAACAGATTTGCACATTTGAAAGAGTAAATAATATTCATGTGGTATTATATATATAATTTTTTAATTAATTATTTATTATTAATTATTTATTTATTTGACAGAGAGAGATTGAGATCACAAGTAGGCAGAGAGGCAGGCAGAGAGAGAGGGGGAAGCAGGCTCCCCGCTGAGCAGAGAGCCTGATGTGGGGCTAGATCCCAGGACCCTGAGATCATGACCTGAGCTGAAGGCAGAGGCTTAACCCACTGAGCCACTCAGGTGCCTGTGTATATATCATTTCTTAAGAAATAAACATAAATACATTGGGAGAAGGTGTAATAATTAATGTTCAGAGACCATTGTCTTAAGAAATTTAAAAAATGTGTTATCTCACACACCAAAAGTTCCCAAGAGGTGGGTCGCTCCAGAGCACGTCAATTCCATGGGTGTGCAGTGTCCCCGAGACCCAGGTCCCCACTATCATTTTGCTCTCCCTGTTGGCCTCCCCACTGTGACAGCTGGCTAGTGCAGCTCCAGTGGCCCAGAGAAGCATGGCTGTCTAGGTACAAAGAGAATGGGACTTGCTTCCCGTGGGTCTCATTTTAGCAACAAGAAAGTCCCTATACCCAGCCCACCCCACCCCTCACCCCTGCAGACCTCCCCCCAACCCAATAAGCAGCAAGGCGCTGGGGGTAGGCTTAGAGCAATCAGGATTATCGAAACTCACACAGGGTAGGAGGGGGACAAGGGACCAAAATCAGCCTCCTGCCAGCGAGGGAAGGGATTGGCTTTTGGGTGATAACCACCGGTGACTGCCACAGCAGATGGAGTCCTCTTGCTGGGAGACCGAGCAAGTCAAAAGTCTCAAAAGAGACTTGGGTTTGCGGTCGGTCAGACTTGGCTGTGTCCCTGATTCACAGGTTGGGGGTCTCGGGCAAACTTCTCTGCACCTCATTTTCTCAATCTGGAACATGGGGGCACCACGTTTCTTGAAAATTATAAAATGGGATTGTGAATCTTGTCATCCCCAGGGTCGCCCCAAGAGGCCGGAACACCTGCCGGGTAACAGAGGACAATTTGTCGAACCCGAACCCGAGTGAGCAGGGATGGGAGGGGGAGCCCCGGGTCTTTGTGAGGAGCAAGGAGCCGAGGCTCAGAGATGTCCAGAGGGGCACCCCGGGGCCACCCAGCGAGGGGCGGGGTGGGGAGCAGGGATGTCCGCCCCCAGCTCAGGGTGCTTCTCTGATGTCTGCAAGGCACAGGGTCCCTGAGGCTGGCCCTGACATGACAGCCCCGTGCTCTCTGCAGGTGATGCCTTCGTGTTGCCCGTCCGCCTCAATGCCCCAGCCCCGGGCCTGACCCAGTGCCTGCTGGCCTGTGTGTGTACGTATGTACTGAGTACCGCCCTGGCCTTCAGCGTGGGCCGAGGAAAAGGGCCCAGCCACAGGCTGTGCTGACCTGGGGAAGTAAGGCCTCCGCTTGGCTGCCGGGGAGGGAGGGAACTCTGAAAGTGTCAGGGGTGTCATTCCAGCCAGGATCTCTTTGGTGGCTGGAGAGAGGGTGTCGGAGGGAGACACGCCGTTTGGAGGCAGAGCTGTCGGGCGCTCCCCTACTCGACCACCTGCCCGGGCCCTGGACCAGGAGGCCATTGGTGAAGTCATGGGAATGGTCTGATGTGATGCACCCTCACTTCCGGAACATGGTCTGAGCACACCCCAAAGTTCGGCCACCTGCCCCTCCACTTACTCGTCACCCAGTCGTTTCTCGGAACATCTGTTGTAATAGCCGTGCACCCCGTTAGCTCAGCCAGCCAGCCATTCAATGAGTCAACCATCAGTTCCCCCCAACCTTTATCTGCTAATATTCACACCCACCCAGTCGTCCACCTGTCCATCCTTCTAACTAACCTTCCATTTACTCATCTGTCTTCCTACTCGGCCAACTTCCAAGCTGTTGTCTCACCATTCTTCTGTCCGTTCATGCATCCTCCCACCTACTTATCTATCCTGAACCCCAACTTTTTATCCAGTTCCATGCTGGGCAACACAGGGCCCCCAGGGATAAACCAGACAGGGACCCTGCCCTTGAGAAGCTCCCAATGTCTGGGAATGGGCAGAGGCACACCCCAGACTTCTTGTGCTCTGGAGTCACTGTGAGGTAGCCATTAACTGCTAGTCACAAGCCAGGCTCACCTCTAGGACCTGTCCTCCCTCGGAGCTGGTGCTGACCCGTAAGCAGAGCAGGGTTACCCTGGGCTCGATTAGAAAATTGGGAGGGTCTCCCAGCAAGAGGGCCTCACCCCCTGCAAGGCTTTGTAGAGTAAGAACAAGGGTGCAGCTGTTCACGGCTCTCCTGCCTCCTCCGCAGCCTGGATCACCTGCCTGGCCTGCTTCCTGAGGACTCAGGTTCACCAGATTCTGTTCAATACCTGCAGGTGGGCACGAGCAGGCGAGGGGAGGCTGGCGGGGGAGGTTGGGGAACGGGAGCTGGCAGGGGGAGGCTGGCAGGGGGAGGCTGGAGAGGGGGAAGCTGACGGGGCTGGGAACATGCAGCGGGCTACCATGGCAGCCCCCTCACTGGTTTGAACCTCCTCTTGATCACCAGACCACAGAAGACATCCCCAACCTGGCTTTTATTATATCCTCTCTCCTCAGAATGTGACTCCCTCCTTTGCCTGCAGCCTTCCAGAATCCTTCCCCATGCTTCCTTTTTGAGCTGCCTCATTATGCATCCTGCTGTGGACCCACTGGGCCAGCAAGGCTAGGGTTCTTACCCCCTGGGCCTGCTATTCCTGTTTATGCCCCAGTACCTTGAAACATGCTGTTTTTCCTGCTTGGAGTGCAGGTCCCATCCTTTCCCTTCACCTTTCTGGTCCATGCAAACTCCTCCAAATTCCTACAGAGCTTTCCACATCATTCATTCACTTAGAGTTTGCATTCCAAACATCTTAATACCTATTCTGGACCCAGCCTTGACTCTCACCACTCCTGAGCTCCCAGTCAGAGGAAGGCAGACAGACACCAAAATCAGTGGTAAGAGGAGGAGGTCAGTGTTGACTCTGGAGGTCACAGAATGAGGGGATGTTCATTTGTGCTGAGCTCTGAAGGATGTGGTCACCAGGACAGAAGGGAAGGGACAGACAGTTTGCAGATAAAGGGTGTGAAGAAGATGTGGGTGACCACTGTCAGTGGATCTCTGATGGCCCCAAATACTGGGTAAGAGCTTTCTTTCCCTGTGATGCTGTGCAGCCCCAGGACTCAGCCAGCATCTTGGAGTGGGTGTCTCACTGCCCAGGGTGGGTCCTGCCCTGCCAGGTAGGAAAAGGGCAAAGGCCAGGCCAAGACTTGCTAGCTTGTGCAAAGCCCTTCTTCACCTTGACTGCTGATTCTCTGTCTTCCAGATGCAAGCTATTCTTCCAGAAGCTCATGGAAAAGACAGGTGTTCTGGTCCTCTGTGCTTTTGGTACGTTTCCAGGGCCCTGGCCCAGGTGGAGGTATCCCTGAGCTCTCACCCAACCTGGGGAGGGAAAGAGTGAAGGCTCTGACACTGACTATGTCATCCTAGGCAAGACAGTGACCCTCTAGGAGCCTCAGTTTCCCCATCTGTCTAATGAGTGTTGCTGTGAGGAGTAAATTAACTGATGACCAAGGAAATTTTTGGAAAGCTAAGAAAAGCCTTGAAAACTGTAAAGTTCTCCCCCAACCATGACACGATAATTATTACCGACTTCTGAGTTTTCTGTGGCTCCTTCCGGCCACTGCTATCACCTCCCACATCATGGCTTTACTTTCCCAAGCAAAGGGATCTCCTCTCTCCACTCAAGCATATTGGCCCAGGGACTTGGGGTCCGGGGAGGGGTGTGGATTTCCTAGGAAATTAGAAATTCCTAGGAAACTTAACCTAACAAATAACATTTTTTAAAATAACAGCTTTATTGAGATATAATTTGCATACCATAAAGATCACCATTTTTCACATGTCTAATTCACTGTTTTTTAGTATATTCACAAAGTCCTGCACCCATCACTACTATCAAATTCCAGTATGTTCACTACCCCCAAGAAGACATTCCTTAGTCCCTATCTATCATTTCCCATTCCCCCTCACCCCAGACCTAGACGACCAATCGCTAATCTACTTTCTGTCTCTATGGATTTGCCTATTCTGGGCATTTCATATAAATAGAATCATATTATACTATGGGGTCTTGGTGGTTTCTTTCACTTGTCATTCTGTTCTCAAGGTTCATCCATGGTGTAGCGTGGCTCAGCATTTGACCCTTCTTTATGGCTGAAAATATTCCATGTATGGATATGCCACATTTTGTTTGCCCATCTACTGTTTGATAGATATTACAATTCTTTCTGCTTTTTGACCACCATTAATAATGTTCCTGCAAGTGTTCCAGTAAAATGTTTGTGTGGATATGTGTTTTAAATTCTCTTAGATATGTATTTAGAAGCAGAATTGGCTGAGTTATGCAACAAGTCTCTACTTAACTATCTGAGGACTTACCAAATTTTTTTCCAAAGTAGCTGCACCATTTTACATTCCCACCAGCATGTATAAGGGTCCAATTTCTCCACATCCTCACCAACACTGGTTATTATCTGTCTTTTAGTTTAGCCATCTGAGGGTGGTGGTGGGTATCTCATTGTGGTTTTTAGTTCATTTCCCTAATGACTAATGATGTTGAGCATCTTTTCATGTGCTTATTGGTCATTTGTAGATCTTCTTTGGAGAAATGTCTATTCAGATCTTGGCCCATTTTTAAATTGGCTTGTCTTTTTGTTATTGACTTGTAAGAGTTTCTTATATAGTCTGGATACAAGTCCCTTATCAGATATACAATTTGCAAGTATTTTCTCCCATTCTGTGGGTTGTCTTTTCATTTTCTTGATGACACAATTTTTTTAATTTTTAAAAAAGATTTTATTTATTTATTTGAGAGAGAGAGTGAGCAAGAGAGAGAGAAAGCGTGCACAAGCTGAGGAAGAGGCAGAGGAAGAGGGAGAATCAGACTCCCTGCTGAGCAAGGAGCCTGTTGTGGGGTTCAATCCCAGCACCCTGGGATCATGATGTGAGCTGAAGGCAGATGCCTAACTGACTGAGCCACCCAGGCATCCCAAATTTTTAAAATGTTGATGAAATCCAATTTATCTATATTTTCTTTTGTCATATATGTGCTTTAATGTCAGATGCAACAAACTATTGCCTAACTTAAAGTTATAAAGACTTACTACCACTTTTTCTTCCAAGATTTGTATAGTTTTAGCCCTTACATTTAGATCTATGATCCATTTTTGTGCTAATTTTTGCATATGGTGTGAGGTAAGGATCCAACTCCATTCTTTTGAATGTAGATATCCAGTTGTTCGATTTATTGAAAAGACTATTTCTGCCTTATTGAATCGTCTGGCACCCTTATTGAAAATCAATTGATCATAAATGTGAAGGTTTATTTCTGGGTTGTTAATTTTGTTCCCTTGATCTATATGTCTATTTGCCAGTACTACCCTGGATTGATTGCTATAACTTTATAGTAAATTTTGAAATCCAGAAGTTTGAGTTCTCCAACTTCGTTCTTCTTAAATTATTTTGGCAGCCTGGGGCGCCTGGGTGGCTCAGTGGGTTAAGCCGCTGCCTTCGGCTCAGGTCATGATCTCGGAGTCCTGGGATCGAGCCCCGCATCGGGCTCTCTGCTCTCTCGGGGAGCCTGCTTCCTCCTCTCTCTCTGCCTGCCTCTCTGCCAGCTTGTGATCTCTCTGTCAAATTAAAAAAAAAATTATTTTGGCAGCTATACTCCTTTACATTTCCATATGAATTTTAGGATCAGTTTTTCCATTTCTTAAAAAAAGTCTACTGGAATTTTGAGAATGATTGCATTGATTCACAGATGAATTTGGGGAGTAGTGTTAGCTTAACAATATTAAGTTTTCCAATCCATGAACATGGGTTATCTTTCCATTATTGATATATATCTCCATGTCTTCTTTAACTTCCTCCAATTATGTTTTGTCTCTTTTAGAGTGCAAGGTTTGCACTCTGTTAAATTTATTCCAAGTATTTTCTTCTTTGAGATGCTATTGTAAATGAAATTGTTTTCTTAATTTCATTTTCAGATTGTTTATTGCTTGTGTTTAGAAATAGGATTGATTTTCATATACTGATCTTATATCCTTGCTGTTCTGATACTGGGCAATACACTCAGCCTTAGATACTTTAGGATTCTTTATGCAAGGTATTGTCATCTGCCTTTTATTTATTTTTCTTGACTAATTGACCTGGCTAGAACCTTCAGGACAATGTTAAATAGAAACAACAAGAGTAGGGGCACCTGGGTGGTTCAAGTAGGTTAAGCATCTGCCTTTGGCTCAGGTCAAGATCCCAGGGTCCTGGGATAAAGCCCTACATTGGGCTCCTTCCCCAAGCAGGGAGCCTGTTTCTCCCTCTCCCTTGCTTGTGCTCCTCTCACTCTCTCTCAAATAAATAAATAAAATCTTAAAGAAAAGGAATAGCAAGAGTAGACATACTAGTCTTGTTCCTTATCTCTGGAAGAAAGCATCCAGTCTTTTACCATTAAGCATGTTGTTAGCTGCGGGTTTTTCATACATGGGTTTTACCAGATTGAGAGAGTTCCATTCTATTCCTGGTTTGTTGATTGTTTCACAATCAACATAAATTTTAAAGACTTTTAATAATGGCTTGAATGGTAGGATTTCAGGTAGTACAGAGATCATAAAATGCAGGGAAGACCATCTTATTTTCTTCTCTTCATCAATTATCCCCAGTAGAATTGGGACAGGGGAAGGAGATGGGACATGGATTATTTGGTTTATGTGAGACACTTTGCATAGATGATATTGTTTGATCATGAAGTGGATATTACTGTTATTCCCATTTTACAGAGGAAGAAATTTAGGTATAGAGAGATTAAGTAAGTTCTTCCAAAGTTGTGCAATGTTAGTGCCAAGGCTGGAATTTGAATCCAGATACCTTAATGCCAAAGCCCAAGCTTTTAACCTTTCATCTTAAATGGCTTCCTTTCATTCTCTTGTCCTCACAGGATTCTGGATGTTTTCTATGCACTTACCATCCAAAATGGAAGTCTGGCAGGTGAGTGTGTGCTCTTTTCAGGCCCCACCACTGACTAACCTCACTCCAACCAGACAATGTTGCCTCCATCAGCTTCTCTCACTCTCACCATATCTGGACTCTAGTCAGTTCCTGACTCATCCCAGACCCAAATCTCTGCTCCTGCCACAACACCTACCTGGAACCCATCTCTCCCACCAAAATGTGACTTTAAAAGGTCAGATACAATAGTTCTTGTTCTTACAGAAGGACTCTCCTCTAACTCACTCCCAGAGGTGACCTATCTTTCCTTTGCCAAGTCTCCCTCCTAAAGTGGGAGAGTGAGGATGGAACACAATTCTCTCTCTACACAAGGCAGTTTGTTCTCAAATGAAATGAGACCATTTGCTTTGTAGTTCCTGGGGAAGAAAGAGGAGGAAATCAGTGGCCAGAGATCCTTGTCAGAGGACAGTAAAAAGTTTCAGAAGGCCTAAAGAGAAAAGGGATCTGAGGAGCTTGTCCCTCCCTCTCCTCTTCTCCCCTTTTAGACTCCTTTAAATACTTCAGGATCCAGCTAAAGTGTAACTTCCTGCAGAAGTTACAGGTGGAGGTGATGACATTCCCCTTTCCTCCCACAATTTTCTGTAATCATGAATGCAATATTTTGTAATCATGACTATTTTCCCAACTGTATCGGGAGCTCTCTTGAAGACAGAGCCAGGTCTGATTCATTCCAGTGATGTCCACCTAAGGGCTGGGGCACAGTGCTACCACTATCAATGTTGGTTGACTGATGATCAGATGGAAATGTGGAATGGAGAGAGAATGGATGGGACAATGGAAGTGATGAATTCAGGGATGTGGGGAAATGGCTGTGGGGATAGATGAATGGATGAATGGGAGATTGGATGGATGAGAAAATGGACAGATGGAAGGGCAGATGGGATATACAGGTGGATAAATGGATGGATGGATGGATGGATGGATGGATGGATGGATGGATGGATGGACATATGGTTGCTGAGAGGTTGGATAGATGGGAAAGTGAATGGTTTGGTGAAAGAGTCAATATATAAGTTAAGTTATATGGACAGGAGGGTGGATGAATAAGGAAATTTGGATAAATGGAAGAGTAGATGAGTGGGAAATGTGTTTGGATGGATTAGTAGATGGGTGGAAGGGTGGATGGATGTGGATGGATGGATTTTAAATGGAGGTTATATTGGGTTTTGGATAGATGGTAGGTGGGTGAATAGATAGATTTATGGTTGTGGGAGAATGGATGGATAAAGTTCAATTGGGCCCAGATTAGGCCATCTGAAAAAGATCCCTTGCTTTCCTCAACACCCTACCAGGATGACAGCATAAATAGTCCACTGCAAAGCTTGAGGTAAGAAGAATCTGCTAATTATCACCTAAAGAATAATCTGCTTATTATCACCTAAAAACCAGAACTATATCTAGGGCCTGTGATGTATTGCCTAAAATTTTGGGCTCTGCCATCAGACCAACCTAGATTTAAATCCCAGCTCCCATACTTCCTACCTGGCTAAATTTTTGCAAGCTACTTCACTTCTCTGGGCCTTTGTCTTCTCATTTATGAGATGAAGCTAACACCCACTTTGCTCTGGGTAATTATGAATATTAAAGAAGATGCAAAGTGTTCCGAATAATTCCTAGCCTAAGGTTAGTGCTCAGCAAATGGTAGCTGAGTAGAAATTTTAACTAACAAGATACCACCTGGTGGCAGCATCCTTAATTGCAAATAAATATTCAGGAATATTTGGAAGGAGTAAGTTGAATTTTAAAATATTCCAAGTAGGAAGAGGAGCATGAGTAGTATTTCAAAGATAAGAACCTGATGGATAGGCCAGGAGAGTGAGAAAACGTGATGCTAATTCTCTGTGGGCTGACTGACAAAAGCAGAAGCTGAGGGTGACAAGAGCAGCATCACAAACCAGTTGGTCCATGTTTTAACCCCTTCCTCTTAAGAATGTACCAGGAGAAGGTGCGGCATCACACTGGGGAAATCCAGGACCTCCGAGGTAACATGACCCAGCTCATTGCTAAGCTCCAGTTGATGGAAGCCATGTCAGACGAGGTGAGATACTGGCCATTCTCCTCCCAAACATTTGACTTCTCTCTTTGTTTAATGCCTTATTTCATTTCTCAAGTTTTAGTGGAGCACATCCCCCAACAACTTCCTGGAAGAGAGTGAAATAGGAGACTTATTAATTTGCTTAGAACTTGCACATTTGAAAATATCTTTATTTTATTCTTGCCTTTGATTGATAGTTTTGCTGGGTATAAAAGCCTTGCTAGGAAAGTTTCCCCTGAAAATTTTGAAGGAATTCCACTACTGTGTTCTAGTTACACTGTTGCTGTTGAGAAGTGTAATAGTGCTAGTATTGGTCCTTTGAGTATGGTCTGTTATTTTTTTTTCCTATCTCTGGGAGTTTGTAGGGTGTTCTTCTTATTTCCAGTGTTCTATATTTAACCTGTTTGGGGTGGGGTTGCTGAGCTTATTGGATCTATGGGTTGATGTTTTTCAATAGTTTTTTAAATTTCTTAGCTATTATTTCTTAAAAAAAATTATTTATTTATTTGACAGAGAGAGAGTGAGAGAGGGAACACAAGCAGGGGGAATGGGAGAGGGAGAAGCAGGCCTCATGCTGAACAAGGAGCCCGAGGTGGGGCTTGATCCCAGGACGGTGGGATCATGACCTGAGTTGAAGGCCGATGCTTAATTATTGAGTCTCCAAAACACCCCAGCTATCGTTTCTTAAAGTACTGTTTCTTCCTCATTATCTATCTCCATTCCCAGGACTCCAGTTACATCTATGCTAGATTTTTAGAGTGTGTTCCATGTAATTCCTATGCTATTACCTGGCGTGTTTTATTTTCATTCTTTTTCTCTATATGCTTCAGTTTTTGATGTTTTCTATTCACATTTCTTCAGGTTCACTAATGATCTAGTATTCTGTTCTGTCCAATCTACTATTAATTTTTTTCCAATAAGTTCTTAATTTCATATGTTGCATTATTTAGTTCTGAAATATACTTTTGATTCTTTTTCATAAATTTTAATTCTGTGGTGAAATTCTCCAACATAATTCTCTAATAAATTTTATTTTCTTTTATTTAACATATTATCATAGTTATTTTAAATCCTTGTCTGCTAAATCCAATATTTGGATCATCTACGGTCTTTTTCTATCATCTGTTTTTCTTTGGAGTATCTATCATATGGTCCTGTCTCTTCATGTCTAGATATTTTTTTGTTTTCAGGACATTGTATATGAAGTGATTATATGCTCCAGATATAAATTATAACTTCAACTAGAGAATGTTCTCCCTTTTCTTTGTAAGGAAGATGAGTACTCTGATCACTTCTATGTAGACCTTCATTCAGCTGATTCAGACCTGGCTTGCAATTTTTGAAAGATTTAGTCAGAGGTTAAGGGTAACCCTTCAATATCCTGCCCATGCAGCTTCAAACTTTTGGTAGATCTCTTAATGGGAAAGACTGACCACATGTCTGAGGCTTCCCAAGTCTCCAATTTTGTCTTCCAGCCTTGCATCAATGCAAAATCTCTGACCCCAGGGGTAACCTCTGCCAGGGACAAGCTTGGATTCTCAGCCTTTAATTGTGCCCATGATTGGTTTAGTCCTTAGGTGCAGCTACAGCTTCTCAGTATTTATTCACCACTCCTTCTAGGGCAGTGGTTCTTAGAGTATGACCCCCGTACCAGCAACATCAGCATTACCTGGGGAAATACTAGAAATTTGAGTTAATGGGCCACCCCCCAACCTACTAAGGATGGGAACCAACCATCTGTGTTTCAACAAGCCCTCTGAATGATTCTGATATATACTAGGAAGATGTTTGTAAGGCTTTAATCTCTCACTTAGGTTTATTTGAGGTCCCCTCACTAAAAGGGACTTAGTTTCCCAAACGTTGTGAAACTGGGAAGTTTTACTCTGTCTTTCAGAAGTTTTCAAGTAGCTCTTTAACCTCTTCCACAGTTCTGGGTTGCAATTAACATCTTATGGGGAAACTATTCAGGTTTGAGGCTCATCAAGTTTCTACTTTTGTCCTTTTAGTCCTTTGTGACTATTAAAATCTTTGCTGCTTTCTCTTTCACCAGTAGCAGCCCTTATTCAGCCTAAGCCCAAGTCTTCAGCCCATGCCCAGAATTAGCAAATGCCCTCAGGAATTAAAATATTGTCAGGAAATTTCAGAATGGTTCTCTCCTCTATAGAATTTTAATCCTTCTTGTCCTCATTGCTCCCATAGCTCAGTGGTGGCTTTAAAATATGATTTATAAACTATATGGCTTTTCCTAGTTGTTTTTATAGTGGAAGAATTGATCCTCTTTAATTTACTAAATCTTACCTGGAAGCCCTACATCTCACCTTACATCTTAAATGTCATGATTGTATGCCTATGGGCTGGCTACCCTTGGGACCATTACAATGTGGAAATTCATGTCTTTTAGCCCTAAAAAGTCTTCTTTACTCGTGTGATTAAATGGGTATTTTCCCCCCAGCCATATCTGTTTTATTCT
This sequence comes from Lutra lutra, assembly GCF_902655055.1. Taxonomy (NCBI): domain Eukaryota; kingdom Metazoa; phylum Chordata; class Mammalia; order Carnivora; family Mustelidae; genus Lutra; species Lutra lutra. Next base: position 118,584,963 of record NC_062286.1, on the reverse strand, counting down.
CATTTTTTAAACTCCTATTGTTTGGATGTTAAATTTCTGAACTCATCTTCTGTATTCTTCCAATTCTCCCTTTTTTCTTCTCTTTGTTCTGAAATTGAGAACATGATCTCAACTTTATCTACCAAAACTTCTACTGGGTTTTTTGTTTCTGTTAATATATTATGAATTCCCAAGAATTTTCTTTTTTGCTCTCTGGGTGTTCCTTTCCATAGATTTCTATTCTTATTTTATGGATGAAATATATTTTCTAACATTTTGGGGGTTTGTTTGTTTGAAGATTTTATTTATTTGACAGAGAAGGAGGGGGAGCAAGCACAAGCAAAGGGAGTAGCAAGCAGGGGAGGAGCAGGATATCCCCACTGAGCAAGGAGGCTGATGCGGGGCTCCATCCCAGGACCCTAGGGATCATGACCTGAGCCAAAGGCAGCCACTTTAACCAACTGAGCCACTGAGGTGTCCCCTTTTCTTACCTTTTGGAGGTTAAGCAGGTCATCAAACTTTCCAAGTTTCCACATCAACAAAACAAATCATAATAACTGTCCTGTAACACCGTGGCTAGTCTGGTTACTCTTGTCACACATCAAACCACTCCAAAATTTGGTGATGCAAAACAATAATTTGATCACTCTCAGAGATTCTGTGGGTCAGGGATTCAAGCAGAATGCTATTTTGTTTGCCACTGTTCCACAATGTCTGAGGCCTCACCTGGGAAGACCTGAAGGCTGGGGTGACTTGGCAACTCTATCTGGACCCATCTGGAAGTTTCTTCACTCACATGTCTAGAAGTTGATATTGGTTATCAGCTGGGAACTCAAGGCTGTTGATGAAAGCACCCATACTTGGGGTCTCAGTGCTGTGTGGTCTTCCTCACAGCATGGTAGCTGGCCTCCAAGAATGAGTGTCCCCAGAGGACCAAGTAGAGCTGTAGCCCCTTTTAGGCTTAGCCCAGAAGTCACATGGCATCACCTCTGCCGTAGCCACAGGCCCTCCCAGACTGATGGGAGGGAACTTTAGTTTAGTATTAAAGTCATATTGAAAGAAAAGTATGTCACAGGAGACTTTGCTGTGGCCATTTTGGGGAAATACAATATGCCACAGTTTTCAAGAGTCTGATACAAATAATAGCCAGCCTTTCCTGAGCACCAACTAGGTTAAGTGCTTGCAGGCTGTATCTGGCAGGAGAGCTAGTAGCTAAGAGCCCAAATGCTGGAACCGAAGTGCCTGGGTCTGCCTCTTACCAGCTATAGGACTTCGCACGCGCTACCCTGTTGTTGTTTTTTTTTAAGATTTTATTTATTTATTCATGAGAGACAGAGACAGAGGCAGAGGGAGAAGCAGGCTTCCTGCTAACAGGGAGCCCAATGCAGGACTCGATCCCAGGACCCTGGGATCACAATCTGAGCCAAAGGCAGATGCTTAACTGACTGAGCCACTCAGGTGCCCCCCTACACTCCCTTTTGTACCCTAGTATTTTTATCTTTAAAATAGGGGTGATCATAGCACATACCTCCGAGGGTTGTTATGAGGGGCTAAGAGTGAACACATGGGACACCGAGGACGGTCCTGGCACACAGGAGCAGCCTTATAAGTCCTGGCTGTCATCCCCACAGTAGCAGGAGGGGGACACGAGTATCATCCCCGTGTTCCAGACAAGAAGGCCTGGATTCAGAGGGGATGTAACTAGCCCCAAACCCCTCAGCAGTGAAAGTCTGTCTGACCCCAGAACCCCTGCCACTTCACTTCACCCAGATTCCTGTCCCACGTGGGACACCCTGTCATGGGGCATGTGGAAGCACCGAGGAAAACCAGTGTAGAGGTGGGGTAGGGTGGCTCTGTGTCACCTGGGCCTCCTCACAGTGCAGCAACTGGGGGAATCTTGTGCCAAGACCAGCCACCGTCTCCACAGGCAGGGGTAAACAGTTAAGGACAAGGGAGTTCCTGCAGCTGCCTGTCATCTGGCGTGAACACACACGGGGACGTGATCTGGGGACGTCAGCACACAGCTTGTGTTTTCTATCTCCTTAGCAAAAAATTGCCCAGAAAATAATGAAGATGATACAAGGAGATTTTATTGAAAAGCCAGACTTTGCCCTAAAGTCTATAGGTAAGTGAGTCCCCCTCGCCCCCCATCCCCCACTAATCTGCCCTCCTCAAGTTTCCCCAGAAGCTCTTCAGACGATGGATTTCTGTTCGGGTCTGATGCACTCTCTGCTACCGGAAAGTTCACGGTCAGAACTAACCTCTGTCCCCCAGATGATTTTCTTGCTACAATTTTCTGTTGTCGAAAGGGGAGCTGAGGCAGGGAGAGGAGGTCCCCACAACCCGTCTACCCATTCACCATCCTCCAGACCCAGAGGCCAGCAGAGCCACACCTGCCCCACGTCGGGGAGTCTGATCACATAAAAACCAACTGGGGACGATTGCAAGTGGGAATCAGTGCTGTGGAAAACCAGAGCAGGTGGTGGGGAGAGAGGGGCCCCGGGCAGAGGGGTGTGCGGGAGGACCTTTGAGTTGCGACCTGGCCAGGAGGGAGAAGTATTTCAGACCCAGGGGAGCGCCTGTGAAGTTACCCCCATGTGGACACAGCAGGAGCGCAGGAGGAACATAGGGAAGAAGGTGAGGTGGGGTGGGCAGGGGGCACTGGCTGGCTGGGCTAACCCAGACCCAAGGGCATGAGGGGTCAGAGGGCATTGGCTTAGGCTCTCAGGGCAGGAGTGCCCTCCTCTGTGAAACAGTCCTAACAATAGCCGTGGAAATAATGAGGTTGACATCAACACGGAGGGAAGGACTTTGGTGGGCTAACTCATCTCCTCACATCAGTCCTGTGGGGTGGACGTTAGCATTCCTATTGGTGCTACTCTTCTTACTCCCATCTCCCAGAGAACACTGAAGTCCAGAGAGGGCCAGTGACTCACCCAAAGTGCTTGCCTGGTGCCTGGTCCGGGCCCAACCTGACCCTCCCTCCCATACAGGGGCCTCCATCGACTTTGAGCAAACGTCAGCCACATACAACCACGACAAGGCTCGCTCCTACTGGAACTGGATCAGGCTGTGGAACTATGCGCAGCCCCCGGACGTGATCCTCGAGGCAGGGGGGATTGGGGGGATGAGGAGAGAGTGGTAGGGGTGTGGTCAGGGTTCTGGGAGCAGGATCTGGAAGCAGACACTGGGGGTGCGCACAAAGGGGGTGGGGCCCCAAGGTTGGGGGAAAGGTAGGAATAGGAGACAGAAGAGGCAGGGGCAGGGAAGGGCGGCCTGCTTTGGCACTGGAAGGAGCCCCCGCACCTCCCCCTCAAGACTTGAGGGTCAAGGAACCCTCACAGCCCCAAGCAGGCCCCTGCCCTCCCTGTGCTGGGCTGAGGGAAGGCTCATTCTGGCTGCCAGCTCTCAGGGGAGCTTCCTGGAGTTGGTGGTGTTTGAGCTAAGCTTTGTCGATGGAAGATCTGGCTCATCCAGGAGGCAAAGGGCAAAGGAGGTCCAGGGAGCCAGGGTGGGACGAGGAATTCACCTTCACTCACCCACCCAGCATAGCCCCCACTGCACCTGCCCCTTCCAGCCCAACATGACGCCTGGCAACTGCTGGGCTTTCTCGGGGGACCGAGGCCAGGTGACCATCCGACTCGCCCAGAAGGTCTACCTGTCCAACCTGACACTGCAGCACATCCCCAAGACTATCTCACTGTCAGGCAGCCTGGACACCGCTCCCAAGGACTTTGTCATTTACGTGAGCATGCCCCAGCAGGGAGCGAGGCTTGGCTAAGGGGACAGCCTCTTATGGCGGGACTCTAGGCACTCCGTCTGCACAACCCAATGTGCTAGGGGGGCCGGATGGGGCTCTGTTAAGGCTGAGGGTGACCAGGTTCTGAGTTGATCACAGCCTTTGAGGTTGGAAGATAAGCAACTACCTTATTTCAAGCCAAGCTTTTCAGAGCCAGTTTGGTCTTCAGATGCCATTAACAAGGAAACTGAGGTCCAAAAAGGGTCAGGGAAAGACCCAAATCCTACAAGTCAATGACAGTTAGGAGAGAACCCTCGGGCTTTTGATTCCCAGTAGAATGCTCTTTCCTAACCAATATTCTGTCCTGCAATGGAATGATGCCCAACGAGGTAGGGAGTTCCCCATCCTGGGAGGTATGCAAGTCTCGGCTGCAGAGGGGCAGCACCCTCTGAAGGCCCTGCCAGATACCTGATACTTTTTCCTTGGTTCTGATTCTACAGGGCATGGAAGGCTCTCCCAGGGAGGAGGTATTCCTGGGGGCATTTCAGTTTCAGCCAGAAAACATCATTCAGATGTTCCAGCTCCAGGTAACTGAGAATAGCAGCCCGTGTTGAGCACATATTGAATGTACACATGTGCAGGGCTTTCCCCAGGGAACCCCTTCTCACCCCCCCACCGGGTGTGCACAATGGTCACCAGCCCACGTGACAAGCGAGGGAACTGAGACTCAGAGTATGGAGCCACTGCCCAGGGCCAAAGTGGGACCCCGAGGAGATCCATCCAGCTTCTAGGATTACATCATTTCCCCCAGCCTACCTACTGCGGTTCCTCCAGGGACAGCAGATGTGGAACAGGCTGCTGCTGGCTTCCAAATTAACATCTCTGTGCTGGGAGGCCCCGTCATCAGGTCCTGATCTAACAGAGGCCTGAAGGGGTGGAAGCCGGGAACAGCAGCAGGACTGTGAGGGGTGGATGGTAGAATGGTGCTGAGACTCAGGCTGACACTGACCCAAACCCCGACCCCACAAATCTGCGTGATCTTGGCCATTTCCTTCCTCTCGGGGCCTCAGGTTCCCCTTTGTAATTCCCTAGAAGGTTCAAAGCATCCAGTGAGATCTCAAAGGCCAAGACCCCAGCTTTTGCGTGGCTCCATCCCTGAGGGGAGGGTGGGGGGTAAGAAGAGGAGGAGGCAGCTCTCACTGAGCGAGTGTCTACCAGGTGGCAGGCCAGTTAGCTCCAGGACCTTGTTTCATGCCCACAACAAACCTGGGAAGCAGATATTACCCTTCCATCCTACAGAGAGGGGAAACTGAGGCCCCACAGGGGGCAACAATTTGCCCTTGGGTCCCACAGCCCTATGTGCCAGGGCCCGACGGCTGGGATGCTTTCTCAGTCACAGTATATCTGTCCTTCTGGCCTCAGCAACTTCCATCTCAGCCCCTGAGTGTCAATTTCCTGTGTGGCTTCAGGATAGTCCATTCTGCTCTCTGAGCCTCAGTTTTCCCACCTGTGAAATGGGAGAGTTCCCTTCCACCCCCAAACATCCCTCTGGACAGGCAGAGTGGAAGCCAACGGATCCATGTCTGTGAGTCTCTTCCAGAACCAGCCTGCCCGAGCTTTTGGGGCTATCAAGGTGAAGATATCGAGCAACTGGGGAAACCCACGCTTCACCTGCCTGTACCGGGTGCGCGTGCACGGCTCCGTGACCCCACCTAGAATGCCCTAGAGAGCACCCGAACCAGAGCCCCCACCCCAGAGAGATTAAAGTTTATTCTTCACAGCCCAGCCCAAGTCTGAGTGTTTCTTGGTGCCAGAGGGATGGTGGGCTACCACGTGGTATCTGAGGCCATGGTCTAAAGTGTCCAGGCCCCCTTACAAGAGCTTCACGAGGCCCCATTTCACAGAGGCAGACATTGAAGACTCCAAGCGAAAACTCGCCAGAGGTCGCCACTCACAAATGCAGCACCAGGATTTAAAGCTAGGCAGTCTCCCCTGTACCTAAGCCATCTCCCTGGCTTCACATCCCCTGGCTCTGCCCCTGACTCAGCTGTGACCTTGGGCAAGACCTGGCCCTCCCAGGGCCTCAGTGTACCCATCTGTACAACAGAACAAGATTGTGGCTGTTGTGTCAAATGAGGTGGGGGATTAGATGTCCCACCCTTGCCCACCACAGAGTGTTCCATCACACAGACCATCTACTGTGTGACATTAGGACACACACCCTCTGTGGACCTGCTTTTTCCCAGGTATTACATATCTATTCCATGTTGGGCCTCCAGAGATGATAAGTAAACATAGTAAAAAGAACCCACAGAACAGGAGAAAATATTTGTAAATGATATAGCTGATAATGAATATCCAGAATATAGTGAGACTCCTAAAACAACCACAACAAGAACAACAACGACAAAAAAATCAAAAATGGGCGGAAGACTTGAATAGACATTTCTCTTTAGAAATATACAAATGGGGGTACCTGGGTTGCTCAGTTGGCTAAGCAGCTGCCTTCAGCTCGGGTCATGATCCCAGGTCCTGGGATCCAGTCCCACATCGGGCTCCCTGCTCAGCAGGAAGCCTGCTTCTCCCTCCCTAACTCCCTCTGCTTGTGTTCCCTCTCTCTGTGTCTCTGTCAAATAAATAACATAAAATCTTTAAACAAACAAACTGGCAGCCAGATACACTAAAAAAAGAGAGAGAAATATACTAGTGGCCAATAAGCACACTGAAGATCACTAATCAGTAGAGAAATGAAAATCAAAACTCCAATGAGATACCATCTCATCCATTAGGATGGTTACTACAAAAAAACCAAAATAAGAGTTGATGAGGAGGCGGAGAAATCAGAACTGTGTGCGCTGTTGGTGGGGACACAAAATGACACAGCCACAGCGGAAGACAGCAGGGTGTTTCCTCAAAATATTAAAACTAGCCCTGCCGTTGATCCAGCAATCCCACTGCTGGGTGCATACCCATAAGAACTGAAAGCAGGCTCTCCAAGAGGCATCTGAACACCCATGCTCATGGCGGCATCGTTTGCAACAGCTAGAACGTGGAAGCAGCCCATGTGTCCAACAGCCGGTGAACAGACAAAATATGACATGTACACACCATGGAATATTATTCAGCTTGGAAGAGGAAGGAAATTCTGTAATAGGCTACAACACGGATGAACCTGGAGGACATTATGCTAAATGAAGTTCCAGAAAGACAGACACGGTATTATTCCGCATACATGAGCTGCTGAGTGTGGTCCAATTCTTAGGGATAAGAGGTAGATTGGTTGTCAGGGCCCGGGGGCCAGGGGCCGGGGAGAATGGGGAGCTAATGGTTTAACTGCAGAGACTTTCAGTTCTGCAAAACGGAACGAGCTCTGGCAATGGCGGGTGGTGATGGGGGCCCCTGATTACGAATATAGTGAATACCACTGAGCTGTAACCTTTAAAATAGTTAAGATGGTAAATTTTGCTATATGTATTTTACCATGATAAAAATTCTCTCTCTCTCTCTCTCAATCTCACACACACACACACACACACACACACACACACACACACACACAGCTATAAAATACCTTAAATCCTTTAATGGAGAAAATTTGGGATACTTTAGAAACTTAAGAAAATCCTATAAATTCAGATAGCACATTCTATCATCACTGTATACTGTGAGACATGCAGATGTAAATTTTTTGAAGTTTCTCTTCCCTAAAGCAGTCACTCATTTTGCATGCATAATCTTTGCCTTAGCTGAGTCCCACCTGTTTACTATTTACTCAAGAGCTTACAGAAGTGCTGAAAACAGTATCCAGGGTCATTACCTACTGTGACTCCAACCACAGAGCTCTCAGCACAGAGCATGGCACACAGTGGGCGCTGAGTAAATGATCACCAAGGTGATTGTCACCCTTTATCCCCAGGCAGGTGATAGGAGGCCCAGTCCTCTGGGGAAGTGAGTGGTGACAGTGCCCCTAAGCAGGGTCCCAGAGTGGCAGACAGGCTGACCAAGCTGGAAAGGGCCCAGGGAATGGAGCCTACAAGGGAGCGAATTCATCCAGGAAGGGGCAGGCAAGTACAGATGCTGGCAAGGGTCCAGCTGGGCATTAGAAGGATGGATAAATCAGAAATATGTTAGTCTCCTGGGAGGGCACCCTGGACTGGCACCTGTCCTGGTGGAGAATCCATCCCTCTGGCTATCCGCCAGGCCCCTCACTGGCACCTGGCCCTAGGACCTGGCCTCCCATGGTCTACACAGTGGGATGGGCTTCAAGGGGTCCCCTCTTACTCCTGCCACCCCCGGGCCGTTATCAGCAATTTATGGACCTGGTAGACAACCTGGCGTTATTTCCATAGATTTTGTTTAGACCCATTCTTGGGATTTAAAAGCCACACCATACTGAAATTTGATGAAAAGCAGAGCCATAGACACCCCGCTTCCTCCCACAAATGCCCTTCCCAGCCTCACTCAGGCATTCTACATGTTTTCTTCCAGTCATTTGTCTTCTTTGTTGAATGTGTATTTTGTTCAGCAGTTATTTTTGAAAACTTTATGTAGTTAAGTCTTTTCCTTTATAGATTCTAAGTTGTATGCATTTCATGAAGAACCTGTCCAGTTACAAGATGATAGCAATATGCTCCTATATTTCTACTGATTTTATGTCTATGTCTCTCTCTGTATATGACATATAGAATAGATATGTGATAGGTGATGGATATGCTCTTTAGTGCACACACACAAGATTCAGAATTATAAAAGCCCTTTAGTGCAACTGGAATTTATTTTTGTGCATGGTGTGAGGTAGGGATCTGGTTTAATTTTTGTTAAGTGACTACCCAAGGCCACAGTGCGGTACCATTATTGAATCCATTATTGAATAGACCATCTTTCCTCTGCACCTTGGAAACAGAGTCAACTCACAGCTTCTGGTCTCTTTCTCACTTCATCCAGCCCTCCTCCTCGTCCTGCACCAGCACTATACCCTTCGAGTTAGCTTTGGAAAATGTGTTGATGTGTGCCATGGTGAGCACCCTGTTCTCTACTTCTGCTTCTCATACATGTTCTCTGCCAGGCAAGCTTACCCATCCTCTTGTGTCAACAAAGCTGCATTTTTTTAACAGCTGGCCTTGCAGCGATTTTACAGATTCACATATGAAGAATAAATCTCTTGGCCATGTCAGTTCTTCTCTTCCCGGAACATGGAGTCTTCTCTCTGCATCTTCAAGTTCTCCTTCAATAGCTTTAGTAAAGTGTCATTGGTTTCCTCAAATGAATTCTGCATTTTTGGGTCAGATTTAATTTTAGATCTTTTACCAGTGGTAGGACGATTGTAAATGGGATCTTCACCCTCAGTGACATTTTTTGTGGTTATAGCAGCCGGGGAGGAAACTCCTGCTATGTGACACTCGTGTGGCACTCCATGGTTCCCACCGTCTGGAGGACTCAAGTAAATTCTCCCCAGTGCCCTAGAGGCACGCACCTGTCACCCACAAGCATTCCATAATGCCCAAGTGTGTTCACCCGCACCAGCTCATCTCATCCCCACGGTATTACCACAGATGAGACGGGCATGGGAGTGGCAGAGCGACTTCCTGAGCTCACACAGTGAGTTAGGTGAAACAGTAATGTCAGCCCAACCCGCAGGCCCCTGAGGCTTGCTCTCCCTTCAACACTTCCCACAGTCATTTCAAATTCCAGAAGGTTTGGGTGGACTGACTGTGGACCCATGAGTAGAGGGCAGGAATCCTGGGTTTTGTCCCAGCTGGGCCCTGTGAGCAGCTGACCCCCGCATCTCCCCTAGAACCCTGGGGACAATCACACAGCACAGACAGAGCGTTCAATCCCTGGGGCGTCTTGTTCCTCATGAGGGGCACCCGCTGCTTCAGCTCAGCCCCGGCCTGGATGACCAGGCTCCTCTTCCTTCACCATGGGTCTCCCCTTCACCTGCCCCCACAGTCCCTCCTCCAAGTTCAGTAAGCCCTGGGTTGGGTGGTAGAGTCCCACAGCGATCTTGAAGGTCCTCTACAGATATGAAGACAGGCCCCGCCCAAGAGGGACTGAGTCTCACTCCAGAACCACCACGGAAACCTATTCAACCCAGCAGGGGGCAAGGGGTTGTTCCACACCTGGGAGGGCTCCCTGCTGTGGCAACATCTTGCAGGGGAACAAGGGCCACCTCTAGGCCTCAGTCCCCCCACCCTCCCAGTGCACAATGAACAAGGCTGGCTGCCTGCCTGTCCCTCGGCCCACCCACGGGACTGGAGCAGAGGAGTGGGCAGACGGCCAAGGCGGGAGTTAGCTCTAGGCGGCGACCAAGGCAGACCGGAGGTAGCGAGTGCCAAACCACCCCTTAAGGCCCCCGGCACGGCGCCTCCGATAAACCTAGCTCAAGCTCCAGGATTTGAGCTAATCCCACTAATCCCTGGAACCCAGGCTAGGTAGGGCAGATCGGAGGGCCTCGGCCTCCCTGAGCCTCAGAGATCTCTGGACCCTGGACCTCATCTCTGCCTGCTGTTCCTTCACTGTGTGACCTCGAGGAAGTCACCTCCATGTCCCCATATGCTACGATATGCTAGTCTTCACCTCCTCCCGGCCAGGGGTGGACCGAGGCCCCCAAACTGCTGGAGTGAAAGGTCTTTGTTGACTGTGGTGATGGGTGTGAGCCGCTCACCAACAGAGGGAAGGAAGTACCACATTCTTTCCTCGAGCCAAATCTAGCTCCCAGCCCCGACGCAGGCAGGCTAGGTGGGGCGGGGGAATCCCATGATGGTCATTTCTCAGGTCATGGTCACCCACCCAGGGCTTGGGGGTGGGGGTGACTTAGCCCGAGAAAGGAGGAGCTGATGCTGCTGGTCACCATGCATCATGGTCACAGGCGAGGAGCCCGGAGGAAGCACCCCCATCTACCCACCTTCTTCCCCCAACAGGGGACCAAGGGCTTATGGGAAGCTCTGGGTGGCCTGGAAGTCTGGCCTAGACTCTGGGGTCCCCAGAATCCTTCCACCTTTCTGGTCTTTGGACACACAGAAGCTGCTTGTTCCTCAATGGTGGCGGTTCCCTGGGGCTGGTTTGCAGGAGGGGTCTGGTCAGAGGAAGGAGGGGCTAGGCCAGCCTCCTGCCCCAGAACCAGGGAGCTTCTGCCCCACAACACACAGCCCTGAGTCTGCTGAGCCCTCAGCTCTTACAGTGGGTCTGAAGTGGGAAGGGGGAAGAAGGGGAGGCCTGGTCCATCCCAAGGGCTCAGAACAGCAAAGCTCCCCAGTGATCTCTCCTTTCTTTCCTTGCCAGCTTATCCACCATCAATGTCATCAGCCAGCCATTAGCCCAAGTGATGGCCTGACCTCCAGAAGCCTCCTGGGACAGGACAGAAGTTTCCAGATGGCCCTTTCCAATTTGCACTGATAAGCCTGCTGTCATCCCAGGAGGCTCTGAGACCCTGCCCTTTGCAAGGGTGGGTGAGAAATACAGATGACAAGTAACAAGCCCCCTTCATGGAGGGCTGGCCCTACGGGGCCTGGAGCTGAGAGCTTGCTATATACACCCACACCTACTTCTCCCACCAGCCACATGAGGGAGGTACAATGGGAGGAATTGAGGGGGAAGTGGCCTGCATGTGGTCAGTTATGAGCTGCAGAGCGGGAGTTCAAGTTCAAGGCTGGCTGTCTGGCTCTGGAGTCCCTGCTGGTGGCGTGTCTGGGAAAGGAGGGCTGGTAGGGGTAGGAGGGTCCACGGCTGTGAGTCCACAGGGAAGGTGAGACGCAGTGCCAGGGCCCCCAAAAGCTGTCATGGCGAGGTCTCTCCTGTCACCTCTGTGTGAAACTAGGGGAGTACCCCCATGCTGTATCGTCCTCCTGGGCAAACCTGGGCCAGAGCAGGAGGTAGAAGCGGATGCCCCAAGGAAGGACTTTCTAACAGTCCAACTCTGAGGGACTGAGCCCCTTGTCCCAGGAGGTGTACGAGCCCAGGCGAGGTGAGTTTACTCGGGAGCCCAGAACTCTGCAGATTCTCACACCCGGTTTCAGAGGGGGCTCCTTCCTCCTCTTCCCTGAGGGTCCTCAGCCCTGGACTGTCTGTTAAGTGCTACCCATTGGGATGTTGGCATTTCTTATTTGAATCACCAAGAGGGCTGCCTCACTTTTCAGTTGAGGTTCAAAGAGATTTTTAACTGCTGGCCCCTGGTCACCTGGCCAGCAGAACCAGGAAGGCGCCCAGGAGTGTCCTGGGAGTATGGGTCGGCTGGGCCTGGGTGCAAATCCCAGTCTGGCTTCTGTGCTGGGTGTCCTCAGCAAGACACTTTCCCTCTCTGAGCCTCTACTCTCTTCTCTAAAATGGGAGAGTTCAGGGGCGCCTGGGTGGTTCAGCGGGTTAAAGCCTCTGCCTTTGGCTCAGGTCATGATCCCAGGGTCCTGAGATTGAGCCCCACATCGGGCTCTCTGCTCGGCGGGGAGTCTGCTTCCCCCCCTCTCTCTCTGCCTGTCTTCTCTGCCTACTTGTGATCTCTGTCTATCAAATAAATAAATAAAATCTTTAAAATGGGAGAGTTCAGTGGGGGCTGGCAGTGCACAGGGTCTCGGGACAAACAGCAGGATGTGAGTGAGATGCCGCCCTTCCCCATCCTTCACTCCTGCTTGGGTACTGCTGGCCTCCAGTCTGTGAGTACCCCCACTCCCCGCCCCTCCGCATAGTGGCTCCAACTTTGCTGCTTCTGGCAGCCTCCTCCCTGGCTCTGCTCCAATCCAACCAAACATCTCTGACTTGGAGTAATCTCCTTTTCCTGATCCGGGCTGCCCCCCCTCTCCCTGCCCACCCCTCTCCCTGCACACACTCACTGCACGGCCCCACTGCAGGCTGGGGCTGGCCGACACTGGCCTCACGCCCACTGTGCAGCAATGTCTCCACTGTGCCCGGCCTGGAGGGCTCTTCCCCAGGACTCCAGCAGCTTCTGCTGGGCTGCTCCGAGAGGCCTTGCTCCATCACGTGCCAGAGGAACTCTCCGTCCCCTCCCACTGCATGTCTCGCCCAGCCCCTGCATTATTGGCGCTCATATTATTTTATCATTTTTACTCTTGTCCCTTGTTTGCTGCCTGGAGGGTCCCTGTTGAGCTTCTCCCTGACATGTCTCAGGATCCTAGCACCCAGCCTTTACTCAGTTAGGGGCTCTGGAACCCGAGTGGGAAGAGTGAGCCTCCTGTGGGAGGGGTGCTGACACCCTGAACTGGAGACATCCCAGCCTTCAATTCTGGGACTCAGGGAACAAACTGAGGCATTTCCTTGTAACAGGAGCACTGGTCTCGCATGAGGCCCATGAAGGATGGGCAGGGTTGGCGCAGCCTTGCCTCCCCCGAGTCTCAAGGGGACTCCCTTGAGGGTCATCACCAAGTCTAGGGTCAGGGTCTGGAGAACAGGAGCTCTCAATGTGAACGGACAAGGGGGAGACAAGGTCTGGAGAGTGGGAAGCCTGGGGTCCAGCCACGTACCTCTGGGCCTTAGTCACTATACCTGCGGACGGGCATGCCGCTTCCTGCCCCCTGGCCTCCTCTGATGAGAGGTAGGAAGGGACTTTGGAGACGCAGAGTGCTGCCACTTCTCACCCAGGAGGACGGAAGTGCCACAGGCCGGGGTCCTAGGTCGGCCCCAAGCTCCTGCACACCAGGAGTCGGTCACGCCGGGAGTTGGGTACCTGTGCCTGCACTCAGTTGAATAATCGTCATGGTGACATCACCAGCTCCATACCCAGAAGGAGCCCCAGCACCAGGCAGCCTGCAGAGGTGGGGTGTTGGTGCTGGCGGGACCTCACTACCCTACCCAGCTCTCAGCAATGATGAGATGCTGTCAGTGTGACATGCCAAGCCTGTCACCCGCCTTAGCTCCCGCTCCAGGAGGTAGGTGCTTCTGCTCCCCTCCAACCCACCTTGACAGATGGGGTCACTTAGCCCCACAGAGGGTAGTACCCTGTTTACGTCACACAGCAACTTGGGATCTGGACCCAGAGCGGTCAGGCACCAAAGCCTGTGTTCTTAAGCCACAGGAGGACACAAAGCCCACCCCCTGCACACACACACCATACAAAACCCTGTGCATGGCATCAGGATGGGCCCCTGCATTCCCAAGCTGTCAATACCCTGCAGTGGGATCCCCTTCTTAGCAGGTTTGGAAGGACACGTGGCCCCAGCTTCCTAGGACTCGGGAAAGGAAAGGGCAGGCAGGAGTTAGGTCTGGAAACTGGCGTGTCCCTGCTGACCGTGAGTTTGCACCCATAAACCATAAACATGACTTGGAGGACCAGGTCCCGCAAGAGAGGGTGGGCAAGGCAAAGAGAGGCTCTGAGGCTATGCAACCCCCCCAGGACCCACCCCTTAGCCCCAGCTTTCTGTGGGATTTCCTGGGATCGATAAGCAGCTCCCTGTGCCTGCTCTGTGCTGCTCTCTGTCCCTCACACCACAGTGAAGAGCCCAGCGGCGCCTTTCCTAAGGGCCACGGAGGCAGGGATGGGGAGGGAAGGAGCGGGAAGACAGGGCACCTTTGGCAACCTTCACCACCACCAGGAGTCCGAGGAGCAGGAATGGCGAGCCACTCAGCAGTGGCTTCCAACGGCGCATATCTTCATCATCGACCAGCTCTCCTCCTAGAGTCCTTGCTTTAGGACCAAGGTGCCCAACCACGGGAACAGAGGGCGCTGAGGGCCATCCACTGCCAACTTCAAGTTCTATGAGAATCCAGAGCTTCTGTTGCCAGGCCATGTCCCCTTCCCTCCAGGGAATTCAACCACCCATCATTTATCCCCATTTCATAAAGATGGAAAATGAGGCTCTGAAAGGTTTAGACACTTGCCCAGAGTCACACCAGGAATGAGCAGAGAAGCTAAGCTTTGAACCCTGGTTGGTCCCACTCTGCAGCCCACATTCTGCAGAACGCCAACTCAATCCCGAGACACTGCCTTCCTCCCCCTCGCCCCCAGCACCTCTAGTGCCCTAGAGAACCAGATAAAGCCTACATAACTCCTCAGAGCCTCAGTTTCCTTATCTGAAAAATAGGGAGCATAAAAATACCCATGAAGACAGAGTCCAAGTAATCTGCTCAGTCCAGAAAAACAGGTGGTTTTCTCTCCCCTAATGATGTCGCTCCCTGGGACTCCCCACATTTGGGACTACCTCTTCCACCATTGGCTCAGCCTCTAGACTCCCACAAACCTTTTACCTCTTCCCAAACCCCTAGGCAGAGCCCCAGGACCCACTTACCAAAGCAGGGGACATCCTGAAGATAAATTTAAGTGAGTCACTGTCAGGGTGCTGTTGGGGACAAGCCAATGTCACTGTCTTCAGGGCCCACGATCTCCTGGTTCAAACCCATGTCTTGCCCTTTCACTAGCCAGGGCCAGGAGTCAGTGCAGCCAGGTGCCCTACCCACTGCCAGGGAGGTATCGGATACTAGAGGTATCGGAATTCCAGACTTCTGGAACTGTCAGCTATATTACAAAGCTATAATCATCCAAATGGTACTGGCATAAAATCAGTACGGTACTGGCCTAAAAATAGACACATAGATCAATGGAACAGAATAGAAAACTTAAAATAAAGTCACACTTATATGGTTAATTAATCTTTGACAAATGAGGCAAGACTATGCAATGAGAAAAAGTCTCTTCAGCAAATGGTGTTGGGAGAACTGGGCAGCGACACGCAAAAGAATGAAACTGGACCACTTTCTTACGCCAGACACAAAGATAAACTCAAAATAGATTAAAAAACCTGTGAGATCTGAAACCATAAAAATCCCAGAAGAGAGCACAGGCAGTACCTTCTCTGACACTGGCCGTTGCAGCATCTTTCTAGATATGTCTCCTGAGGCCAGGGAAACAGAAGTAAAACTAAACTGTGGGGACTACATCAGAATAAAAGCTTCTGTAGAGCAAAGGAAACAATCAACAAAACTAAAAAGATAAGTGGGAGAAGATGTTTGCAAACAACATATCCGATAAAGGGTTCGTATTCGAGAGATATAAAGAATTTATACAACGCAACACCCCCCAAAACAAATAATCCAATGAAAAAATGGGCAGAAGACATGAACAGACATTTCTCCAAAGAGGAAGATGGCCAACAGACACATGAAAAAAAAAAAAATGCTCAGCATCATTCATTATCAGGGAAATGAAAATCAGAATACAACGATATTACTTCACACGTGTCATAGTGGCTAAAATAGAAAACATAAGAAATGGCAAGTGCTGGTGAGGATGTAGAGAAAGGGGACCCTCGGGTGCTGTTGGTGGGAAGGCAAATGGACGCAGCCACTGTGCAGGATGGTATGGAGGGTTAAAAAGTTAAAAGTAGAACCATCCAGTAATTGCACTACTAGGTATTTACTCCCCCCAAAAAAGAAACTGCACTAATTCAAAAGGATACATGTACCCCTATATTTGTTGCAGCATCATTTACAATAGCCAGATCATGGAAGCAGCCCAAGTGTCCATCGATAGATGGATGAATAAAGAAGTTGTGGTCTTGGGGCTCCTGGATGGCTCATTTTGGAAAAGCATGTGACTCTTGATCTTGGGGTCATGAGTCCAAGCCCTATCTTGGGTATAGAGATTACTAAAAATAAATCAGTAAACTTCAAAAAAAGATGAATTTTTAAAAAGATGTGGTATCTGTATAAATGAAATATTATTCAGCCATAATAAGAAGGAAATCTTTCCATTTGCAGCAACATAGATGGAACTAGAGAGTGTAATGTTAAGTGAAATAAGTCAATCAGAGAAAGCCAAATACTGTTTTATTTCACTCCTATGTGAAGTTTAAGAAAGAAAACAAATGTGGGCAAAGGGGAGGGGGGGAAGCAGAGAGACAAACCAAGAAACAGACTCTTAACTATGGAGAACAGACTGATGGTCACCAGAGGGGAGGTGGGTGGGGGGATGGGTGAACTCGGTGAAGGGGAATAAGAGCACACTTATGATCATGAGCCCTGAGAAATGCATGCGAGTGTAGAATCACTATATTGTACACCAGAAACAGAACACTATATGTTAACTGTAGTGGAATTAAAATTTTAAACTTAATTAAAAAAAAGAAAAGAAAAACCAATTCTATGCAAGTCTTTTAGATGAGAACACAAGAAACAAAATATTTGTTCTAAGTGTACATCCACTGGAATTCAGCCCCACGTCCACCTAAAATCATCTTACATACCATAGATGGTTCAAGGCCCTCAGTTTGAAAAACGAGAATCCAATTCAAGCCCCATGTGGTAAACTGAAGCTAGGAGAAAGGCACAGAGCTTGTCCAAGGACACCCAGCACGTCTGGTGGAACTGGACATGAAGCCAGACCTCCTTGGGCCCTTTCTTCCTGTGATTCTCCCAATGGGTTAAAGATTCAAGAAGTCTGGAAACTGAACATGCCAGGCCCTGATAGTCAAAGCCTGTCTGGGCCTCAGTACTAACAGGGATCACCAGAGCCAGCGACCCAGGCGTATGAACCGGAGAAGCTATGCCCCACAGAGGATGTGCAAGCATTCCAGCCTGGGGCTGGAGATCAGTGCAGAGGGCCAGAGGGGCGTTGGACAAGTCAAACTCCTCTCTGAGCCTCAGTTTCCTAATCCGTAAAACGGAGCCGTCATTTTGCCTGGAAAGCGCTGTTTGGAGGCTCAGATGTGACTGCAGCCATGGGGCTGTGTTAAGAGGTACAGTGTCCTCAACAAACAGCAGAGGGACGTTGGCAGACACCGTGTCATGGTGGCGTCCCCCACGTCAATTTCCCGCCCTTGTGGGTCCAGCTCTGGCGTGGGTCCAGCGCCATGTCCCTGTTTATTCTCCCTATCTTGATGGAATTCTTTCCAAAAAGGATGTGGCTCCTGGGGCATGTGGAGGAGCAGTTAAGCCCTTCCACCCTGAGCTGTGGGACCATCCTCCACCTTCAGACCGGATTCTGCTTCCAGTGTGCGCCCCTCTCCCCAGCCACCTGCTTGTGCCTGCTGTGACAGTAATGGTCACTAGAGCTCATAATGCTTGGGCATCGAGCTCCTTCAGAAACACCTGAGATGATGTGCTGATGAAAAACAGAGGCTACTTAAAAAGAAGAGAAAAGGAAAAAACCAAACACAAAAAACAAAAAAAACCAACAGGCTCTGCAGCCAGGCTTCTTCCCAAGATCAAGTCCCAACCCCACCACTAACCAGCAAGACACTTCTCTGTGCCTCAGCTTCCTCATCTAGCGGATTGGGATAATGTCAGTAGCCAGTAGTGCGAATCATTGTGAGGATGAAAAGCAAAGACTTCAGAACGCAAAGCCTTTGAACAGTGCACACAGCCTGGCACACAGTAAGTGCTCAATAAATGTCAGGCATTGTTACTACTGCAGAGGTAGGCTGGGGGGCTGCTGAGGAGTATGGCTACTTCCTGGCTGTGTGACCTTAGCCAGTTACCCAACCTCTCTGAGTCCCATAGTTGTAAAGGTTAAATGTGGTCGTGCCTGGGGCAAAACAACTACTCAATAAAAGTGGCCATGCCAGGCCTGTGATAATGTCACTGAATTCCCACAATAGAGGCACATTGTATCCTGCGCCCGTGGGAACTGCATTCCAGTGCCATAGTGCTGAACCTCTATTTTCTGGCTCCCTGTCTCTCTAAATAGTGGCCCCATGAACTGACTTCAGACTACAGTTGGCCTTGGGATTGGGGGGGGTAGTCAGGATAACAGAGTTGAACCTCAAGTGCCAACTGGGATGGATGGGGGGGGGGTGCTGCGTGGGAAAGGATTTTGGACTCATGCAGTTTCAGCAAGCAGGTGCCTGACCCAGTACTGTCCTCCTCTAAGAGCAAGAGGCAGGAGGAAGGGGGTTCCACATGTGCCAACTGCTTGCCCACCCTCCCCCCCAAGGAACAAATAAAATTTAAAGGGCCCAGTGGACTTAAATAATTCTGCATGTCAAGAAGTAGCAGCTGAGGGTACCCGGGTGGCTCAGTGGGTTAAGTGCCTGCCTTTGGTTCAGGTCCTGATCCCAGGGTCCTGGGATCCAGACCTGTCTAGCGAGGAGCCTGCTTCTCCCTCTCCTCTGCCAGCCACTCCCCCTGTTTGTGCTCTGTCAAATCAATAAAATCTTTAAAAAAAAAAAAAAAAAAGGTAGTCACAACTGAGAGAAGTTGGGAGAAGAAGGCCTTTCTGTCCAGTTCCACAAGCTCCTGTGACTGAGTGTGAAAGGAGAACACTGAGGACAGAAGCAGGGGTGGGGCGGGGGGGGGGCGCGCTGGTGGGTTTCCTTCCCTCAACTCCTCAAATCAGAAGCCAGGCATTGGGACTCAGAACCCTGCTGCCCCTTTCGCAAAGGGAAATGACTCATGAGACTGTGTCTCCATCTACCAAGACTTCCCCTCAGCCCTCTCCCCACAAACCCCACCACTCCAAGGTATGTGCCCCGGCCTAGAGGTCAGGAGGAAAAAAAAAAATGCTTTCTCTCTGAGAAAGTGAGCGACTTGCTCACCCAGTGAGCTGGAAATTTTGAACAGCATGTCTGGCGAGGCTCGATGGAACACTCACTCCCTTTCCCTACTTTTGACCTTGCCTGCCGCAAGGAATCTTTTCTGTCTCCAGGGTTCAAGGGATGCCCACCCAAATGCAGCACCCCCAAATCCTGAGCGTCTTGGCCCAGAAGGGGCAGGAACCCCTGAAATCCCTGGTTGGAAGCCTAGCTGACATTTCCTGGCTGGGCGACCCTGGGTAACTTATCATCCTGTAGGAGTCTCTGTTTTCTCGTCTGTAACCTGGGGATAGACGACCTACTGCCTTGGAACTTTGTAAGAAAACGTGCGTAAAACATTTGGTCAATTGGAAAGTTTCTCGCCCCCTTGTCACATCCCCTCAACGGGCTCCAAGAAGAACCAGAGGTTCCCCACCCACCCTCGTTCACCCCGCCCCCCACAAGCCCATCTCCTCTCCAGAGGAAGGCATCCCCTCCCCCGGCACCTCCAGAACGCGGCTGGGGGCTGTGACCAGGTCTTGCTCCACCAGGGGGCGCTCCCTCCCCAGCAGGCGCGCTCTCAGCGCCTTGTGCCTATCAATGGAACACCAGCTTGCCACGGGGAGAAAAATCATGGAATTAGGAGACACATCCCAATACCTGAAACCTTTTTAAAATTGTTTAATACAATTTAAAAATTATGTCTGAAATTTGAGAAAATCTGATGGTTTTTAAAAGCTCTTGAAGTAAAAAGGGGAAAAAAAAGTTTTGAAGGAAAAGCAGCCACGAGCTGCTCAGAGCTCCACTCCTGCCCCCTCAGAGGCTCCCCCAGCCAGCTCCTGGCCATCGGGGTCTGCAGGCCTCTGGTCCAGTCCAGTCATGGTGCTTGCCCCCCTTCCTGCTGTCCTGATCTCCCGAACCACTCCTGCCCCTTCAGTCCATCCCCACGTGGCAGCCAGCGGGAGCTTTTCAAGACTGGTGAGACTGGATTGCACCTTTCACTGAAATGCCCTCAGGATTCCCAAGAGAAAAAAACCCCTATGTGACCAGCTCCTCAGTCTCTCCCCACAGCTCCTCCCTCCTCTCTTCACTCTCCTGAGCCACACTGGCTTACAAAAATGCAGATTCATTTCCACCTGGGGCCTTCTTCCCTGGCTGTTCTCTCTGCTGGAAGAGCCCCCTCCCGACCGTCCCCACTGGCACTGGTCTGGAAACAGGTCACAAAAGCCAGACACCACTGTTCAGTCCGAAAGCCGCCGGTGACCCTGGTCCAGTTAGCTACCCTCCCTGGGCCCCAGGCTCCCCGCCACAGTGCCAGACTCGTGTGGGGCGTGGTACATGTCCGGGGAGAAGCCAACACCTCATTCTGGTGTCCCCGTTCCCCAAGCGCAGGACACAGTGAGCCCACAGTGAGCTCAGGCCCCAGAAGACCCAGCCCTGGTCAGGCTCCAGAGCAATGAGACTCCTAGTCCGGACGGTTGCCCTTGACTGACACCACCATTAGCCAATCCAAGACCTGCCTACCCTTCCCGAGGCCGGTGAGGATCCACTCAGCACCTAGTCCTGAAAGAGGCCCCGATACCAGAACCTGCTGGAACCTCAAGGCTGCTGGCCTCTGCCCCTTCCCAGAAGCCCCTTGGGGCTCACAGACAGGATCTGCAGTCTCCCAATGGGGAGGAACACTCCACAGTCCATCCAGGGCTGGCAAATAGAGAACACAGAGGCGCAGAAGGAAAACCAGGTGAGATCGATCTCAGAGGACCTCCTGGGGGAGGGAGACTTTGACCTGATGGTCTTGGGTAAACACCACCCAAAGTGGACAAATGGTTATCCAGCACCTGCTATATGCCAACTACTACGCCAGGCACGGGAACTGTGAACAAGATGGACATGGTTCTGCTCTGGGGGTGGAGGGAGGAGGCACAGTGGTAAACAGACACAGAGGGAAAGACTGCGGTGAGAATATAGCAGGCGGGGGTAGAGTGTGCAGGGATATCAGGCACGGCAGGGATATTTGAGGAGCGCATGAAGGCGAAGCCATTTGATCCAACAGAGGCCCTTCTCAGGGGAGCAGACAGCAAACACAAAGGTCCTGGCTGGCTCTGGGCTAAAGGCCCCCTCCTCCAGGAAGCAACCTCAGATGGCTCCCTGATGCTCACGACATCTGCGCACTGCCGCACGAGCTCTGCCTGCCTTTTTCCGGGCCTGCCTCTCTCTCTGTCAGTCGGCCAATGGGGTCATGACTTCTCTGCCCCGCCAGGTCCAGGAAAACATTTCTGTTCCACTGGAGATACAGGTCTGTTCCTATGTCAGATTGTTGGCCGTACATCATTAGGGGCAGACAGGAGGCATGTGCCCTCCTGCTCCTTACAAGGGTGGCTTGGCAGTGGCCCTTGGTCTGAAGATGGCAACCCAGGGAGGGCCTGGATGCAGCCGTCACTGACGAGGGACACGGGGAAAAGCAGCAATAGTCACTTGCTCATCGAGTGAGGAAGGCTGCATTCAAAGCTTGGATGCCAAGGTCACGGGCTGTGTGAGGTACGAGGAGCAAATGAGTGTTTGGGAACTGAGGGTGTGAATGCGTGTGTGTATGAGGTCTGCACGCGTGTGTGCAAAGACAGGAAAACATGTAGAGGGAAATGCCCCGGACTGATCTCTGGGAGATGGGATCCAGATGGTTTTTGTTGGCTTTTATGCTTTTCAGTATTTTCTTGATTTTTCTACACTCAGCCTGTGCTACTTTTAGAATCAGAAGAGAGCTAAATGTAAGTAGTTTTTTGTTTTTTGTTTTTTGTTTTTTTTTTTTTTTTAAGGCCATTGATGTAGAGGCTGAGAGCAGCCAGAGAAGAGGCTGGTGTGGCTGGGCAGACACGCAGGCTTGGGGAGGTGAGGAGAGGTGCTCTGGGGCTCAGGGAGCACAGGTGACCAGGAGACAGGACACTGGGCCACCAGTCCAGCTTCCTCACTCACCAACTGGGATACTGACCTCCAGTCCCCATATGGGTTCTAAGCTTCTTCTGACCCTAATGCTCCAGAATGATCTGTCCCCTATCCCATCTAGGGCTCAGGCCAGGAGGGGCTGGTTGTGAGCAGCAGGAGAGACCTATCCCTGCAGGTGGTGACTCTGGGCCTGGGACTCTGTGTCAGGGGAGCCTGCCTGCTGGAGGGGCCGCCAGGGAACTCCCACGGCCAGGGACAAATGTCCACAGTTAGCTGCTGCTGGAGGAGGAGGTGAGACTCCAATGGCAGTTTTCTTCACTTCCTGCAGTGTTGCCTGCACCAACACACGTGGCCAGAGGCAGTAAAATGCTGCTATGAGGGGGCTGGGGCCTACTGAGGGGAGGGCTCACCGAAAGGCAGAGTCAGATGGAAGATTCCCCTGAGGTTGACCTGTCCTGAGCCCTAGCGTCCAGCCAGACGGCCCCTAAGTCAGGTTCTCAGCTCCTAAAGGACCCTGACTCGCCCTCCAGGTAAGGGCTCTACAGAGGCCTTTAAGAAAATCCCCTTGAGGGGGCGCCTGGGTGGCTTAGTCAGTTAAGCAGCTGCCTTTGGCTCACGTCATGATTCCAAGGTCCTGGGATGGAGGCCCACATCTGGCTCTCTGCTCAGTGGGGAGCCTGCTTCTCCCTCTGCCTGCTCCTCTCCCTACTTGTGTGCTCTCTGTTAAATAAATAAATAAAATCTTAAAAAAAAAAAGAAAGAAAGAAAAGAAAAGAAAATCCCTGGAGGCCTGGTAATCACAACATCCCTTCCTCCTGCTACTCACACCTCCCCACGGGCCTTCCCCGACCCCCGGGCAGAGGCCTTGGCCCTGTGACTGCTTTTACCACCGCACAATCCACGCTGAGTTCTCCACCCCAGACACTGCCCAGAGCAGCACACAAGGGAAGGATCAAGGGGCTTTTGGCTCAGAAAAACCTGGATCCAAAGCAGTAGTGAGAGCCAGGCCAAGGTGCGCTCCACCATACTTTGGGGACCCCCTTGCAGGAGGGGCAGAACCGTTTGTAAATGTTGAGTTCCCTCTGGCAAGTGCCTGATGGCTGAGGAGGACAGACACACAGCCGCCACGGCCTCCCAAGGGCTGCTGGGCCTCACTCTAGCCATGAGGCCGAACCAAGTTTCAGAAGCAGCTTACCCCAGCAGCGTGACCTACCCGCAGCATCACCAGGGAGCCTCTGAGGCCCTGGCCCTATGCTTCGCCTGCCAGAAGGCTGCACCAGGTGTCCCGGGGGGCGGGAACTCTCCCCCGCATCCATCCAGGGCCTCGTCAGGTGGAACACAGACACACTAAGCGGGCAAGGGACACACAGCCCAGCCTCCTGGCCTATGGGACTCCGATATCTGCAAATATTTATTTTCTCCTCCAGGACTCTGGTGAAGGAGGAGGTCAATAAGAAAAGGTCTCTTATCCTCTGGGTCTGGCAGGGGTAATAAGCCAGGGACAGACAGAATGCCCATGGGCCTGGGCCTTGTGCTGGAGGGCTGGAGGAAGGGTGGGCCACCTTAGAACAGGACGTGGTACCCCTTCTTCATGGAGGAACGAAGGGTGGCCTTCAGAGGTCTTGAGAGCAGTTCGACGGATGAGGCAACGGGCGTGGGAGTTGCCGACCTCTGCACAACGTACCTGGATGTCTGGGACAGGACCGAGGGAGAGGACAGGAGGCAGGGGGAGCTGGACAAGGCCAACTCTAGGAAGCCAGAGCCTGAGGCTGTCACAGGGAGGGTGTCGCTGGGGGAGAGGGAGGTGGCAGAAGTGCTGGTGTTCCTATCAGGATCTGGGTCCTTATGGCTGCAGTGGGCCGCCAGGTGCATGTGTGGGCCCTGGTGCTCTAGAATGTCGTGCAGCCCGAGGTCAGGTGTGTGGGTGGGCGACAGGTTGTTGAAGTGCAGGCTTTGGTAGATCTGAGGTGAAATCTGGGGGGGAAGAGAGCAGGGGAGTTTGGGGAGTTCACCCAGGACCAAGAACAGGCTCCCCGGAAGGATGGGCCCTGGGGTCTTCCTGGACAAAAGAAGTTTCCAGAGTACTGTGATTTTCATGGAGAACCACACCGTGCTGGCACTGCAAGCCCACCATGGGCCTGGCCTGGCACCTGGCCCTTCTCCTGGGGCTGGCAACCTCGCTTTGTGCTCAGCTCAGGACTATTCTCATCTCGAAATGAGACCTCAAGCTGGACTTGAGTGGGGCCCTCACCTCTCCTGTCAGCACACCCCAGGCTGCGCTTGGAGGCCCATCTCTAGAAGGCAGGAATGCCGAGCAGCCTCCCTCTGCACTGCCCTTTCCCCGCCCAGGCCAGAGGGCTTCTCTCTCTCCAAGTGCTCACCACAAAGTGGGGAAGCTGTATGGCAGACACCTCTGGGAGAGGCCGTAGTCTGCCCAAGAGAGAGGGAGGATGGGGCTCAAAGCTGTTCTGCAAAACCCCTAGCCCCCTTTTCCTTTCCCCAAGCAGAGCACCCTGCCATTCCCTCCATCCTTTACCCAGCACCAGGAGACCCTCCCCATGTCTACTCTAGAGTGGCCCATGGTGTGGCGGTAGACAAGTGACCAAAGGAATAGTCAATCTCTGGGAAATTCTTGGAAGTCTAGCAAAAGCACCAGGCCCAAGGAGCATCTCCTCCCGTAGGCCTGATGAGCTGTGTCCTCAGAGACAAAAGCCATGTCCGTGGCCTCACCCAGGACCTCCACAGTCAGACCAGCCTCACCCCAGAGCTGCCTGTGGTCCTGCCCTGGCCTGGAGGGCCCGGTGGACAGGAGGGTGGAAGGTGGCTACTGCTGCTGGCGGAAGCCGCCAGCACCAGCATCTCAGGGAGCGAGCCCCGCCCTGTGTCACCTGGTGCTTCATCCAGCCGTACTGTACTTCGGTGGACAGGAGTTGGGGACTCCGGGACCGGGCCTTGGGCTTGTACGCTGCTCCCACAACTTTGCTCATCTGCGGGAGCCACGGACAAGAGTGAAGCCTCGGGGCTGGCCGTGGGGGGGCCCCTCTGTGCCCCTGGGTCCCCCACGCAGCCTCACCTGCTTGCCCTTGGACTCCCACTTGAGCCAGCTGCGCTCGATGTCTTCCAGGGAGCGCTCTCCGGCCCATGGGGACGTCTGGGTGATCTTCTGCAGTTTAGCCCACGCCTCGGCCTCTCTGGTGGCCTTCCCATTCAGGAGAGCCATGAGAGCCGCCTGTTCCCGCCGCTGGTACACCAGGGCCTCGGCCAGAGCCCGCTCCTCCCTGATGGAAAGGACTTTCCTTCATAAGATGCCCTTATGCCACAAGGCGGGGCAGGCTTCCCTCGGAGCCCAAGAGAATTTCTCCCTCCTGGGCCCGTTCCTCTCCCTTCTCATCCCTCCCCCAAGGCCGTACTGCTCAGGTCCATCATTAAACAGTGTCCAGGCAACGTTAGCAACCAACCCCCGACAAGTCCTGTGACCTTTCCTACCACCCTGTGCTGTCCCCCACAGAGGCCTGATACCCCATCTTGACCTTACCTGGACCTCCCCTTGTGAAACAGTTAAACACTCTCTCCCTCCCATGGAAACCCTGCCTCTGCCTTGTTTGCTAACCTCACATGGGGCGGTAGAGATGTATGCCTCGAGGAGAGGAGAGGAGCAACAAGGACATATGGGTGCCTGGAAAACTATTTACATAACAAAACCCAACTCCAAGAATCTCTTCAACTATGAAGCTTTTTTGCTTGATCCACCCCATGAGGTGATTGTCCTCTGAGCCATTCCTGTTCTTAACAGTCCCCTCACTTACCACATAAAATAGCAGCCATGAATTTGCATGTCCATCTCCCCAGAGAACTATGAGTTCTCTGAGGCAGAACCTGTGTTTGGATTGCTTTGGATTTCTAGAACATAGCACAGAGTCTGGTACTCAGCAGGACCGCAATAAATATTTTTTTGAATGACCCCAAATTATCTGTGACTTGGTCAGGATTAAGAGTGGAACATGGGGGGGGCGCCTGGGTGGCTCAGTGGGTTAAGCCGCTGCCTTCGGCTCAGGTCATGATCTCAGAGTCCTGGGATGGAGCCCCGCATCGGGCTCTCTGCTCAGCAGGGAGCCTGCTTCCTCCTCTCTCTCTGCCTGCCTCTCTGCCTGCTTGTGATCTCTCTGTCAAATAAATAAATAAAATCTAAAAAAAAAAAAAAAGAGTGGAACATGGGTGCAGGAGGAACCTGGAGAGGAAAGCAGCAGCAAGCAGCAGCCTGACCCCCCCACCGTAAATCAGGGCCTCTAGCCACGTAGAAATGGCCTCAGCAGGGAAGCCAGCCCCGGCTAATCGGGACCTGGCTCTGGGGCCAGGGCCCATCGAAGGGCTTGCCTTTTTATATTTTCTGCTGGTCTGTACTAAACTTTCAGCTGAGCTGGGCTCCTAGGTCACAGCTGCCACCTGTACAGTCAAATTGTCTGTGGATCCCAAGCCTCTAGCCCTCCCCAAAGATGTCCACACTACCCGACCCAGACGAGGCTGCCCAGGACCTGGGAAGGCTCCCAGCATCCTCCTCATTGGGCCAGCAGGACCAGGTGGGCTGCGATAACTTACTCCAGCTCTGGACGGAAGGCCTTCTGGGCAGCAGCTGCAGAGCCAGCCTCCTCCTCCGAGCTTTTTCTCACTTCAAGATCACCAACAATCTGAATATCCTGCAGCCTTTTCCAAACACTCCGGCCAAACGTCCCTGTGATTTAACCAGACGTGGCTCAGTAACAAGAACTGGTCTACTTCCCCCTCCTCTGATCCTTCTGCCCTTTACCCTCCACCTTCAAGAGTAATCTAGCAAACCCTTACCCTTGGCCTGCACTTCATTGTGCTTACCACAAGCCAGGCATTATGCTGGCTACTCAACAAATACCTGAAGGAACCAGACACTAGCCCTAGAATATACTTGGAGCATAGGCCAAAGCATCCTGCCCCACATGTAGGCTGAGATGGAAAGAGCACTATGGCAATGACCATGACCCTCAGTTGGGCTTACGTGGTTCATGTATCAAGTAGCAATGGCACAGAATGATCAGGCATCCATCAGATGTGAGGTGGGGGTGGCACTGGGGAGGAACAGGGCTGGAGGAGAAAGAAGGTAATGAGAACAGAAAAACATCAGTCCCACTTTGGGGCGGGGCATAGCTAGTAGTAAGCCATTCTCCTGCTGCAGACTTTTTTAAAAATTAAAAAAATATGTAGTCAGAAATCCTATTTTAAGAAGTCATTGCAGATCAGTAGAAGTGAAAAAGAGTAGATGAACCAAAAGTACAGAAAGGGAAGAGTCCTTCCAAGAAGAACTGAAATTGAGGGCTGCACTTCCTTCCCTGGGAGTATTTTCTGAGTCTGGGCATAGGCTGAGGGAGAATCAGGGTCTGCTTCAACAAAGGAAGTTTCTGGAAGGAAAAGAAACCGTCCGAGCTTCTGAGCAGGATGGATCAAGTCTAGTGGAGTTCCACATGCATTGCTGCGTCTTCCACAGGACATTTGCTGAGCCCTGGGGGAGCTGAGGGCCTGGAAGTTGGGCTAGACAGAATGAGGTTGTTGGGAGACAAAGTCTCACTAGTGGAAGAAGTCTTTAACAAACACAAACAGACTTCACTCTTGAGACAGACTTCACAACGGAAGACAGAAGCAAACAATCTACCGAAAGCTGCAGTCCATATCCAACCCAGCTCAATCCCTGATTGCAGTGAGAGGAACAGCCCTATAGAGAGGAACTAGCACATGCACTGGAGGAAAACATACCAGTTTCAGTCTCTGTGGTGCTTTTATACAAAGTCCAGAAAAGTCTTGGGTTCCATTTTGGATTTGGTTTTAGGTTTTGTTTTGGTTTTGGTGGTGGGAGGTGTTGTTTTTGTTTGGGGGGCGTTTTGGAGGGGTGGATTTTTTAATGCATATAACATGTAAAAAGACAGGAAAGTATAACCAATAATAAAAGGAAGAAATAGGCATTAGAATCAGACCCACAGATAATTCTGATGTTGGAGCTATCAGATAAAACTTTAAAATAACTATTGTAAATAGTTAAATAAAATAACAGAAAATATGAACAAAGTGAAGGAAAAGAAGGAGAATTTCTACAAAGAATTGGATTCTGTAGGAAAGAACCAAATGGGTATTTGAGAACTAAAAAACATACAAAATGAAGAAATAACTGAATGGACTTAATAGCAGGCTGCATACAGAAGACAGAATTAATGAATTGGAAGGCAGGTCAGCAGAAAATCTACAAAAAATAACTAGAATGCAGAGATTGAAAAAAAAAACAAAAAAAAGAAAAAATAAATAAAACAAACAAAAAAAGAAACAGAGAGAACAGAACAGAGTATGAGAGATAAATGGGGCACAGTCAAATGTTCTAATATACATGTAACTGGAACCCCACAATAGGAGAAGAGAGAGGATGGGCAAAGAAGTACTGAAGAGATAATATTTTAAAAAATAAAACTGATTAAAAATAGCAACCCACAGGTTGAAAAAGATCCATGAACTCCGAGCAGGATGAACACTAATAAAGCCACACTTAGGCACATCATAGTCAAACTGCTGAAAGCCAAAAGTAGTCAGAGAAAAAAGAAAAATTACCTTCAAAGTATCAACTTATGGGGCATCTGGGTGGCTCAGTTGGTTAAACAACAGATTCTGTTTCAGCTCAGGTCATGATCTCAAGGTCAAGAGATCAAGCCCCATATTGGAGTCTGCCTAAATGGATTCTGCTTAAGATTCTCTCCCTCTCCCTCTGCCCCCTCCACCCAACCCAATTCACATACTCTCTCTCTCAAAAAAATAAAGGAAGAAAGAATCAACTTACAACTGACTTTTCAAAAGAAAATATAGAAACCACAGATGATAGAAAAAAACTTTTTTTAAAGTACTGAAAGGAAATAAAACTCCACCGAGAATTCTATGCCCAGTAAAATAGTCTTAACATTTTAAGGCAAAATAAAGATGTTTTCAGATAAGAAAAAGCTTAAAGAACTAATCACTAGCAGGGATGCCTGGGTAGCTTGTTAAGGGACCAACTTTTTTTTTTTTTTAAGATTTTATTTATTTATTTGAGAAAGAGAGAGAGAGAGCATGAGTGAGGGAAGGAGCAGTGGGAGGAAGAAAGTAAGATTTTTGCACAAGAAGTGGTATCAGTTCAGGGCGCCTGAGTGGCTCAGTCGGTTAGCGTCTACTTCAGCTCAAGTCATGATCCCAGGGTTCTGGGATCAAGCCCCACATAGAGTTCCCTGCTCTGCCTCTCCGTCTGCCTGTTCTCCCTGCTTATACTTTCTCTTTTTGTCTCTCTCTGTCGAATAAATAAATAAGTCTTGAAAAAAAAAAAAGAAGTGGTATGAGGTCAAAAGTGCATATTATAATCTCTAGAGTAACTGATAATGAATATTATAAAAATATACAATTAAAAAGCTAATAAAGGAATAAAACAAGATAATTGTCTTAAATACTTGATTAATCCAAGAGAAGGCAGAAAAGAAATAATAAAGGAATGAAGAACAGAAAACAAATATCAAGATGATAGACTTAAACCATATAACTAATTTCTTTAATATTTGAATGGACTAAATATCCAATTAAAAGGCAAAGATTGTCAGGATGAAAAAAATAGGACTTAATATAATGCTCTTCAAAAGAGGTACATTTTTAAAAGATTTTATTTATTGAGAGAGAGAGAGAATGAGAGAGAGAGAGAGCATGAGAAGAGAGAGGTCAGCAGGAGAAGCAGACTCCATGCTGAGCAGGAAGCCTGATGTGGGACTCGATCCCGGGACTCCAGGATCATGACCTGAGCCAAAGGCAGTTGCTTAACCAACTGAGCCACCCAGGTGCCCCAAAAGAGGCATATTTAAGTATAAGGACAGAGATAGGTTGAAAAGTCATGTAGACAAGGGGTACAAACTTACAGTTATAAGATGAATTAAATGCTGAGGTTAAGGTTAACCCTGTGGTAACTACAGTTAACAATACTATATTGCATACTTGAAATTTGCTAAGAGAGTAGATATTAAGTGTTCTCACCACCAAAAAAAAAAAAAAATTAGTAACTATGTGAGGTGTAGATGTATTAATTATCTTGAATGTGGTAATCACTTCATAATGTTCCTATATACCAAATCATCATGTCGTACACTTAAAATGTCAGCTTACTCAGTCTTTTTTTGTTTGTTTCTATTACTATGTCTTCATAGTCACTAATCTTTTCTTCTGTAGTATCTAATCTGCTCTTAATCCTATCCAGTGTATTTTTATCATTGTCATTTTTAATTTTTAAATTCAACTTGCGTCTTTTTACATATTCCAGGTCTCTCTTTAATATGCTGTTTTCTTCTATCTTTTGTAACACATGAAATATATTCATAATATTTATATACATTATATATTATGTTACATCTATTTATACTATATTATAATTTATAATATTACAAATGTACTTATATGTGTTATATATAACATACTGCTTTTGTATTATATTATGTATAATATTTATTATCTATGTATATTTATTTATTATAAATTATAACTCAGGAATTATTATTCTTTGCTGCCTGCTGTCTAATGCCTGGAAACTGTTATATATGTATTTTGTTCATGCTTTTAGTCATTTAAAGTGGGAATGCAAATCCAGTCCCTGTTACTCTGTCATGTTTGGAACCAACACCAATGATAGGCAATAGAAACAGACCCAGAAGTGAAAGAGATACTGGAATTAATCAGACTTTAAAATAACTTCAATCAAAATGTTCAAGAATATAAAGTAGAAGATGAGGAATTTCATCATAGAGCAGCAATAAATTTAAAATAGTCAAAAAGTTTTTACACATATAAGAGCTGAAAAGGCAAGGAAACTGAAGTAAACTAATTCTAAAAGGAATAAACCTTTGGTAAGAGACAAGAGACCAAAGCTGCTTTCAATCCTGGCAGAGTAATGAGAGGAAGATGAGCCCTCCATGGAGGAGGAGAAAACAGATGAATCCTTTGTGAAATTTTAAGAGCCTCGCACAACATAACAGATTATAACCCAGGATGTTCCGGCCACAGGGCGAGTATGCAGCTACCCACCAACTCTTTCCCTCAGGCCTTTGCAGGGTATATGGTGGCCATATAATGAAGGCTGGGGGCTGGGCAGAAGAGCTGAGAGATAGACCATGTAAGTAGAAAGCTTAAGAAGCATAAGATGCAGGGCATTTGGGTGGCTCAGTGGGTTGGTCCTCCACCATGATCTTAGGGTCCTGTGATCGAGCCCTTCATCCGGCTCTCTGATCAGCAGGGAGCCTACCCCTCTCTCTCTCTGCCTACTTGTGAACTCTGTCTGTCAAATAAATAAATTTTTTTTAAAAGAAAGCATAAGATGCTCTTTATGTTATAGCTAAATGGGTATATATTTACTTTCTGAAAATTCACAAGCTGAACCCTTTTGGTTTGTGCTTTTCTTTATGTATGTTATATCTTAACAAGTAAGTTTATTTTAAAAAGAGAAAGGAATGTGCCTTCTCAGATATATGCTTTGCAAAAATATACACGGGCAAATAATTTGGGGTGGGTGGGTGAGTGGGTGGATGGACAGTTGATGGATGAATGGACAGATTGCTGAATGGACAACTGGAAAGTCTCACATCCTGTGATACTGTCTGGGCAGAGCCAGCTGCTGTAGCCTGAAACCCCACCCCACAGGATATAAAGTTTATGCTAGCTCAGGTTCTAACAGGGACAGGGCCATGATGGGCCATGTGGCATGGCTGAGCTTCAGTAGGACCCATACCAATGGTGTCACCGGAGAGTTTCCAAGCCTTGACATCACCGTCCTGGCCACCACTGACAACCAGCTGGAAGCTATCCACATACAGGATGTCGGCCACACTATCCAAATGGCCCTTCCAGGCATTCAGAAGCTTGGGGGGAACCAGGGAAATGGTCTGGCCAGCCACGACCTATGGGGGACAGTACAGGAGAACTACTTATACTGGAGGCAGTAGAGCACTCTGGAAGGATCCTAGGACACAGTCCCCTGGCCCATGTCCCAAAGTTCTAGTTCTAGACATGTTCCCACATTAACTTAGGTAAG
Organism: Lutra lutra; assembly: GCF_902655055.1. Taxonomy (NCBI): domain Eukaryota; kingdom Metazoa; phylum Chordata; class Mammalia; order Carnivora; family Mustelidae; genus Lutra; species Lutra lutra. Next base: position 118,552,760 of record NC_062286.1, on the reverse strand, counting down.
TCCTGGCACTTCTCTGGGCCTCACTGGTCCCTTTGGTAAATATCATAAAAAAGCACTTGCATATTGCTATGTTGCTTACCAGCTGCACCTACAGATCATTCCATTTGAACATTGGTGAGTCTCACCATTTCACAGAGGAGAGAAGTGAGCCCACAGCCACATAGCTAGAAAGTGGTGAGGCTCGGACAAGAACCCGGTCTTCTTCTAAAATTATTCAGTGGGGCACTGGGAATAGAACAGGGTGAGCAAGGGAGTGTTGGCTCACATTACACTATGAAAGAATGAACTCTACTTAACTGGGAAACAAGTAAAAATAACCAAGGCTGTCCTAAATAAAACAATATTGAAGGGGGATATATTTTTACCATGTTTGAATATGTTAAATCACAACATAAAAACCTGAAACAGAACAATGGAGATGATAGAAAGCTCAGAAACCAACATACATTTATATAAAATATCTATATGTGAGAGTGCCAGGAAAATTTGTGGTAAGGGAGAGCAGGACCCATAAGCAGTGATGGAATACCTGGTAAACTATCAAGAGAAACTTCAATCATTGTTGTGCTTCTTATGACTAAAGAAACCCCTGAGCGCCTGGCTGGTTCAGCTGGCAGACCTTGCAACTCTTGATCTCAGGGTTGGGAGTTTGAGCCCCATGTTGAGCCTGGAGCCTACATGAATAAAATTTTTTTTGAAATTTAAAAAAAAAACAACTAAAGAAACACTAAAAGGGTCAAATAATTCTTTTTAATGAAACTGCAAAATATCTAAAAGAAAACATGAGTGAGTATTTAGCTTATCTCTGATTAAGAAAGTGATTGAAAATGTAAATACCACAACAGGAAGAAAAACTGACCTGAGGGGTGCCTGGGTGGCTCAGTGGGTTAAAGCCTCTGCCTTCGGCTCAGGTCATGATCCCAGGGTCCTGGGATCGAGCCCCGCATCAGGCTCTCTGCTCAGCAGGGAGCCTGCTTCCTCCTCTCTCTCTCCCTGCCTCTCTACTTGTAATCTCTATCAAATAAATAAATAAAATCTTTAAAAAAAAAAAACTGACCTGAGTCTCCATAAATTGTCATCTTAAAATTGTCATAAATAAAATTAAAAGGTAAATGACCAATCGGGGGGAAAATACTGGCAATACATATGACAGATAATAAGTTAATATTTTAGTAAGTTTAAAAATGATTATAGAAAAAAATGATTATAGATAATTTACAAAAATTACCTCAATAGAAGAATGGACAGAGGGCATGAAGAGGCAATTCACAAAACTACACATGGTCAATAAAATAAGATGTCAACATCACTAATAAGCAAAGATATCTTCATTAGGGGTTCCTGGGTGGCTCAGTGGGTTGGGCCTCTGCCTTTAGCCCAGGTCATGGTCTCAGGGTCCTGGGATCAAACCCCGCATTGGGTTCGCTGCTCGGCAGGGAGCCTGCTTCTCCCCCTCTCTCCCTGCCTGCCTCTCTGCCTACTTGTGATCTCTGTCTGTCAAATAAATAAATAAATAATCTTAAAAAGAAAAAAGATATCTTCATTAAAATCAAAGGAAATGGGTGCTTGGGTGGCTCAGTCAATTAAGCGGCTGCCTTTGGCTCAGGTCATGATCCCACGGTCCTGGGATCAAGTCCCAAATACGGCTCCCTGCTCAGTGGAGAGCCTGCTTCTCCCTCTTCCTCTGCCTGCTGCTCTGCCTACTTGTGCTTTCTCTCTCTCTCTCTGTATCTCTCTGTCAAATAAACAAAATCTTTTTTAAAAATAAATAAAAATAAAAAATAAATAAAATCAAAGGAAACCATTTACATCTAAAAATCAGCCAAAAGTGTTTTTTTTTTCACTTCAAACATTTATTTATTTAATGCCTTCTATAAGCAAAGCACTCTATCGACCCAAGGAATCCTCACTCAGATGAATGCTGCTAATAATAAATACTTCATGCTGGCAAGGATAAAGCAAAATATTAGAAGTACAAAACTCTATAAACTTTCCGGGGGCACCTGGGTGGCTCAGTGGGTTGAGCCTCTGCCTTTGGCTCAGGATATGATCTCAGGGTCCTGGGATCGAGCCCTGCATCGGGCTCTCTGCTCAGCAGGGAGCCTGCTTCCCCCTCTCTCTCTGCCTGCCCTCTCTGCCTACTTGTGATCGCTCTCTCTGTATAAATAAAATTAAAAAAAAAAAAAAAAAAACTTTCCGGAGTACAGTTTGCAGTACATAGCAAAGGCTTTGGAAAGATTTATGTTGTTTTAGATACCATTTCCATGAGATTAAACCACCAGATGTGCAGGTAAATACCTACGAACAACAAAAAGATTTGTGAAAAAGAAAAATTGCTCAATCATTTTTATAGCTTTTAAATACAGCCTTAGTGAAATATAATTCACATACAATTTACCCATTTAAAGGGCTTGCTTTGGTGGTTTTTAGTATATTCACAGAGTTTGCGACCACCGTTATGATCAATTTTAGGTCATTTCATCGTACCACACTTGATGTAAGTGGAATCAGACAGTATGTGGTCTTTTGTGACTAGCTTCTTTAACTTAGCATGTTTTCAAGTCACATGGTATTATAGTGTGTATCAGTACTTCATTACTTTACTTATGCATTCATCCATTGTGGGCATGTGGTCTGTTTTCACTTCTTGGCTATTACAACTAATGCTGCTATAAACACCCATATATAAGATTTTGTGCAGAGGGGCGCCTGGGTGGCTCAGTGGGTTAAGCCGCTGCCTTTGGCTCAGGTCATGATCCCAGAGTCCTGGGATCGAGCCCTGCATCGGGCTCTCTGCTCGGCGGGGAGCCTGCTTCCTCCTCTCTCTCTGCCTGCCTCTCTGGCTACTTGTGATCTCTCTGTCAAATAAATAAATAAAATCTTTTAAAAAAAAAAAGATTTTGTGCAGAAACGACTTCATTTCTCTTGGGTGTATTGCTGGGTCCTATGGTAACTCCACGTTTAACTTTCTGAGAAACTGTTAAACTGTTTTCCAAAGTGGCTGTACCACCTTATGTTCTTACCAGCAATGTTTGGGAGTTCCAATTTACCTTTTATTATCTATATTATTATCTACACCCAACTCTTATCCACAGCCATCCTAATGAGTGGGAAGTGGGATCGCGTTATTGTTTTGATAGGAATTTCCCTACGTCCTAATGATGCTCAGCATCATTTCATAAACTTATTGGTGATTTGTATCTCCTTGAAGAAATGTCTATGTAGATCCTTTGCCCATTTTTAATTGTGTTAATTGTCTTTTTATTGTCAATGTGAAGGAATTCTTTGAATAGTCTGGATACTAGTTTCTTATCATATAGATGATTTGCAAATATTTTTCTCCTATTCTATATGTCACCTTTTCCCTTTCTTAATGGTGTCTTTTGCAGGCTGAAAGTTTTTAAATTTGACAAAATTCACTTTATTTGTTCCTTTTGTTGCTTGTGATTTTGTGTCATATTTAAGAAATATTGTCTAACCCAGAGTCATGCAGATTTCTCTCTATGCTTTCTTCTAAGAGTCTTATAACTTTAACTCTTCCATTTAGGTCCATGACCACTGAAGTTAATTTTTCCTTACATTGTGAAGTATGTTCTTCTCTGTTAGATGTTCATCCTTCTGATGTGGATATCCAGTCTTCCCAGCACCATTTGTTTAAAAAGACTATTCTTTCCTCCATTTGATCATTTTGGCAACTTTGCCAAAAATCCATTGACTATGAGTTTATTTTTCCCTTTTAATTCTATTTCATTGGCATATATGTCTACCCTAATGCTAGTACCACACTATTTTCACTGCAGTTTCAGAGTAAGTTTTGAAGTTGCGAAGTGTGACTTTTCTAACTCTGTTCATTCTCAAGATTTTTGAACTATTCTAGGTCACTTGTATTTCCATCTGAATTTTATTTATTTATTCATTCACTCATTCATTCATTTTTAAAGATTTTATTTATTTATTTGACAGAAAGAGAAATCACAAGTAGGCAGAGAAGCAGGCAGAGAGAGAGGGGGAAGGAGGCTCCCTGCTGAGCAGAGAGACCAATGCAGGGCTTGAGCCCAGGACCCTGAGATCATGACCTGAGCCGAAGGCAGAGGCTTAACCCACTGAGCCATCAGGCACCCCCCCATCTTAGAGTCAGTTTGTAAATTTCTGTAAAATAAAAAGCTTGGATTTTAATAGATTACATTGAATTAATTTGGCAAATACTGTTATATTAATAAGATTACATTTTTCAATCCATGAACATGGGAGATTTTTCCATTTATTTAGGTTGTCTTCAATTTTTTTCAACAGTGTTTTGAGGTTTTCATAATACAAGTTTTACACTACTTTTGTAAATTCATTCTTAAATACTTTATTCTTTAAATTCTTTAAATACTTTATTCATGCTATTATAAGCTGGATGCCTTTTATTTCATTTTCTTGCCTACTTGCCCTTCTGGTACAACATTAGTAAAAGCGGTAAGAGCAGACATCCTCATCTTCTTCCTGATCTTAGGAGGAAAAAGTTTAATCTTTCACCATTAAATATGATAGTACCTGTTTTTTGCAGATGGACTTTATCAGGTTGAGGAAGTTCCCTTCTACTCCTTGTTGATTGGCATATTTATCAGGAAAGGGTGTTGGATTTTCTCAAATGCTGTTTCTGCATCTATTGAGATGATTATGTGCCTTTTGTTCTTATTCATGTAATATGGTATATTACATTAATTGATTTTGGATATTAAACCAACCTTGCATTCTTGGGAAGTCTCACTTGGTCATGATATGTAATCCTTTTCATAAGTTTCTGGATTCAATATTATATTTTAGATGATGTTTGCATCTATATTCACAAGAGATGTACTTGTATTTTCTTAGAATGTCCTTATAGTATCAAGGTAATGTTGGCTGCATAGCAAACTCTTTGGCAAGAATTCTTAAAGAACTGACATTAATTCCTCTTTAATTATTTAGTAGAATTCACCAGTAAAGTCATCTGTACCTGGGCTTTTCTTTGTGGGAAGTTTTACTGCTAATTCAATCTCCTTACTTGTGATATTTAAGTTTTCTATTTCTTTAGATTTCCTATTTCTTTTTGAATCCACTCTGGTAGCTCATATCTAAGAGTTTATCCATTTTCTTTCACTTTTTTGATACTGAAAAATTAAAAACCTATCTACTGTCTGACAATAAGTTAAATAAATGATTGTACCTCTATAAAGCAAATATGACTTAATCATTAGAAATTCTGATCTTTAAGAATGTTTGATAATATAGGAAATTCTAGTTACATGCAATATAATCCCAATTTGTTTAAAATATATGATTATAACATGGTCAGGAACACAGGTTCTGGAGTTAGACAGACTTGGGTTTACTGCCAGATCCAACATTGGCAGTTGTGTGAACTTAAAAGACAGGTCCCTCCAGATCTTCAGTTTTATCTTCCTCATCTAAAAATAACATCTCCCTCACAGAGCTATCATAGAGAGTCAACGAGAGAATGCATAAAAGCACTTATCACAATTCTTGAAACACGGTAAGCAGTAAATAAATGACACTTATTGGGGCACCTGGATGGCTCAGCCAGTTAAGTGGCTGCCTTCGGCTCAGGTCATGATCTCGGGGTCCTGGGATCAAGCCCCGTGTTGGCCTCCCTGCTTAGTGGCAAGTTTGCTTCTCCTTCTTCCTCTGCCCTTTCCTTCCCCTCTGCTCATCCTCTTTCTCTCTAAAATAAATAAAATCCTTTCTAAAAAATTAATGAGACTTGGGGCACCTGGGTGGCTCAGTCAGTTAAGCATCTGCCTTCAGCTCAGGTTATGATCCCAGGGTCCTGGAATTGAGCCTCATATCAGGGTCCTTGCTCCATGGGGAGCCTGTTTCTCCCTCTCCCTCTGCCTGCCACTCCCCCTTCTTGTGTTCTCTCTGTCAAAAAAAATAAAATAAAATAAAATCTTTTTTTAAAATGGCATTTATTGTTGTTATTATAATGATTACATTAACATTACAGATTCCTCATCTGTTGAACCCATGGGTGGCTGATTCCCAACAGATTTGAATGCAGTGAAATTGTCTTCTCACTAAAACTAGACTAGACCTAATATTTTTGTGCAGAGATGCAAAAGGTACCTATGACTGCAAGATGGCTATCAGAACTGCAAATGCATACAACCCCTTGACCTAGAAATCCCACTTCCAGGAATTTATCCTTCAGACACATTTTTCATAAATATGAAACAACATTCACTATTCACTTTTGCTTAAGAACAAAAGATTGAAAACAACCTCAATTTCCCTTCAAAGGGAATTATGTCATTAATATATCCTATAGCTTACTGCTCAGCTATAAAGAATAATGTATTCATATACAAGATCTCCAAGATATATAATGGAATAAGAAAAGCAAGGTGAGGGGTACCTGGGTGGCTCAGTCATTAGCATCTGCCTTCAGCTCAAGTCAGGATCCCGGGATCCTGGGATTGAGCCCCACATTGGACTCCCTGCTTAGCAGGAAGCCTTCTTCTCCCTCTCCCACTCCCCCTGCTTGTGTTCCCTCTCTCACTGTGTCTCTCTCTGCCAAATAAATAAATAAAATATCTTAAAAAAAAAAAAGAAAAAGAAAAAGCAAGGTCAACACCAGTGTGTATGGCATGCTACCTTCACGTAAAAATAATGAGAAAAGAACTTTACACTTTTGTGTTTGAATAAATAAATCCTGGAAGAATCACCAAAAATCAATAAAAGCGAAACAAGAAAAACTGGTTTTGGCGGGGGTAGAACAGGAGTAGGACTAAGAATCCTCACTAAGAACCACTCCCTGAGTTTTTAAATCTTCATTGATGTATAACATACATATAGAAAAGTGTACATGTCATAAATGTAACACTGTATCCATTTTTACAAGCTGACCACAACTGCATGGCCAGACCCAAATCATGAAACAGAGCAGCCTCCAAAGCCCCCGCATGACTCCTTCCAGCCACTCCATGCCCCGCACAAAGATAATCACTTATAATAGGATACATTTGCTTTGTCTGTTTTTATACTTTTATAGATGGAACTATAATACTTATATATATACTCTCTTAGTGTGTAACTTCTTTCACTTACATTGTTCAAACAATTACCCACTTTGTCATAAATAGTTGAAAACCATTCATTTCTAATGCCCGATATTATTCTGTATGGTGTGTATAGTGCAATTTATTTTTCCGGTCTAGGTTGATTGACATTTGGTTTGTTTCATACGTAGAGTTAATACAAATGGTAATTCTATCCATGTTTTTATTCATTATCTTTTAGAGCATAGGCTTCTCTTGGGTATAAACCTAGGAGTGGAATTGCTGGATCATAGTGTAGACATATATTCAGTTCTAGTAATTACTGCCAAATGGTTCCCCAAAGTGATTATACCAACCTACATTCCTGCGAGCAATAGAAATTTTAGTTGACCTACATCCTTGCCAACATTTGGTATTGCTAAACATTTCATTTTAGTCATTCTGGTGGATGTGTAGTGGGATCACATGGTGGTTTTAATTTGCATTTTCCCGATAACTAAGGAAAAGGTGCTCAACTTCATTAGTCATTAGGCTAATATCAAGTGATTTTTGAACTACGTAAATATATTACCTACTCAAGAAAATACATAGATATTTTCATTATTTTTTTAAAAGATTTTATTTTTAAGTAATCTCTGTGCCTAACATTGGGCTCAAACTTACAACCCTGAGATCAAGAGTTACATGCTCTCCTGACTGAGCCAGCCAGCTGCCCCCAAGTATTTTCATTATTTTAAAAAGAATTCATGACCCCAGGGCCCTCATTGCAAAGATTAAAGCCCATAGAAGGGGTGTGTGTGTGTGTGTGTGTGCGCGCGCACACACGCACGCATATGCACTCATGTGCCTGTGTGCCTGTGGGTATATTTGGTGTGTGTAGACTTGGGTTTTACTGGGTAATGGTGATTTCTAGCTAACAAATATTTTCTACGTCAACCAGACTACCTTGAACAAGAAATATGAAAGACTCAGAATCTCAGTAAGAGAACCGTAGCCCCAGCTCATTAGTGTGGTTCAAATACCCCAGTAATCTTCCTACCTCCTTCTCCTCCAAGAGGATGTAGTGTGGGAGGTTGACCCGGACCTGTTCAGGAATTAAGAACTGGAACTTGTTTGTTCCGCTGGGTTGAGGTGACCACTTATCAGTGAACATGCAGTAATCCTTGATGTCCCAGATCTAGGCACAAAATGTGGGTTAGCAGCCCAACACCCATTGACACCAACACCAACTTACCCTGTGAAGCCCTCCCAGACTTCTTCTCTTCACTCTGAAGTGTGAGCACTTAGCCCTCTGAGATACCCAGACCCTCAGGGTCAGAAGGAGCCCTAGGGATCTTCTAGGCCAGACCCCTTAGCTGGCATGCAGAGAGGGTACGACAGGCCCCAGGACAAGCCACTCTGACCTCAAGTCTCACCACAAAGCATGAAATTAGCTCCTAAGACAGGGGATCACAGACAGCTGCACAGCTGGGGGTGAGGGAGTGGCAGGAAGAACCAATGGGGGGACAGAAGGGACCCACTGGGGGAGGTTTCGTGGAGGGCCCATTGGAGCCACATCCTCACTCACTTCCTGGGTGCACCAGAGCAGAAGAGGACTTCTCCTGCCAACTGTTTTACAAATGAAACCAGTACCCAGAGGGAGGAGAGACCTGGCGAGCGCCACACACGGCAAAGAGGTGGCTGGAGTTTGCCCAGCCAGCCCTTCCTCACCTTGATGTATCCTGTGCAGTCCCCTGTGACAAGGATCCAGTCCTTCTCGTCCGTGGCCATGGCACCCACAACCACATCCCCCTGGCTCAGGCAGTCCACGGGGAACTTCCCCAGCAGGCCACCTGCCCCATGCGTGGACCAGGCATAGATGAGACCATCGATGCAGCTGCTCAGCAGGGCGGCTATGTGGGGCAGCCGAGGCCTGGTCTGCAGGAAGATGATCTGTGGGAGACAGGCGGCCTGCTCAGCGGTGCTGGGACTCACCCCGGCCACAGTCACGTGGTGCTGAGGCTCTTGGGCAAGTCTCCGCCCCCTCTTTGCCCCGCCCAGTTTCCCAGATGCCCAGCCAGAACAGAGACTGTCTACCACTGCTGCCTAGCTGGCCACGAGGAACACTTCAGTGCCCGGTGAGCTCCGTGTGTGCAGGGCGTTTGGGTCTTTTTTTTTTTTTTTTTTTTTTAAACCACTGTTTTATCCTCGGCAACTACAATGGTGCCTGACACATGGTACATGATCAGTGAATGTGTGTTGAAGAAGACATTCAAGGCTCAGTTAGTCAAGCAGCCTCTCATGATTTCGGTCACAGTCAAAGGTCAGGCTTTGAGTCATCTACTTGGGTCAGACTCAGAGGCTGAAAGGGATGGGCTCTCTGGGGCAACTGCTTCCAGGAATCCATCCTTTCAGTGAACTTACACAGGCGCCCAGAAGCACAGGTGCAGGGACGTTCAATGCATGTCTATTAAGAGAAGACTGGCTTAATCGTTTGTGATCCCTCCGAACTGTGGGACGCTATGCAATTATTCCAAAGACTCGGATGAGTTAACAAAAGAATAAGATTTCTCTAAATTACTGATATGAAAACATACCCATGCCATATAGTTAAATTTTTAAAAAGTAAATGGTAGGACATAGCTATGATTTGACACCATTGGTCTAAAAATAAGAAAGATAAAGGCTAACCCATTCCACTAATTCTCTAGCAGTGCCTGTGGCTTCTACTACTGGGTGGGGTAGAGGAAGTAAGACACAAGGGGCCTTTATATTTTGCTTTACACACACTTCTCTTTTTCCTTTTTTAACCAGCTAGCATGACGACTTTTAAAAGTTTTTTAAAGGCTTTTTTTTTTTAAAGATTTTATTTATTTATTTGACAGACAGAGATCACAAGTAGGCAGAGAGGCAGGCAGAGAGAGAGGAAGAAGCAGGCTCCCTGCGGAACAGAGAGCCCGATGCGGGACTCGATCCCAGGACCCTGAGATCATGACCTGAGCCGAAGGCAGCGGCTTAACCCACTGAGCCACCCAGGCGCCACTTAAAGGCTTTTTTCTTTAAAGTAATCTCTACACCCAACATGGGACTTGAACTAACAACCCAAGATCAAGAGTTACATGCTCTACCTACTGATCCAGACAGGAGCCCCTAAGCCATTTTTCTAAAAGAGAGGAAAGCACATTCAGAACCTGGAGGAGAGACTGCCCAGCCGCTCGAAGCTCTCCACGACTCCCCCACCCCCAGACTGGACCCAGCTCCACAGGGTGCTGCTCCTCGATTCCTAAATCCTTGGTGCCCTGGAGCTGGGGAAGGGGCCAGTCCCGCCACACCCTCACACAATGGCGGTGTGGATTCACTGGGCCCCTGGTAGGGACTTAGGAAACCCAATCTCTGAATTACCCTATCTTTGCAGATCGAAGCTAGAAGGAGCCTGAGAGCCACTTCATCTAGTGGTGACAATACAGTGAAGGGCATCCAGGGTCAGAAAGGGGAGAGGTGCAAAAGGAAGGGAGAGTAACAGAGATGACCCAATCCCTACTCCCCTGTTGTACACAATACCCTACCAGAGCACAGAAGGGCATTTTAACAGTAGGTTCTGGCAGTGCTGCTTCTCCTACCTCCCAGTCCAGCCCATCAACCAGAAGGGGCCCCCCAACAACACCCCATGCACACCCAAGTAGCTTCTCCCCTTCAGTAGCCCTGAAGCCAGAATCCTGAGTGGTAACTTCACCTGCACCACGTCTCTCCAGGTCCTGGGGAGAGCCAGGCTGGCCCCCTAGGCTCGTGGGCCATGTCCTTCCCAGCCCATCCCCACTGTTCGTACCAGCTCACAGCCCAGACCCTGCCCAAGCGTGGCCCACCTTCTCCACCGATGCGTTGGATTGCAGCAGTATCTTCTTCTGGAATTCCCCCCTTTGAGCATCTCTGACGATTGACTGTTTGCCGTGGGGTATTCTTAACATCTTGGGGCTTCCAGAGTGGACGGGTTTCTGGAAAGAACAATGGGCCCCCCAGCTCATCATGGGAGGGTCACCCTACCCAGTGCAGAAACAGAGACCAGAGGCAGATGCCGAAAGTATGACCTGCCTAGACCCCCTCTGTCAATCCACAGCCCTGTGAAAGGGACAGCCGGGTGTTGGAGGGATCCTGCAGTAAAGGCATTCCAGCGCTGGGGAGTCTCTATTTTAAACCAGCAGCTTCTGCTCTCAGGACAGAGACTTGAGTTTGCCTTTGGGGAAACCACCCCCCCCCCCACTGCCACTTTGTCCTGGAAGAGACCCCAGGCCAAAGGTGAGGACTAGGGCGTGTACAGCCATTGCTCCAGAAGATGAGAACGCAGTGATGCCGCCGGCTACCCCAGAGGTGGTCTGAGTGTCCTGTAATAAGGCGCAGTGTGCGCATCTTACACCTGAACCCGTCCGAGCAGCCATGAGGGACCCAGTCGTCATGGCCTGTGCCCAACACGTGTCATGTGTTTGCACAAGGTGGGGTTTCTCTTTCGAGCCTCAATTCCCAGGAACAGGAATCAGGCTTCAGTTGCTGAAGCCATCTGCTGGGCTCCCCCGGCCCCACACAAGATATTGTCTTCACTGCGGGAAGTAGGAGGCCAAGCCCCCCACTCCAGCTCCCTCCTCCCCTCAACATGAGACCATCAGTCAAGGCTGGAAGGGTTAATCCTGGGGCAGAGATGAGGGCTCAGGGGAGCAGGGAACTAGCCTGATCTCCAGGGAGGTGAGGAGATGAGCCCCAGTGGCTCATCTCTGCCACGTTACACTCACTGGAAGACTGAGAAAGTAGCCCGGGGAACTAGCCTGGGCGTCTAGGTTCTCTGGGTTGTGTTCCCTCTGGGTCTACTCTCCGCCCCAAGTTTGTAGACTGTAGGAAGGGAGCCTGCCCAGACTGGCAGAAACAGAGTGGTGGGGAGTGGGGGGTGGAATCAGGTGAATCTAACCAGGGAGGGGAGCTGATGGACGTAAAGGTGCTCTGGAAAAAGGGGCTCACATGAGAACACAAACGCACGACAGGCCCCTGGGGAGCCAGGGAGTGAGGGCAGCCACCAGGGCTCAGCTCCCACTCCCACCTGTGGGGGCATGGGCCTCTCTGGCTGCTTGTCTCTGGGGCGCTTCATCACTGGGGGGGCCGACATGAGGTTCCGCTGCAGGTTGGTACTGGTTGTGGCCCTGGCTCTGGGGCCTGGGGGCCCTGCTGGCGGCTTGTATGCCCACTGCTGGTGCTCCATGCAGGACTTGCTGGACTGGAGGTCCTCGGCCAGGAAGTTGTCCACCTCTTGCACCTGTGCTGGGGAGACACCCACCCCGCTGACACTGTAGTGCCCCAGAGGGACATGCAGGGCCTCCTTGGCCGGAGGCCAATACCCAAGGGCCCTCCAGGTGCCCCAGGCCTTACTCCATAGAAACTGAGTACCCTTAGAAACATCAAACCAGAGTTCGTAACCCTGTCCCGGAGCCAACCAGGAATGCCCTGAGTTCCTGCAGGCGGGGCGCTGCTCCCATGAGGGACTCAGTCTCCCTATCAGTGAAATGGACAGTGTTTTCCAAATATTTGTGAGGTTGGTTTTAATCTTAAGGGAAGTTCCAGAGTATAAAACAGATAAAAACTGCTCTAGGAGAAGCCAGTGCAATAACCTCTGAGCTTCTCTCCCCAACATGTTTGGGAAATGACTGGGTGAGGGGATCCCGAAGGCCCCTTCCAGCTTCCGTCTGCAAAGATAGTGTTAATTCAGAGACAGGGTGGGTCTCCGAGGTCTGTCCCACGAGCCCGGTGAGCCTGGACTGGGAACACATAATGGTGAGGAGTGAGATGGGAGATGCCTTCCAGGGGAGAGTCATCCACTAGACGGAAAAGGACCAGAGCCACAGGCTCTGCAGTCAGACCACCTGGGTCTGCACCGATCACTTCTGGGCTGTGCAACCTCAGGCAAGATGCTTAACCTCCCTGTGCCTCAGTTTCCTTGTCTGTCAAATGAGAAAAATTCTAGAAACTAGCACCCACCTACCTAGCTCTCAACCTCCTCCAAAAGAAGTCATCCTTCCCAGGGGTGCTTCCTACCCCACCCCCAGCCCCGGCCCTCCAGCTGATTCTAACCCACTGCCAAGAAAAAGGCGGGGGGATGGGGGGTATTCCTGTCAACAATACCTTCTTGGGCAGCAGAGGCAAGGGACTCAGAGAGGCGTTGAAATTGAGGATGGGCTTGAACAGGTTGACGTTCCAGAAGAGGATGTCCCCGTTGTAGGAAGAGGTCCCCAGGAACTGGTTCTGGTACTTGGCCATGCTCAGAACGTCCTCCTTGTGGAAGTTCTGCCAGCGGTAGCACGTGAGCGCCGGCTTGGTCTTGTGGGGCCTGCGCACAGGGCCGGAGGCGGGAGGGCAGACAGCTCGGCCTTACTGCTCCACATGGGTGGGAAACACCGGGGCCTTGAGAGTCCGGGAGGCAACTCGGAAGAGGGCACTCAGGTTGAAGCTCTGCCCCACCGACCTCATTTACCAAGCACCTACTACGTACCTACTACCAAGACCCTGTACTCGGGGCTTTACAGAAATGCAGCTGACAAACTACCCCCTTTGGACATCTGAGTGAGGATTAAAGAAGGGAAGCCATGGCCCTTAGAAAGGCCCTCTGGAAAGGAAGAGGCCTTGCACATTCTGTTCCCTCTGCCTGGAATGTTCCTCCCACCCCAAGCCCTTTGCGTCTTCACTGAGTAGATCCCACTCCACTCACAACATCCTCACGTGGGCCTTTCCTGACTGCCCCTGAGACTAAATCAGAGTTCCATCCTCTCTCCACAGAAGCCTCTACTTCTTTTCCTCACAGCCCTCAACAGATTTTATCATTACACATGAAGTTCTTTGATTAGCATTTGCCTCCCGCTAGGAGGGCGGAGACACCATCATTCTTGGTTATACCCATCGCAAGCTCGTAGCACAAATGGGCGGATAAGCAGAGGAAGCACTGGACATTACCCACCACAAATTTCTGGCTGGTCTTCCAACCACTAGTGGAGCTAGGAAGGGGGGAACCCAGCCGAAGTAGAGAGAACAGCCAGCGGCCCTTAGCAGCTCCCACACCCCCTTGCTACTCACATGAAACAAGTGATTCTCTTACTCCACCCGGTCACGTAGAACGCTCTGTTCATGTGGACAATCCCACTAATCTGTGGAAGAGGAAAGTAAACAGAGCTCTAAGGCGCCTCGGAGAGAGTGGCCCTGGACCAAGCAAGGAGACAAAGCTCTCCATGACGATAAGCGTCCCCTAGAGGAAGTACGACTGTATATTTTTCAGAATGTTCTTACATCACATTAGCCCATTTGATAGACTTGGAGCAGGTAGAGAGGGCTGGGATCCACGTCCACTCAACAGAGGGATACTTAGGAGGGTCACATAACGGAGTGATAGGCTCTGGACCAGATTCCTGGCTACTCAGCCAAGGGCTCCTGCTGAGCTGGTTCTAGGACTTTCCTAAGAGGGAGTCAGGGGCTCAGGTCCCCAAATGGGACTGCCGGCTTTGCTCTGTGCCACACCCACACACTCTCTCTAGAATGCCGGCAGATATTTCCGGAGTCGGAGTGAGCCTGGGGCTCACCAGCCCTCTTGCTAGAAGTGCCGTGCAGAGCTCTCCGATCCAGACTTGGGTAAGGCGCGCTCACAAACCCAACGAGAGTAGCTGGCACTTGCAGAGTGTTCAGGAAGGACAGGCAGTCTTACCCAGTTTCACTTGGCAGGCCAGGACCCACAGGCTCAGGGAGGCATGAAGGTGGGCCATCGATGGGCACAGCCTTAAAGGGGGGCTTAAACCCAGGGCACCCCAGGGTCAGGAGTGCTGTGCTTTGTGGCTTCCGTAGCACCCCTGGCCCTGATTGACAGAGCGGACTGACCTCCAGATGGTCCGGGTTGGGGAAGACCAGCAGGCATTCACCAATGGTGTAGTTCCACATCTTTATGGTTCCGTCACGCAAACCTGTGAGCAGGCAGCGTTCAGACTCGTCCAGGCACATGGTGGTCATCTCCATCTGCTGGTCGCCCGTCGCGGAGAACTGCATGGTCCGCCGACCTGTTGCCACCTCCCACACACTCACCAGGCTGCTCAGGCAGCCGCTCACCACCTGCTGGCGAGCACAGAGCTGGGGCTCCCGGATAGGACAGCGCCCCCACTCCTGGGGGTGGCCCCTGCCTGTCATGACTGGGGCTGGTGCAGCTCTGCAGCTCCCCGAGAGGCCCAGCAAAGATGGGTATCCAGGGCTTTCCTCTGCTCAGAGGAGTGAGGCGATCCTCCCACCAAGCGGTGGGCCTCCCATTCCCACCTCAGGCCACCGGCCCCCCACTCAGGGCTGCTTCCCATCCATGGGCCACATACCACCAGCCACTGTGCTGACTGCTCCTTGGATACAGCCCTGGACACATCAGGGGGGTCTGGGTCCTGCCTGAGGGCCCCTGGCTTTCCTGCCAGCCCAAGCAATGCCTGGCTCCAGCCCACTCACCTGCTTAAAAATCTTGCTGTAGAGGACGGCGCACAGGGGTAAGCTGTAGGTCGTGCTCTTCTCCCCTGCTTTTCCAGGCCCCTCAGTCTCCAAGTACCCTTTGAGGATCCCAATCTGTAGGTGAGGAGGGGGCAGGCAGCTGGGCCATCAGAAGGGCTCTGCCTCAGTGACTGGCCCCAGCGAGAACCTTCCAATAAATCGCAGCACCAAACGTCCTGACGGCACACAGACCTGAGCCCAGTGAGGTCCCTTGGCTCCTCAGCCCGCTGGCTGATATCTCTCTCACATCTTCTCCTCCGAAGTCTAATGTCCCTCATAACTCCTGGGAAGCTTAAAACCTCCATCCGCTGTCCCCTCCTCCAGGGAGCCTTCCCTGACCACCCCAGGCTAAGGATCCTTTCTCTGTGCCCAAAGGAGCACCTGGCATGCATCTCCATGCCAACACTGAGCATTTTCTACTGACATTCTCTGTTCTCCTTCTACCTCCTCAGTTGGCTGAGGGATGGGGCTGGTGTAAGGAGTGCATTCCCGGCACCTGCCCAGCAGCGGGGGTTCACTCCCTCCTGCACTCACCGAATAGGTGCTGCAGATGAGACTGTCTTCATTCTTGTGGAAGTAGATGCTGGTGATGGGACAGTTCCCCAGGGCAAAAAGCTTCCCGCAGAAGGACTGGAGGCATATGTATTCCAGCATGTCCCACACGCGGATGTTCTGGAGGGGGAGAGAGACGCTGCAGGGGGCCCTTGGGGAGGCAGTGGGTACCTGAGGCCTTGGGGCATGAGGAGGGCCCACAGCTCACGGTGCAAGCACTTCCCACACCACTTACTGCACAGATGACAATGGTACCACCGAGATGCCATCTTATGCTCAGATGAGGAAACCGAGGCTCACCCCGCCCCCCACAACCCAGAGCCTTCCCCCAGGGCCTCCACCTTGCTGGAGCGGCTGCCCCTCAGTGGTGAGGATGAGGACTGAGCAAGACAGCACGAGCCCCTGCAGACCCCCAGAAACTCTCCCACCAGCCTCCCTCAGCTAAAGCCAGGCACCACACACAGTGGCTACCCACACGGTCGCCAAAAAAGCCCACCTGTCCCCACAGCAGCCTCCTCAAGTTCATCCCAAGGTGAGGCCCCACAGAAGTCCCTCTGGATGCCCACTGCTTGGAGTCACCAACAGTAAGCAGTAAAGAGCATGACTCCAATCCATACCTTGCCTCTGCCCGTCACCGCCATGAGGATTTGTGCCAGCCTGTCCCGGTCCCCCGACCCTCCAGCCTCAGATCCTTCAGCAGAGGCCGTGACACCCAAGTGTTGGGGCCACTGGGAGAATTCCAGATAATAGCCAGCATGGGCTGCGTTGGGGAGATTGGCCTGGGTGACCCAAGGGTCCTGCCAACTCTCAATCTACTGATTCCCAGAAGACACAAACGTGTGCCCTGAAGGACACCTGGAGGCATTGGCTGCTGCCCCACATCAGCCAAACTGCCACCGCCAAGCAGGTGGGGCAGGGCCCTGAACGCAATCCACGCAGAGATGCAAAGTGACAGGCCTGGAACCAGGGAGTCCCAGGTGCTGGAGAAGATCCAGTCAGGCCCTGAGAGCCAGCACAGCTGAGAAGAGGTCCCTAGGAGAGCTGAGGAGCAAGTTTGGGTCCTGGAGGAAAGGAGGGCAGGGGAGTGGCTCACATGTGTTGTACGCCCACTACATGCCAGCCACCCCATGGCCGCTTCACCGCCCGCCCTGCTCTAACCCTCTCAACAACCCATCCTGTGGATGAGGGGACTGAGGCTCAGAAAAGAAAAGGGCCTTGCCGAGGACCGCAGAGTAAGAAGCCAGGCTGGGCTGCATGGGAACCCAGCTCTGATGGATGGCTCAGAGTGGGGTGCGGGCCTCTACCAGGGGCTGACAGAGACCCCTGGCCCCCTCATGGTGACTCCACCTGGGACAGCCCTGTCTGTGCCCTAGACCAAGTGTGGAACCACAGGCAGGCCAGCCACACTGTCTCCCTGGGCCTCAGGCTGCCACCAACTGCTGGCGCCCCACCTGGCCAAGCTAGATGGTTTTCCCAGGGCCAGTGTCTCTGCGGGGGGACAGGCACCGGTGTGAGTGGAAGAGCTGTGCTCCCCAAGGCCAGCACCTTGTCCTTGGAGACGCTGAGGAGGATGTTGCTGTTCTTGCTGTTCACGAGGATGTGCGTCACGCAAGTCTGATGTCCCCTCATCATCCACACAGGCTTTTTTAAGAAGAAGGGGTTCCACAGGCGGATGAGGGGGTCATAGCCACCGGTCACTGGGGTCAGAAGAATGGGTGTCAGCCATGGGGGCCTATGAGGGGACCGTCTCCTGAGACCAAGCCTTGACCCCCAACCCAGCAGGCGCAGCAGATGGGGGGCTGAGGTTCTCATCTGCCCCTTTGCCGCCCCTTCCCCCCCACCTCCTCCATCATGCCAAGCAGAGCGTGTCACCACCCAGGTGCCCACAGGCAGGGACCAGGGTGCCAGGAGAGGAGCCCGGACAGAGGCTGGACCCTGCAGTCCTCCCCCTCAGCTTTGATAATCCCCATGTCCCCAGCGGCCTTCACCCCTGTTCCATCAGGCCTGGGGCTTCTGGGGGGACATGAAGATGACTTACCCATTAAGTTCTTGTCTGGGCAGTAATCAAAGCAAAGAATCCCTTTTCTCAAGCTCAGCACCGAAAACCTACAACAGCGAAGGGGGAAGGTGGCGGGGTAGGAGCGACAGCCACAGGCGGCCAGGGAGAAGCCATCACTCTCCACCCAAGGAGAGGGGCAGCCCCAGCAATCCTGTTTGGGGTTCACCCTGCAGCCAAGTTGGGGCCAAGCCCCACAGGCAGGGCAGCTGCCATGGGTCTCAGCCCTAAACCACCAGCTCATGGAGGAGTCACCCAACCCACCAAAGCAGGAACAACTCCTTATAGCCTGGATCCAGTTAACTTAACCTGACCCTCACTTCAACCATACTGAGACAGGTGTCCCCCCACTCGTGACACAAATATTTAAAAAGAAGGGGATTCCAAGGGCCAGCGGAAGGGGAGCTCCCAGGTGCTGTGCCCCTGCCTGCTTTGTGCTGTTTCCTGGGCTGGGGGCTATCTTGTGCATCACCGAGACGCCCCACATAACCCTAGAGAGTATCAGCCCTGTGCCACAGGGAGGACATAGGAAGCAGAAACTAAGCGTTGGCCCAAGGCCACAAGGTTGGCAGGATGGGGGTGTCAGGATTCAGACCCAGGGTGGGCGTGGCAAGAAGAGGCAGGAGGCTCAGTGACCAGTGCTCCGGGAAAGGAACAGGTGCAGCTGGGTGGATGGGGGCCAGGACAGCCAGGGTGACCCAGGCAGGGGTCTCAGGAAGGTCAGGCCCGAGAGTACTGGAACCTCCGTGTCTTGGCCTGTGCTGTTCTCTCTTTATCCACACATCCTGCCTTGCCAGCTCCTTCTACTCAAACTCCCCCTTCCCAACTCTACTCAGAGGCCCCCATTGCCAGGGACCCCGGCCCTCTAATGTAGCATGTTCTCCACTGAATCTACTCTCCCTTCCACTGCCAGAAGGATTCCTCAAAAAACTGAAACTTCAAGAAGAGCATATCAAATACATGTATTTCATTTATTGTCAAACCAGATATATCTCCCTCCGTGGATATAGGCACAGAGAAATCTTCTGGAAGGATAGTCACCAAAATGTCACTAGAAATTATTTCAGGCTGATTCACTCATGCAACAAAGATTTACTGGCATCTCTACCTTCCAGGATTAGCAGGGGCATACCTAAGATGCCCCCCCTTCCTTCATGGAGTTTTCCTTCCAGAGGGAAACAGCAGGAGCAAGCAAATGAACAGAGGGACAAAAGAGAGGGACATTTGCACACTGTGACAGGTCCCGCAGGGAAATAAACAGGTGGCTTTGACAGGGTAGCTGAAGGAGACCCGTCTGCAGAAGGCTGCTGTGCAGAGAAGGGACCAGAAGTTCAGAGGGGACACAGGGAAGAAGGCTATGGCAGCCGTTCAGATGGCTTTGACTCATGGTGGGAACAGAAGTGAGAGAAGAGGGGGAAGGCAGGGGAGACACTGTGGGTCAGTCCACACACCCAGCACAGGCTCCTTCCAACTCCAACCAGGGTCCTCCACCCAGATGCACTGCTGGCGGCAAGCCCCTGAAGAATCCAGCTCCAGCTGGCTGCCAGGGAGCCCAGCTCTCAGGCCCACAGTGCCTCGAAGGCTGAGGCTTACTCTGGAGGCAGAGTTTGGGGGTGTCAACGCCAGACCCCACCTGTGGAGGCCATGCCCTAAGAGGTCCTTGCAGGGAACTGAAGACCAGCAAACAGGCAATGGTGCCACCTGCTAGCGAGCCGGTAGACTGCATGAAGACAGCCCGAAGGATCTGGGCGCTCTCATGTGTGTGAATACAGTCTCCAACTTGCCCCCAAAGTCCATCTCAAATCCCTCCACCTCATCTCCACTGGCCGATTTCAGGCCTGAATTATTACAATGGTGTCATCCCTGGAGTCCCCATCTCCACAGCGGCCCACACCGCTTGCCACAGAGGAGCCAGAAGAATGCTCCCACACATCAGACCACACCGTTCCTGTGCTCAAAACCTGAACACTTGTTTATATCTCTTACCAGATAACTGTAAAAAGATATGTTAGAGACAATCGGAGGGAGATTAACTTGGACTAGGTACTAGTGATATTAAAGTGTTATAGTATCTTTTGTGTGTTTAAAATTTTCAGTGACGAAAATGTTTTAAAAAATAAAAACAAAGAAGAAACAAGGGCATACCAGGCAGAAAGGAGTGATTCAAAGGCCCTGGGGCAGAAACATGCCTGAACCACAAGGGGGCCACAAGGGGGCTGGAGTAGGAAGGCAGCAGGGACAGACCACGGAAACGCTCATGGCCAGGATGAGGTGACTCTTTAATGTACACCTGCCACTGAGACCCAATAAGCAAATAAAATAAGCTGAATAAAACACGTATCACAGACACAAGGTAATACTACCACCAAAGCAGAGAGATGAGCCTCTGTTACAAATCAGTTCCAAGCAAAATCCCACCATAGCACCTCACTCAAGGCCCAGAAGTCACAACTGAAGCTTCCCCACAGTATCTGGCCTTCTCCAGGGCCCCTCCTCCACCCAGCAGCTGGTTCCAGGGCTGGGGTGGGGATGTGCACAGGGGGCTCTGGCTGACAAGACACTGGAGGTACAGTGAGGCCTGAGGCATGTCCCCTGCTCAAACGTCTCAGGTTTCCAATCTGTAAAATAAGGAGCTGGACCGAATTAGCCCTCCCATCCCGGGATCAAATTTCCCTCTGGAAAACAATCAGGACTGGAAGGGACGGGCAGAGATGGGGCCTAAGTGGCCCTCAGCCTTCCCCCGCTGTGCCTCACCCAGCTGCTCCCCCAACACAGACTCCCCCAAGAAGATGTGGCTCATGGTTCAACCTGCCCAGGAACAAAATGTCACAGATCTGAAGGGTCTGCGGGATAAAGACCTGCGGCAGGAGGAAAACAGCAGAGGCAAGAGGGAAAAAAAATCCCTCAGGAGCAAATACCTACTGTGAAATGCACAGTGAAAGATACACATGAGGGGCGCCTGGGGGGCTCAGCTGGTTGAGCGTCAGACTCTCGATTTCAGCTCAGGTCATGATCTCAGGGTCGTAAGATCAAGCCCCGCGTCTGGCGTGGGGGCTGCTTAAGAGTCTCCCACTCCCTCTGCCCCTCCCTACCCTCTCTCTCTAAAAAATTAAATAAATAAAAATTAAAAAATCATTTTTAAAAAGGTACAGAGAAAGCAATAGAAGTGAGACATTTGAGAACGGAGTGAGACAGTGGGGATTGGGCGAGGGAAGGATTGAGTCTTTATTTATAATGTTTTACTTTTTTACAGGGTCAACCTATGTATGTAGACTTACTAGGGTGAGTAATCACTGATCAGGAAGGAAGGGAGGGGGGAAGCGAGAAATCTAAAATCCATTCTGAGCTAGTGGAACCTGGAATAAAGGAAAGAGACTAGAACCATCTCCAAAGACTAAGTGCCACCAGTTAATGGCCACACAGTCAGCCCTGGGGTGAGGGAGAGAAGCCCCACGGCCACCGCCTTCTACAGACAAGGACCCTGTGTGAGGGGCACAGAGGTAAAGCAGCTCACATTCATTCCTCCATTCAGAAAAAACTCTTCTGACTGCTTACACTATGTGCCAGCTTCTGTGCCGAGTTTTACATATAAATTGATGGATAAAAGAAGCTTGTTGTATGATTAAAACCACACTCCATAAAAGTTCTTATAACCCAGTGAGATCCACCAGATGCTCCTGTCCTGGGGGTAGGCCCACTCTCAGCAGGGAGGGCCACGGGCAGCTGAGGGGAAGCCAGACCTTCCCACACACTGCCACATCCTCCCCTTTCTGGCCACCCCAACTCCAGCCTGGGGAGAGGTGCTCCTTACTTGGGGTTCTCTTGGGCTTTGGATGGCAACACAGTCAGCACCAGAGAGGACTTCTCAATGGCCGAGCAGGAGGCCACCATGTTCAGCTGGGGGATGAACTTGACCTGTTGGCACCAGTTGGGATGGAGAGCCTGGGAAGAGAATGACAGCAGGAGGGGCTGGCAGGGCCAGGAGATCAGGACCTCTAATGCTCTCTAATGATGGCAGCTCTGACATGGTGACAGGGCTCCTCCTGTCCCCCCCCCCCCATCCTCCCCATCCTAGCCTAGTCCTGGGCCATTCCCTGTCAGTGAGACAGGTGAAAAGCTCCCACGTCTGCTACCATGGGAACTCTTGATTATAAGCTAGAGGACAGGTGAGGTCAGGTCCATGTGACAGCACAGTCTGTCACCCCATCCCACACAGAAGAAAGCATGGATTAGAGGCGGCCCACCCCGCAGTCCCTCTTCTCCACAGGGAGCCCTGCCCCACCACAGCCCTCTGCGTTTCAGGGCACGACTAGGAGTGTGTGCAAATGTTATCTGAGCAACAAGAAGCTGAGACCCAGGAGTCCTGGGGGCGGCCTGACTGCACAGGCCCCGAATTCTCGAGCTCCGGTTCCATGGTTTGGCCCCGTGCTTGGTCTCCCAATCCGGGGATTCTCCTCTTCAGGACAAGGAGGAGAGGGTTGTCAGGCCCTGAGCGAGGTTCTGCAGGCACTGCCTCGCCGAGTGTGTCTTACAGTGAAGGCACAGGACGGAACACGGGACACTCAGCAACTGGGGTGGAAAACCAAGCCCAAGATGAGATCCCACAGAAGATGGAGAAGAAGGTATTCGTGAGTGACTCTCCCCGAGAGGATCCCAGGGAGACCTTAAGTGCCTGTCCTTAGGAGCTGCCAATCCCATGAGAGTGACAGGACGAGAAAGCAATGAGTGGACAACACAAAGTTGGGAGGTGGTACGCTGTGACAGTGTGATTGGAAGTAAGAAATGTATATTTGGGCTTCCTGGCTATTTGTGGCACAAAGCTCCCAAAACCCCTGGAATTTCCTAAGTGATGAGACTAAGGTGTCTTAATATTTGTAACAAAGCCCTTTCAACCACACCTGAGTTTACATTAATGGGGTGACTTTGGAAAGCCCCTAAGGATGGGGACTCGCGGCCAGGGGAACCAACCATGAGATTGGAGGACTGGAACTTTCAGTCCCACCACCCCTCCCCCACCCCAGGTCACTGGGGAAAGGACAGGAGTACAGGTTGAATTGACTGCCAATATCCAATGATGTAATCAATCATATTATGTAAGGAAACCCCATAAAAACCCAAAAGGACAGGGTTCAGAGAGCCTCTGGGCTAGTGAACATGTGAAGGTGGGGGGTGAGCCTTGCCCAGAGAGGGCAGGGAAGCTCTGTTCCCCCTTCCCCATACGTTTCCCTACACAACTCTTCCCTCTGGCTGTTCCTGAGTTGTATCCTTTTAAAATAAACCAGTGATCTAGTAAGTAAAATGTTTCTCTGAGTTCTGCAAGCCACTCTAGCAAATAAATCGAACCCAAAGACACGGTCATGGGAAGCTCAGATTTATAACTGATGGGTCAGAAGAACAGGGGACAACCTGCACTTGTGACCAGCCTCGAGGGTTGGGGGCAGTCTTGTGGGACTGAGCCTCTGTGCTCGATAACTGTGGCACTTAGTCTTTGGAGATGGTTCTACATCTTCTTTTATTCCAGGTCCCACTAGGCCAGAGTGGGTTTTAGCCTAGGATCTGATGCTATCTCCGGATAGATAGTGTCAGAACTGAGTTGAACGGTAGGTCACCCAGCTGAGGTCCAAGAATTGCATGGCGGTGTGGGAAAAACACATTGTCACTGGTGTCAGAATCCTGTAAGTGTTGCGGTGTGAAGGGATAGAGGCAGGGACAGTCACAGGGCTGGTCCAGGTTGGCTGGTGAGGGTCCCAAAGGAAGCAGAGAAAGGGGTATATAGGAACCTAGGGAAGAAGACAGAGTGTGACAAGACCCTGAAGTGGGAAAAGGCTTGGGGTGTTCAGTGAACAGCAAGGTTGCCTGTGTTTCTGCGGCAGAGTAAATGAGAAGAAGAGACGGGATAGGCAAGATGGGGAACAGGCCAGGGGCCAGGTCACCTCATGCCCTGATGGGCACAGTAAGCCCTTGAGATTTTGTCCAAACATGATGAAAAACTAAGGAATGACATGGCTGTTTTAGCTCCGAATTCCTCTGGCTGCCGAATGGCGTAAAGCAGTGCATGGGGTAAGGAAGTGCAGACAATCTAGAAGCCACTGCAGCCACCCAGGAGACAGAGAGATGTTGTCTGCCAGGGCCAGGCTTGAGCAACAGAGGTGATGAGAGGGACAAGTCCCTCCCACAAGCCACAGGATCCAATAGCTGTCTCCACCTGCTCCCAGTGACCAAGCCCCAAGGCCTAAAACTGAACCCAGGCAGAAAATCTACTTTCTGTATTGATTTTTGAGTGGTGTGTGTATACAAATAATTACCATGGTAATGGGCCAAGGAAAGATACAACATACCTTCAGCTGGTAACTCCTGTACAAGGGGGACTTTTCATTTAGGAGCTTCCGTGCAGAAACTTTGGTCCATTGATCTGATAGGAGAGAAAAACCGAGATCCATGTCACCAACCTCCTACCTCCACCAGACCAGCAAAACCCCAGATGACACCTTGAGTTGTTTTGCAATTCCTGTATGTCTCCAAAGGCTTTTCCATCCAAATGCTCCTTCAAGCTTTCCCATGTTCTGGTGGGTTCGGAGGGGTGAAGTCAGCAACCAGAACACAGACCCAGGCAGATAAACACGGCTGCCCAGAGTCAGCCCCACATCTCAGGCTCTTCCCTCTCCACACTGCTATCTACACAAGGTGGTTCTCATTCAGGGAGCTCCAGCTCTGCTGGACTGAAGAACCATTTGGGACCACAGGCTCTACTCTTTCTGGAAAGGATCATTTGGAAGTTTACCATCATGCTTCAAACGACATGCTCCACCTTGTCCAGCAAACACAAGTTCCAAGGAGAAGCAACCAGCAAGTGTGCCAGAGCGACCGAGCCCTAAGCACAGACTGGCCCTTGAGGCGTTAAAAGTCTCCCGGCCTCTGAAACCTCCCGTGGCCAGTGGCCAGGCTAGAATCCTCCAGGGAAGGTTCCCCTGGCACAAGCAGGAAGGTCTGACACAGAGAGATGGAGCCGGCGGTGACAGGGGCAAGCCTGGGTCTACCTGCAGAGCAGGGTTTAAGGAGGTGGGTCAGAAGGACTGGGACAATCTGGGCTCAAGTCTGAGAGAAACTCCCAGGTAAAATGGAGAAAAGGGAGGGGGACCTGGGGGCTTACGCCACGCATTTTACTCCTGCAAAGTCCCCAGCCCCGTCTGGCAAGGGAGTCCCCAGGGGTGCAGTGATGCTGAAGGTGGGGGGGGGGCCCTGCGAGGGCATGGGAGGGAGGAAGCTTAGCAACGGCTGCACTGCAAGCATGTCTGCCCGTCTGCCTCGCCGGTGAGGCTGGGAGGGCCCCGAGAGGTGAGGGGAGGAAGTCACCGGGCCCTTACTGTGGCCTCCCACTGCCTGCTCTCCTTCCACCTTACAGAAAAGCCATGAACTGATCTGCTCATCCTGTTTAATAACAGAGAGCTTAAGCGACTGGCTCCAGGTCACACAGAGCTGGGTTGTCCAACTCCTCCCAAGTCAACACACTGGGGGGCCCACCTTTGTGTGTGAGGAGCCTTTAGGCAGCATGGGGTGTGGAGGGACTTCTTCCCACACTCCAGCTTCATCTGTACCTGCTCTGATCTCCCAACACGCAGCTCAAAGACAACTGCAACCTGCCACGCCAGTCCCCAGGGCGGCACAGCCTGCCCCCACTTGGCTGAGGCAGGGCAGGGCGGGCACGGGGCGGGGCAGGGAGGGAGGGGGTGCGGCTGCCGATGAGGTAGGAGTGGGGCTGGCCCAGCCCCCTGCTGTATCCCAGGCAGGGTCCATTTCCTATCCGGCCAGTGGGGGGTGTGTTGCTCTGTGGAGCCTGGGAGCCCTTGGAGAGCATCCTGCTCTGAAACTGCTCTGGTGTCCTAGATGGAAGGGGAGTAGGTGTCCCCGTGGGCTAGAGCCCGATGGACCAGGGCCTCCTCTAGATGGATGTGAAGCAAGGGAGGCCTGACACTGTGCACCAAAGGCTCTAACCCGGACAGAGTCCTGCCCAGCCGAGTCCCCGACGGCCCCAGGCCCAGAGTGGGGATCTAGTGCCCTTGGCAGGGCAGCCCCGAACAGCACTCTGCAGTGGTCATTTTGGGGTACAGCCCAGCCAGAGGTTAAGGATCAGACACTGGGGCAGACTGCCTGCTTCAGGCCACTTACACTGTGGGCCTGTGCAAGTGCTTCACCCTGAAAACACCCCTCCTCCTCCCTTAACAGACTAACAGCAGCGGTTCCCTGCTGGCAGTGGGAAGGGGGACAATAGGAGGCCCTGCACCCAGAGCAGGCAGCTCACAGCCACCCGGAGCCCGCAGGACTTTCTGTCCCCCCCACCTCCCCAAACAAAGGCTGCTCCCAGTCAAGGAGAGCAGAACCCTCCTCCCCACCACAGAGAAATGTCACGCTGTCACCCCAAGACCCAGAGGGGTGAGCGGCCTCCCCAGCGTCACGCCGTTGGCACAGGCTCAGTCTCGCTGGGATGAGAAGGGTCCTGCAGCCACTCCCCTTACCCTCCCCTGTGCAACCTTCCGCCTTCTCAGAGATTGCCCGTCTCCTCCCTCAGCCCCCTCTGGCTTCTGCTGTCCCCTCATCACCCCTGTCCCACAGGCCACCTTGAGCTGAGCACATGGCCACACTGCTATCTGAGCTTCAGAGAAGCCAGAGGCTCCTGAGCTGGGAAGCAGGAGAGAGAAGAGCTCCTCAGGGCAGGGCTGGGCCATCTCCCCCACAACCTCCCGCTGTCCAATTCCCCAGCATCTTAGCTACCCCATTTGGAGGTCCTGGGCAGGATTCGGGGGTTGAACAACCCATGGGTCACATTGTCAGAGGTGAAGACGATGATGTTGCCTTTGGTGTCCCCATAGCAGAACACACCTCTGTGATAGTCAGACCTGAGGGGAGGTGGAGACAGAAGAGGCTGGGTTGGGCCCACCAGCTGCGACCCTCCACCCTCCCAGTGACCTTCCTCCACTTGGGAGCAAAAGCAGTTCCCACACAACTTTCCAGCCTTGCCCTCAACAGCTGACATACATGGGCCCAGCAGCCCAGACCCAGATCATCGGTGAACCAGGTCCAAAAGGAGTCATTATTTTCTTTTAAAACCAAAACGAATGAGTCCCTGGTCCTCCAGATGCTCATCATCAACCCACCCCTACCGATGGACCGTGACATTCCCAGAGTCCTCGACCTTGGCAGGACACACCTCTGCTAGGATTCGATGGCTGACTTGTTCAGGGAATGGGGAGAAAGAGGGCTGATGACTGAGCGACCGCTCAGGAGGGGAAGCTTGGTGAAAAGGACACAGGCACACAGAGTGGGAATCCTTCCAGGCCTGCTTTGAGAGAGCCTTTCTGGGAGTCCCAACCCTCCTGAGTGATGCGGCCACCAAGACAGCGCACCAGCCTCCCCTGAGACTCACCAGTAGTCCATGGCCAGGACACAGCTGTCCAGATCAACGAAGGTGAAGGCCCGGACACAGCTATGGTTGCTAATATCAAAGAACTCTGGGGAAGAGACAGAAGGGGAGGCATGCGTGGAACCCAAGCCCCAGTCCCCAGCCTTGGGGGTCTCTAGTGACAACATGCAGCATCGGCTTACCAGCTGCAGCACCCCATACCCACAGTCAGCTTGGGGACAGGCCTCTCCAAGTGCAAATGCATGCCCCCTCCAATGGCCGAGAGCAGGCCTGGGGAGCCATCAGGGACTCACCTATCTTCTGATCAGCAGATGCCACCGCGATCAGGTTCAAGTTGTAGAGACACACCATGTCGATGACCCACATCTCCAGGTTATAGAGCTGCTGGATCTGGTTAAGCTGGCCAGAGGAAGAGCAGAGGAGATCCAAGCTGGGGAGGCTTGCCCAGCGGGGCACACTAGATACACAGATCCTGTGAACCCTCTCCTGCCACCCCAGGCCCCAGAGCCAGCCGTAAACCTGGAATGGAGTGCAGTGCTCCCACCAACTACTGATGGGAACTTGAAGAAATTTCCTGATTTTGAGTCTCAGTTTCCACATCTATAAAATGGGCTTAAAGAACACCCATCCTCACCACCCCTTTTTAGAGCCATTTGACACACTCATCAAAGTTTTAAGTATTTTTTTTTAAAGATTTTATTTATTTATTTGAGAGAGAGCACTAGCAGGAGAGGGGTTGCAGAGGGAGAAGCAGACTCCCTGACATGGGGGCCCTGAGATCATGACTTGAACTAAAGTCAGACACTGAACTAACTGAGCCACCCAGGTGCCCCACGGGTCAAAGTTTTAAATGTGCATAGTTTGTAATCCCAGGATCTATTTCCAAGCCACAGCCATGGATGTGTTCCCACGTGCTCATGGAGAAGTGTGTACGAGGGCAGGCCCCGTGACAGCAACAGGCTATGACTGCTTGTAAAGGACAGTGGATACAAATCCACAGCACAGGGCACCCCCTGGAACTACAAACGAGGGAAGTGTGCACCTGGGATCGATTATGAAATGGAAAAGCAAGGAGGAAAGCAGCACCATCATGTGCAGCCATGTGTATATTTAAATAGAAAGGGGTGGGGGATGTGCATACGATCTAACCATAGAAGACCACCCCAAAACTGGTCATAGCAGTTGCCTCCCGTGACAGAATCCGGGTCTGGGAGAGGGATACTGACTTTGCGTGGACTGTCCCTCTGCCTCTCTGACTCTTTCCCTCACGCCGGTTTTACTGAGATATAATGGACCTAGAACATTATATTAGTTTTTGCTTGCTTTGTCTGAATCTTGTTTATCATCTGCGGATGTCACCTGGTTCAAGGGGTTTATGAACAAGAAATCATCCTGCCAGGTCATGTGGTGCCCTTCCCTTCCACACTCCACTGCCAGCATTGCGTGACAGCCCTGCAGATGGACTCTGAGTGGGCATCCCAGGTGGGGGACCCCACACACAAAGGCATGTCAGCAGGGAAAAGAGGCGGCCAGCCCGACAGGCCCAGGGGCAGAGAGGATGGGAGAGGAGCTCGGGGTGACCAGCTAAGGAGCTTGTATTTTACTCCCGGAATGAGGCCATAGACTGGGAACTGAAGAAAGCAGGGGGAGCACCATGTGAAACAGAAGGGAAGGGGGGCTTCAGGCCACTTCTCTGGGTGGGTATGGTGAAGGGCCAGCAAAGGCAGGGGCAGGGAGGGGACCGTTGCATCAAAACTCAGACATACTGAGAACAGAGAGGCCGGTGCTGGTGGCTGGGCAGTGAGGACAATGGGCCAGGACCCCCGGCCACCGACACACAGCAGAGGGGATGGGAATGCCCATCACCTCCATGTTCCTCCCTGAAGCCCCGGGTCCTAGGGACCTTCAGTGATGTGTCCAAGGCTGCACAGCTGGGAAGTGAAGCCCAGCTCCCTTCCTTGCAAACCGCAGGGTTTTCCATCCACATGACCATGGCATGCAGTGGGTGTTCATGGAAGGCCCATGCTGGATCACCCGTGCCAACATCTTCTTGCCCAAGCAGCCCCTCAAGGAGGAATGCCAGGCCTTCTGGGGAGCCTCCCTCTGCCCCTCTCAACCCTCCCAGACGTGGCCTCTGAGGGGTGCTGTGGTGACCAAGTAGCGGCCATAACCAACAGTATGTAGCTCAGGCTGTAATGTGCCCCCCCAACACACACACCAAAACAGACACAATGAGGAAAAGAGAGCAGAAGGTGCCAGAAACCCTAGCCTCGGGAACTTGGGTGCTAGTCAACCTTGGTTCTGGGCTACCAAATACACCCGAGTCAGTCACCGGACCTCCACAGACCTGAGCTGCCTCCCTAGGCAACTGAGAAGAGACCAGACAGAACCCTCCAGCCCCACAGGACACCCCCTGATACATCTGTGAAACACTGCTGTTTTACAGGCTTATGAAAGCCTTCCTGCTGCTGACGGCCTTCTCAGTAAGCCTTCCTTCCCTGGGGAGCTGCACCTTCCTCATGTGCTGGACGATTCTGGCCTGGCCTGGCGACATGAAGTGCACAGCCCATTTTCCTGAATATCGTCTCACTTACTGCACTTGGCCAGGAGCTGACAGGAGCTGACAGCACAGACAATGATGATGTCAGCTTATATTTGTCCGACATTCACTGTGAGCCTTGCCCTACTCTGAGTACCATCCGGGTATTATGTCATTAAATCCTCCCAGCAGCCTGAGGGGGTTACGATGACCCCATTTGACAGACGAGGAAACTGAGGCACAGAGAGCTATATACTAACTGTCCAAGGTCACAGATCTAGAAGGTGGCAGTGTTGGATTCTAAGGAGGACTCCAGAGCCCAGACTCCCAACCACTGTGATTTCCTGCCTGGTCCAGGTGAAGGATTCGAATTAGCAGCACCTGGTGATGGAGTGGTTGTGACAGGGAAAGGAGACGGGGCTGATCTCTAACACAGGAACCTTAGTGGGTGATGACACCACTCCCTGAGATGGGGCCCAGGAGAAGTAAGCCTGGTGACCAGGGAGGTCTAGAGCGACATTCTGTTTGGACAAATTGGGTGTAAGTTTTCTGTTGGATATCCAAGTAGAATGGACACCCAGATGTTGTCCTGCTTACAGAAGACAAATGTGAGGGTCCCAGTCCCACAGCGAAGCCAGAACTTGGCCCCCGGAGCAGTGACTTATACCATGCAGTCACTTATACCATGAACCCCACGCCTGAGCGCATTCAGAGTCCGTGTCACCTTCCCTATCGGGGTACAAAGGCAAAGGCTCTCTGACTACCTCCTGTCTGCTCCACAGGTGGGCCCTCCTCACCCTAAAGGAGTTAAGCAGCGAGAAGCCCTCAGACCAGATCTGCAAGATCCCGTCCTTGGTGACTGTCAGAAGATGCCCTGTCCTCTTGAACCGCTGCATTAAAAACTGCACCTTCACAATCTCACATCCATGGTTCCTGTGGAAGGTGACAGGGAGAGAGAAGGACTCAAACAAAAACAGAATGAAGAGGAGGAAGGAGAAAGCAAACAAGGGGAGCTCCCCCTCACGGGCACGCACACCCAACCCGTGACTCCTCCAGGCGGGCGTTTGCCATTATCAGCGGTGGCCGGAAGGCAAGGAGACCCGAGGAGGCTGCTGATATGAGATAGGGTTGCACCAGCGGTGGGCTTCTCCTGTCACGCAGCCAGTCAGCTTCCTCGTGATGCAACAGGATCGGGGGAGGCAAAGAATGGAGGTCTTCTGCAAACCTTCTTTTTTGAGAAAAATGGTCTACAGGAGACCCGAGGAGGCTGCTGATATGAGATAGGGTTGCACCAGCAGCGGGCTTCTCCTGTTACACAGCCAGTCAGCTTCCTCATGATGTGACAGGATCAGGGGAGGCAAAGAATGGAGGTCTTCTGCAAACCTTCTTTTTTGAGAAAAATGGTCTACAGGAGGTGAGTGGAGGGGAGCTTGCCCCTGAAACTTTCATCATAACAGGTTCTGGCAACTCGGGTTAGATAGAGAAGGGAGTATATAGCCCAAGCACGAGATAAAAGTGGACAAGGGACAATGTATTCCACAGAACCCCATGTACCTGACTCCTCCTCTCCAAGGCCAGGACCGGAGCCCAGCAAAGGGCTCCCATGGCAGGCCTGGCCTCGCAGGACGCCACCACGCAGCCCTCCAGCAGGCTACAGGGATGTCGTCTTTCCTGCCCCAGGCTGGCTAAGCTGGCAGGCTTAGCTGGCTACTGACAGGAGTGTCATTTTGGCCCCTGGACACAGCACAGCACGTACTCACCCACCTGGTGTTCCCACATCTCCAGGCCCCAGCAGGCAGATAATGTTACCTCACCTCAAAGGGACCCAGGGAATAAGATTTTGCCTGGAGTTTTGTCCTGACTCTGTGCAGAGCTCAAACTAGAACCTAGGTACCTCGATCCCTACTCTAGCCAGAGCCCTTTCCAAACGTCCCTGTGGACGCCATGTGACCTGTGGCTGAAGGCTAACCCACGCTGCTGTGAAATTCCACCACCGAAGCAGTCCCAAGCAGAAGAGAGAGTGAAGGTGTGTCTGGACACAGCTCCTCTCCCACCCACCACCACTACCATACCCGCCCCTCACCCCTGCGGCCCACAGTGCTGCCTGGTGTGCCCTCAAGCATCACTCCCAGGGCCACCTGTCACATCAGGGCCATGTGACCCTGAGGGGTCTACATGACAGGTGAGAGACAGGGGAAGTGAGAGGAGCCCTCTGGAGGTGTTACCCCATAGGGACAGCACCTCCACCTGCCAAGACCACAGCGGCACCCCGGAGGGGGAGTTCAGTGATCTCGGCCCAGGTTCAGGAAAGGGGGGCCAACTTATAAGATGACCCTTTCATGAAGGTAATTAAATAGTACATGGCTACTTTCTCTGCCAAGCTGGAAATGCTCTCTGAACTTGAAGGCTGAGCAAACAAATAGGGGGAAATAGAGACAGGCTTCTTGACATTTTTGGTTCTGGGCCTTGAAACACTCTTGGGAATCTAAATGTCCCAAGGAAATAAAGACCTGCGAAGGCTTGGCCACATCAAGCAAAATTTTCAGATCATAATGTATGGTTATAAAATCCTTCATCGTTCATATTTACTGGCTATCCCTCAATTGAATCTTGACCAAAAGTCTTTTAGACCAGCCCTTTCCTGGTTTTCATTACACCATCTCTCTGAGTCTCCAGATGCTCCAAGGCAGAAACCACTTCTGATTCACAGTCTTCCCCATAGCCTGCTCTGGGGGTGGTCCGAGGACAGACCCAGCCATAGCCACTCCTAACCACGCCACAAATGCCAGCCACCGAGCGCTGGACGGCAAGACGAGCTCTCTGCTCTGGGCAGGAGGTGCACAAACCCTGACATGGCCTCCGGGAAAGGGACTCCAGGAAGAGGCCTGGGCCATTGGCTGGACCCCCTGGAGGGCTTCTGGTTCTTAGGGAGTTCAGAGGGGCGGGAGCACACAGAGCATGGCACAGAAAGATGAGGTGAAGGTCCAGAGGGCACGGTGGGGAGGAGCCATGAGGAGCAGCAAACAGGCAGAGTCAGGAGGGAGTCAAGGCAGGGACAGAGCCACATGTTCCAGGAATGACCAGCAGCCATGTGCGACTGAGGCCTGGTGGGGCCTCCAGGAGCAGTTCCCCATAATGGCTGTTACTCCCCACCACGTGAGCCATCTGTGCCCTGTGATCTGTGCCCCAGGCCCACTCAGCATCCACCGTGGGAAGAAGCAGGAGGAGCAGCGCATGCGGCAGGGAGGGTCAAAACAGGGCAACCCCACCGCTCTCATTTGACCTCTCTGTACCTCTGTTTCCTTGTCTATAGAGTGGAGACACGTCGCCCCCCCGTAATGTTCAGGCTCGCCTACAGTCCTGGTGGCCCCACAAGGAGTGACTTAAGGAGGGGCGCTCACTCCAGGGTCAGCCCCACCTTGCTCACACACCTCCCCCTTCCAGCCGGGGTGAGGCTCCTTACAGGGGGATGATCCTCATGGGAAGGTGGAAGCGCAGGCGGTACTGGCTTGTTTGCATCTTTTCCTTTCTCTGGAACTCCCGCATCATGTAATCCACATACTTCTGCTGCCTCGGGAAGAAACGCCAGGCAGGACAGCATTGGCCAAGCTGTCAGAGCCCTGGGCTTGGGGAACCCACGCCTGGCTTCCAGGCCCTCCCCCATCTTTCCCAGCCCCTTCCAGGGGGCTCTCTGGAAGCTATGTCCTGGGGCCAGCCCAGGGGAGCAGCCACGCCCCTTTACACATCTGGGATGTATAAAGGGCCTACCAGCAAATAGATAGCATCACCTCCCTCCTTCATGCCTTTCTGTAATGCTAAGTACATCTCCGAATCACCGCCACATCTTGTTCGAATCTCTTTATCCACCCCCACTTTATGGATAATAAGACTGAGGCCCATAAAAGTAGAGATGAGTTGTTCCAGCTCATCTAACAAGTTAACAGCAGGGGAAGGCCCAGAAGCCCGGCCAGAGGGCAACTCTAGAGTCTACTGACGCCTCATGAAGGCCAAAACAGGCCACCCTATGAACCTATAAAGATAGTGGGAGTTATTAAGATCACTGTGTAGAGAGGTGCCTGGGTGGCTCAATGGGTTAAAGCCTCTGACTTTAGCTCAGGTCATAATCCCAGGGTCTTGGATCGAGCCCCACATTGGGCTCTCTGCTTGGCGGGGAGCCTGCTTCCCCGCCTCCCACTGCCTGCCTCTCTGCCTACTTGTGATCTCTGTCAAATAAATACATAAAATCTTTAAAAAAAAAAAGATCACTGTGTAGAGAGCAGAGCCTTCTGGAAACATGTTTATTGTAGAATATTAGGAGAAATGAAAGAAAAAACAAAACAGAATATATGCCTAAGCCGAGGGGAGGAATGACAGAGTACTTTTAACACACGGGCTCCTGGGGCAAACTCCCCAGGTCTGAAGACTGGCTCAGCTGCTAACTAGCTCTGTAAGTCTGGGTAAGTTTCTTAACTTCTCCATGCCTCAGTTTCCCAATCTGTAAAATGAAAGTAAATAAGAACACCTACTCTGTAGGATTCCTGTGAAGTTTAAGTAAAATGGTACATAAAGTGCTTAGAACACAATGCCTGGTTAAAAGCTAGTTATTATCATTGTTGGCATTGCTACATCAACACATCAGACTATTTTTTTGTACTTTTCTGTGTCCTTCTGTATTCTATATTCTTAAATGGTATGTCTGCTCATTGTAAAACATACAGAATCGGGAAAAATAATCTGCTCTAAAACCCCAGCATTTTTTGATTGAATAGCCACTGGTCTGTCTGTTGGCTGAGTGACCAGAAAGGGCCATGAGATGGTCGTGGCACCTGCTGGGACTGAATGGGAGGCCTGGTATGCAGGAGAGTCAGCTGACAGGTGGGCGGTGCCCTTATGGCTCACAGCTGCACCCTGGGAGGTCTCATATATGACATTTGTCGTATACTCTCCTATCCCCCAAGAGAAGAATGAGCTCCAATGAGCTTGCTTACTGAAGTCTCAGGAGGGTTCCCTCTACCCAGTAAGCATCCCAGAATCCACAAGAAGCTGTCTGATGCCTTGACCACTTCCCCATCTTCAACCTTCCACACTCTATCGATCAGCCACACCTGGACCCCTCAGCCTCCCTCCAGTTTCCTGAGGCAGCAGGGCACCCTCCTCACCCAGGTGATGGAGCCATTACAGTCTGTGTCCACCTTCAGAAATAGCACCTCTAGGATCTCATCTGACATATTGCTCAGAATCTTCTTCATGGCCTTCACGAACGCCTTCATGTCCAGGGCTTCAAAAGAGAAGAAAGAACATCATTCACGTCATGGGAAGTCACTGGGCCCTGTTCAGCAGCCACGGTGTTCTTGGGTGTCTCGGTGCTGAGGGAGGGCACCCAGAGAACCGTGTTGGCTGGGTTGTCCCTTGAATCTCCTCTCTCTGTGTGGCGTTCAGTCAGCCCACAGATACTTGCCGCACGCCTTCCATGCCCAGAGCACTGCGGTGGCCCCACAGTGAAGGGATACTGGGGAAGATCGGAGCCCATTTCTGAACAAATAAAACAGGCACTGAGACAAAGAAAACTAATGAAAACTAAAAAAAAAAAAAAAAGGAAGGCAGGAAGGGAGGGAAAGAGGGAAGACGAAAGGGAAGGCTAATAATTTTAACACAGAGACAGAGATTAATTCAAATACACAGAGAGAGAGGTGACTTGTGTCTTTTAAAGGCAGCGAAGGGTTTGGGTGGTTCGGTCAGTTAAGCGTCTGCCTTCAGTCAGGTCACAATCCTGGAGTCTTGGGATCGAGCCTCACGTTAGGTTCCCTGTTCAGGGGGAGTCTGCTTCTCCCTTTCCCTCTGTCCATTTGAGCTCACTCTCTTGCTCTCACTGTCTCTCTCAAATAAATAAATAAAATCTTTTTAAAAATTAAAAAATAAAGGCAATTAAAATGCCAACTTTGGCTGGAAGGAATGTTGGGAGGGGAGAAGAGCAGAGGTTGGGATAAAATACTTTCCCCAAGCTGGGTTCGTGACTATGAGGGAATCTGTCTGCCAATGGGCCAATATCCCCACCTAGATTTTTTTTTTTTTTTTATAATCCCAGTCTATAAAAAGTGCTTCTAAAGCCCCCTCCACATATCTGGAATCGTTGCCACAGTCTAAAGGCTGTGCGTTTTCTGGCTCTGCTCAGACCTCACCTCCCACTGCCATCCCCCTCATTCCCAGCTCCAGCCATAATGTCCCCACGCTGTTTCTCACACCACCAAGCACACTCCCTACTCAAGACCTTTGCACCATCTGGTCCCTTCCGCAGGGAAGCCTTCCCGAGGACTATCTAGGAAGGCCCCTTACCCCCACCAGCCGGCTCCACTGCTGCCCCTGACCTTCCTCGTCACCACTCTAGCCAGTGAGCTCTGCAAGTGCAGGGTGAGCCCCTGCCCTCCATGACTGGGTCCTTGGCACACGGCACACACTTGTTCCCCAAGTGGTGCTATTGGCACTAGGATGTGGGCGTGATGATATCGGGTGCTTCTCCGTGTTTATTCACACTGGCCATTTAATGAGAGGGACCCATGAGGAAACTGCAGGGCACAGAGGTGAGGTCATGCGCCCAAGGTCACAGGGTGGCGCCCAAGGCTGACCCTGGCAATCTGGCCCACCCATGTA
Organism: Lutra lutra; assembly: GCF_902655055.1. Lineage (NCBI taxonomy): Eukaryota > Metazoa > Chordata > Mammalia > Carnivora > Mustelidae > Lutra > Lutra lutra. The sequence goes on along the minus strand of NC_062286.1, from coordinate 118,515,987 downwards.
TGAGAGGAGTGAACAAATCCCTCTCTAGAGCACTACAGGGAACACCTGGCTCTTTGCGCAGGTGTCTAAGAAGCCGTAGAGACTGTTCACCAGCATGCTGTGTCAATACACTCCTTACCAACAGTTTGCCAAAGACTTCTCTGGAAATAAGAGAATAGACACAAAGGTATTTGGGAAAGGAAACATACACTATGGCGTCCAGGCAGGGCCCCTTGCCCCTCAAAAAAGCAGCTCTCACCCGCCTCAAGCCAAATGGTTAATTGATCACGAAAAAACTTGCATGTGAGGTACCTGGGTGGCTCAGTGTGTTAAAGCCTCTGCCTTCAGCTCAGGTCATGATCCCAGGGTCCTGGGATCGAGCCCCGCATCAGGCTCTCTGCTCAGCAGGGAGCCTGCTTCGTCCTCTCTCTCTCTCTGCCTGCCTGCCTACTTGTGATCTCTGTCTGTTAAATAAATACATAAAATCTTTAAAAAAAAAAAAAACTTGCATGTGGAAATATCACTTCCTTAGGGAGGGGGTCACCACCAGGATCAGGCAGGGGGACGCCTTCTGGGGAGCAAGAAGGGTTCTATAACTTGATCTGGGGGGCAGTTACATGAGTGCACGCATGTGATAAGATTCCTTGAGCGGGACCCCAAAACCCGTGCATTTTGTGGGAGGTAAATGATGTCTCAGTGTAAAGATGCATATTATTTTGCTACTGAATTGCTCTCAGGATGAACTCTCTAACCGTCTTTCCCTGCGCCTCTGAGCTCAGCCAGCTGTTCTACCTCTTTTTTTTTTTTTTTTTTTTTTAAGAGAGAGCAAACAGGAGCGGGAGAGGGGCGTGTGCAGAGAGGTTCTTAAGCAGGCTCCACACCCAGCGCAGAACCCAATGTGGGGCCCAATCTCATGAACCTTGACTGTCACCCCCTCCAGCTCAGAAGACTAGAGGGGTGTTATGACAGCCATCTCCTCCCCAGCCTGGGCAGTCCTGGGCCCTTTCCTCAGGGGACAAAGGTCTGCCCTGACGGCCACCCTCCTCTCTTCTGCCTGCACCCTGCTGGTACGTTCCCTCCGGCCCCCAGCACTGGACATCCCTCTGCCCACCACTCCCTGACACCACTCTCCTCAGCCACCAGAGACCTCGGACCACACCCAACGGTGCCCTTCCTTGCCTTCTGGGTCTCCTGCCTTCAAGCAGCGACCCCACTGGTCCCTCTGGTCTTCTCCAGGTTCTGCTGCCTGCCCTACCCTGTCATTCGGCAGGCATGTGCCTCAGCTCTTCTCATCCCTGTCCCTTGCTTTTCTGACACTCTCCTTAGTGGCCTCACCTATTCACCCATCTCTGCGTCTCAGGAGAGAATGTGTCTCCCATATCTCTGACTGTTCCCAAGTGTTCCCCTGGCCCCTTCAACTCAGCATCCTTAAAATCCGGTTTATTATCTTTATTCCACTAGATGCTGGCTTTCCCTGTGTCCAGCATCTCTCCTAATGGTGTCACCTCCACCAGGGTGAAGACCTGAGGGGGCTTTCCAGTGCCCTTCCTCCTGAAACCTCACAAGAATCCTGTGATCCAGGGGCACCTGGGTGGCTCATTCAGTTAAACAGTTAAGCATCTACCTTCAGCTCAGGTCATACCAGGGTCCTGGGATCAAGCCCCATGTCCAGCTCCCTGCTCAGCAGGGAGCCTGCCTCTCCCTCTGCCTCTGCCTGATACTCCCCCTGCTTGTGCATGCTCTCTCTGTATCAAATAAATAAATAAATAAATAAAATCTTAAAAAAAAAAAAAGAACACTTTGGTCCTAGAAGATAGGTACTGTCATTCTCTCCATTCTACAGATGAGGACACAGAGGCCCAGGGAGGTTCGGAGTTTGCCCAAGAACACACAATGGCACCAGGAGGATTTGAAACCAGAAGCTTTCCCTTGTCTCCATTATAATGTCTACTACGCTTGGTGTAGTAGTCACGTGAGAAGCCAATCTCCTTCTGACCAAGACACTTTCTCCAGCAGCTCTAGTCACCTCCCCATCAGACCTGCTGCTGGGGCTCAGGTACTCCCACATCTTCTGTGGTTGCCTCCCTCCCAGCCCTGCCCCAGCACAGCAACACCCCTGCACCTCTCCTCTGCCATTCTCTGCCCTCCCCACCTTCTCCTGGGAAACTCCCACTTCATCTTTCTCTTTCTTTGTAAAGTTAAGACGTAGGATTATGGAATATTTACCTCTATTTTTTTAGATACTTATAAACATTTTTTAAATTAATGCAATATTTAAAATATATAAGAAGAAAATGTTTTCCAGGACACCAGGGTGGCTCAGTCGGTTAAGTGTCTATCTTTGGCTCAGGTCATGATCCCAGGGTCCTGGATCGAGCCCCGCATTGGGCTCTCTGCTCAGTGGGGAGTCTGCTTCTCCCTCTACTCATCTCTCTCTCTGATCTCTCTTATTTTCACTCTCCCTCAAATAAATAAATAAAATCTTAAAAAAAAGAAGAAGAAGAAAATGTTTCCTAGCCTTCCCTCTGCCATTGGTAGGGGGAGGGGGTGGAGGGGTATGTGTGTGCCCCACAGTGCTTGCCTTCCTAGGGCACAGTCACCAAGTATGAGCACTGCATGGTTATGCCCTTGGCTCTCCCAGAAGGTGCCTTCTTTTCATTTACTTTGGATCGGAAGTGCTACACTCAGTATGGGTGCCCACAGGTGTCCATGTCACGGCACCCAGGCCACTACATTTGGGCCTGTTGTTAGTTAGTGCCTGGCCCCTCCTATGTAAGGTGACAAAAGCCACAGGGCTCTGTGACAGCTGACTCAAATCTGAAAGAGGGCTTGGTAGCCCAGGAAGCTCCATACCTACACTGACTCTTATCCTGCCCAGCAGTGCTTGATGAAATGTCAGCTGGCAAAACTGGGGGCACACTCAGCGTGTGCGCCCCCATATCCCCTCAAGAGCTCCTGTGCAGAAGGTCAGTGCTACACTGGCTTGCAGGCTTGGGGCTGCAGGGCTCCCAGATCACTGCTTCTCCCTTGATCTCCACCACAGAAGCCTGCAAGGGCTCCCAGGCAGGCCCTGGAGACAGGGGCCAAGGGCACGTGGATACTTTTAAGACCTCCTAGGAGATACATGGGCACTCCCCACTAAGAACCACAGACCCGGACGCCTCGGTGGCTCAGTTGGTTAAGCGTCTGCCTTTGGCTCAGGTCATGATCCCAGCATCCTAGGATTGAGTCCCGTATCAGGCTCCTTCCTTGGTGGGGAGCCCACTTCTCCCTCTGCCTGCTGCTCCCTCTGACAGTGCTCTCTCTCTCTCTCTCTCTGATAAATCAACCAATCTTTAAATAATAATAATAATAATAATAATAATAATAATAATAATAATAACAACAACATCAACAAAAAGAACCACAGACCAGGGGCACCTGGATGGCATAGCTGGTTGAACTTCCAACTCTTGGTTTCAACTCAGGTAGTGATCTCAGTGTTGGGAGATCAAGCCCCATGTACAACTCCACACTTGGCACAGAGTCTGCTTCGGACTCAATCTCCCTCTCCATCTGCCCCTGCCCCCGCTCTCTCTTACTCTTGTGCAAATAAATAAATAAACAAATAAATCTTTAAAAAAGAGAGAGAGAGAGAGACCCTCAGGGCCCCTGGCTGGCTCAGCCAATGGAGCATGCTTGATTTCAGGGTTGTAGGAGCCCCCACGGTGGGTGTGGAGATCACTTAAAAATTAAATCTTAAAAAAAAAACCAAAACCAACAAAGAACCATGGACCCTTCTTAAAGACCTCCAATCAACAAATTAAGAAACTAAGGCCCTGAAAGGGAACTTGCAGAACAGACAGGAGAACCTGGGCATCTCCCTTTCTCCCTCTGAGACAGGCACTGATGGTCAGGTCAGGGTTTTCAAGAAATGCTATGGAGCCCAGATTTATGATGGATTGATTGATTGATTCATTGATTGATTGATTTTAGACAGAGAGAGCAAGAAAGAGCACAAGCAGGGGGATCAGACAGAGAGGGAGAATCTCAAGCGGATGTCAGGCTGAGCACACAGCCTGATGCAGGGCTTGATCCCATGACCCTGAGATCATGACCTGAGCCAAAATCAGGAGCTTCATGTTTAACCAACTCCACCACCCATGTGCCCCCATGATCCACCTCTTTAAAAGACCTTCTGAGGGGCGACTGGGTGGCTCAGTGGGTTAAAGCCTCTGCCTTTGGCTCAGGTCATGATCCCAGGGTCCTGGGATCGAGCCCTGCATCAGGCTCTCTGCTCAGTGGGGAGCCTGCTTCCCCCTCTCTTTGCCTGCCTCTCTGCCTACTTGTGATCTCTATCTGTCAAATAAATAAATAAAATCTTAAAAAAAAAAAAAAGAAAAAGTTTGATGTACAAAGGCTGTCCTTCACAATGTTCTTTAAACTCAATAAAACCTAAATATCCAGGGGCGCCTGGGTGGCTCAGTGGGTTAAAGCCTCTGCCTTCGGCTCAGGGCATGATCCCAGGGTCCTGGGATCGAGCCCCACATCAGGCTCTCTGCTCAGCATGGAGCCTGCTTCCTCCTCTCTCTGCCTGCCTCTCTGCCTACTTGTGATCTCTGTCTGTCAAATAAATAAATAAAATCTTTAAAAAAAAAAACTAAAACTAAATATCCAGCTATGGGGGAGTGGCATAATCCACCAGTAGAACACTTGCATTCGTGAGTAACGATGGTTTGGAAGACTACACGTGATATGTAAAAGTCCTTAAGGTGTTATACATCAAGAGGAAAAGAAGGGTCTGAAATCACATATGTAATACAATTACAGACTCACGAAAACACACATAGTTGACTGTGGCCCCAGGACGACCGCCTCCCGTGTGCATGCCCTCCCACTATCCCTCCTCGTGAGTGGGACAGAACCCATGACTTGCTTCTAACCGAGAGAATATGGCAGAGGAGACAGGAATATGGAGTCATGTGGACATGACTGCATGCCGACAACATTGTAGCACACATTGTGCTGGAGTGGTGATCTCCCCGGCTACCCTGAGCCTTGAAATCCACCGTGTTGGGGAGTCCCACGTGGCCAGGAACCGTGGGCAGCTGTAGGAGCTGAAAGCAGTCACCTGCCAACAGCCAGGAGGAAACGGAAGGCTTCAGTCCTGCAGGGGCAAGGAACTGAGTCCTGCCAACAACCTTGAGTGGACTTGGAAGTGGACCCTTTCCCTGGCAAGTCCCAGGAGATACCGCAGCCCTGGCCTAGCGAGACCCTGAGCAGAGAAGCCAGCTAAGCCATGCCCAACGCCAGGCCCAAGGAAACCGTGAGACAATGAAGGTGTGGTTTAAGCCACTTAGTGTGCGAGAATATTGTCACACCACATGCAGGACATTGTTTGGAAGAAGATATACCAAAATGCTGACAGAGGTTACATCTGGGGGCTTGGATTAAGATTAGTATTGTTTTTCTGGATATGAAAGAGCCTCCGATAGGCTTACAAGATTTATATAATGACAGAAAAAGTTTTGAAAGTTTAAAGATGAGAAACTGCTTGTCATATCTTAAACCCTGCACACACCCAGGGATGGCTCCCACCCTGTGCGGAAACTGGAAACGCAGCCGCAAGGAGGCTTTACCTCCCGCCGAGTGAACGTCATCCTCAAACATCTTCTTCACCTTGGCCATGTGTAGCGGGGTAAACAGTTGAGACTCATGATGGCTGAGGGTGACGGATGATGCTGGGGAACTAAAAAGCTCCTCGTTCTTGTGGAATCTACCTGGGATGGTGATCTAAGATGAAGAAGACTGTAAGAACCGGGCAGTGAGAGGGTCGATTTCCTGAGCTCAACATTTCTAAACACATCTTACTGAAATAAAGACTCTTTGAGGGGAGGACAGGGTATGTAGGGTTACAATGAGGCAAATGAATAAATCTTAACCACTTTTGGACTTGGAGAGACCAAGGAAGATTAGACCGTCTCTCCTGACTTTGGGGAGTTCACAACTGTTCCCCTTTCACAGATGCCGTGACTGAGGCTCAGCAAGGTTGGCGGACACAGCCAAGGTCTCACCTCCCACAGACCGGGACCCCAGTTTATGAGGAGCTTCCGTTCAGTTTCAATCTTCGGTGCTCAGAATTCAAGACCCCAAGGAATCCAGCTCCATCTTCCCCAGCCAATTTGATTTGGTCCTGAACCTCCCAGACCCCCACCTGGGTCAGGGTCAGATCAGATCGTCACACACACCAAAGCTCCCGCACCCCTAACAGGGGCTTTCCGCTTCCTCCTCCCATTGTCTCCCCATGCCCCCACACAGCCTATCCTGCCTATCCAGCCCTCAACAATGAACACCTCCTCTCTGTAGCCCCTACACACACTTTGCACAATGCTTCGGGTCACCAAAGGCTCAGGTCATCAAAGGCTGCTTCCCTCAAAGGATGCCGGGAATGAACCATGAGATAACTACCGAGTGCTTGTTGCTAACTGAAATGCACTGCCCTGGGTCTTGGGCATTCAAGATTTTGGTTCAAAAAGCCAGAAGACAAGGTGGAAGTTGGATGGCTCACTCTCCCCACCCCAACCCCATCAAACGAGCAGACATGCTCATCCTCCTGTGAACTTCTGTTCATTCCCTCATGGTCTATATACATCTGTTGAGCACCAGGCACTGTGGGCACAAGAGTGAGCACAGTGAAGTCGAGCCTTCCTGGAGCCCAACAGATGAGCTGGCTACTATTCCCACAGCCACATGGGCCCCGGATCAGACATCTCAGCACCATCTTTGGCTCTTCCCTTTTCCTCCTATGTATTCTTACCATACCTCCTGCTCATTCTTCCTGTGATCCTTCTCCTACACCTAACCCCTGCTCCCCTGCATCCCTGGCCCACCCCAAACCCTGGCCTTGTGCAGGGACAAGTACAAGGATGTCCCCGCACTGGGACCAGAGTTTTAGCCTTCCATTCCCCTCCACCTCCCCACATTGGGATCAGTCACCTTTCTGGAAGACAAATCTAATGATAACTTTACCCCAGCTCAGACATTTTCCAGGCTACTTACCACTACTACCACCCCCTGGCCCACTCCTGAGTGTGGCATTCAAAGCCCTTGGCCCTGTAGCCCGGACCTGTCTTTCTAGTTTCAATGCACATGCCACAGTCTGGGCACTGGCTCTCCACCATCTCCAAATACAGCAAGCATTCCACTTTCACCACATGTTCCCTCTATGCAGTGCAGACCATCTGCTCTCGATGCAAACTCCTACCCACTCTTTAAAGCCTGGCTCAATTGACACCTCCTCCCAGGAGCTTTTCTATGACTTTCAGATGACAGTCATCCCTGCCAAATCCATGCTCTCAGACTCTTTGTTCCTATCTGCCATGCATGCCTGATACTGTGCATGTCCATACAAGTGGATAGCGAGGCGTGATGGGAAACACACAGCTGTGGAGTCCCAGAGCTCTGGGCTAGAATTCTGCCTGGCTCCTTACTTCCAAGCTAATTTATCCACTTTGCAGGGTTGTAGTAGTACCTACACGGCCCCCAGACATGCTGGCAGGCTCAGCAGACTAGTTACACAATGAATGATAGATCCTGTCAGTACTCCTGTCTCCTAGTGAGCTCTATGAAGGCAAGGGCATATTTAGTTTATCTTAATTTAATCTTCATTTAACTTATACTAATGATCTCTCTAGTCCCCAGCCCCAAGCATACAACAGACACAAAATACTTAGGCTTGAGGGTAATTTGTACAGCCTATCCCACCACTGCCACAACATGGCTGGACAAAGTCAAGGAGGGTCCCTGTACAGACTGCAAATTGGTAGCCTCAGATTCGTTGCATTGGGCCAATATTGTGCTTTCAAAGGGAAAACCAGCCTGCTGCCATGCACAGGTAACTTACCTACCTGGCCTTGTGAGTATCTGGGTTTGCCACCCTGGCGCAGAGAGGGATAACAGACGGACTTCTGAGCTGATGAGCGACATCGGGGTGGCTCGGGAACATCCCTCCCCTGTACCAACCTCTAATGGTTTTCTTACCTTTTGAGACTCAGGGTTCTCTCTTAAGTCCTCAGAAGACACTGGTCTTGACCTAGAATAGGGAATCATGGTCACTTTACTCTAACTTTCTAAGACTGTATGATGAGGCTGGCCTAGCTAGGTCACAAGAGACTGGAAAAGAAGTCAGAGCAGGGGGTGGAGGGGTGCTGCCCTGTACCCACAGACAACCCCAGCACACATGTAATGAGCATCCCTTTTCCCCTAGGAGCTCCTCCAGCAGGAAGCTTTCCTCAAGCCTATCCCTGTGAGCCTTCTTTCCCCCAATGGGAATGAGTTGTTCTACTGAAGTCCTGGGGCTTCTCAAGTGAATGCCAGAGGCTTCCTAAAGCAGGCCACACTTTCTATAGAATTGGAAGGGGCTTAGGAGGCCATGCAGTTAGGAGAACAACTATATAATTCACACACCAGGAAAATGATGTCCAGTGGCGGGCACATGTCCAAAGGGTCAAACACATGGTCTGGAGGTGGGGTAGGATGGCCCTACTTTCTACTCTCTCCCCCTGCCCTCCAATGTGCCTAGAGGCAGGACTTCTTCAGAAGGAGGACAGAATCCTCCTTACTGCAACATGGGATCGTGTGAGTATGGGAGAGGCCTGGTCCACAGAGTTCTACTCTGAGAATAGAAAGGACATGTTTCTACTGGGTCAGTGGATTCTCCATTAAGATGAAGGACTGCACTTTATTAGGATTATTGGGAGTGTCAGTCTATCTCACCAGAAAGAATCCAAAGAGCTTTTTAGGAGGGTAGGGGAATGGCCAGGAGTCAAGCCCCAGATAGGCTCAGGGGACAGAGCTAATGAGAGCTAATGAGCCAGCCTGGCTTGACAAAGGGCTCCTGCGGGTGCGGGGAGGGGAGGGATCATAGGAGAGAAGAGAGAAGAAACAGAAGCAGAATGTAGAAGCTCCAGTATTTTGCCAGGGAGTCTGAGCAGGATGAAGGGCAATTACGGAAACTCATCAGCATGAGTGGAGGGAAGACTGAAGACCGGCCAACAGCGTCCCGACCCAAACTGTCTTGGCAGCAGCTCAGATGTAAAAACGAAAGGAGAGAAAAGAGCCAAAGGAGAGGGGATTTGAAAGCCAAGAACCAGGGTAACTGAGGGAAATGCCAGGAAAGTTTCCAGGAAAAGGCAGTAAGGAAGGAAAGTGGCTTCATGCATGTGATGCTGGGCTGTCCAATCAGAAATGCAAACAAATACCTGGAAATATGGGCCTGAAACTGATGACTGGGTACCTTTCAGGGAAAGAAAGAGTAAGGGAGACACACAAAAGACAGGAGGAAGGGAGCCTCAGAGTGGACCGAGAGAGAAGAAAAAAGACACAACCACTGAACACAGCCATTAAAGGTCACTGAGGAAAAAAGCTACGGGACCGGAATAATAGGTTCACTTCTGTTAAGAATATCATGTATGGGGGCGCCTGGGTGGTTCAGTCGGTTGAGCGTCTGCCTTTGGCTCAGGTCACGATCCCCAGATCTGGGGTCAAGCCCCGTGTTGGGCTCTCTGTTCAGCAGGGACCCTGCTTCTCTGCCTGCCACTCCCCCTGCTTGTGCTGTCAGGTGAATAGATCAAATCGTTAAAGAAAAAAAGAAAGAATATTATGTATGGATATGTTGGCACATGCGCAGAAACAGAGCCAGGAAAAATACACTCCAAATTTAATGGTGGTTTTCTCTGCCAGGTGATATTATGGAGGATGTCTACAGCCTAAATCATGCTGTTCTTCATTTTTAGGTCAAAAAACATTCATGGCAATCTTTAGGATTTTTTTTTCTTTTTAAATATTTTATTATTTGCAGAGGGGAGAGGGAGAAGCAGTGTCCCCGAAGAGCAGGGGAGCCCGACATGGGGCTCGATCTCAGGACCCCGGGATCATGACCTGAGCCGAAGGCAGATGCTTAACCCACTGAGCCACCCAGGTGCCCCATCTTTAGGACTTCTTCCAGTGCCACAGGTCGGGTGGTGGGTAGCGATCTACATCACTCTTCTTTGAAGGACCACTGGCTGGGAGTGGTTGCTACAGCATAGTTCACAGAGGTAACAACTAAGGCAAGTGGCTGTAGAAGAGGAGCGGCGGGGTGAACCAATGCACCTGCATTCAGAACATGCCCCCAAGCCTGCAAAAGGATGAATGTGGCCTATAGCAAGTGACCAGCAGGGATTTCCATGAGGTCCTAATAAGTAAGAAAAGATCCAAAAAAGAATGCAGAGATGATGCCAATTTTTATACAAGAATGACAAACAGGTATGATTTATACATATAAGAACATGAGTGTACACACACACCTACATACACACATTTATAAACAGGACTACCCTTAACAATTATGGGGCCAAGAACAAGAGAACAAATATAGGTCCACAGAGTGAGTCGTTTTAAGTACTTAGAAATCAAGTTAAGATACTATGAAATAAAACATTCTATTCTCCTACCTTGACAAATACTTTCCACTAATAACCTGGAAAACCAGGTTCAAATTTACAATTCTAGAACTCCTCAGCTAAGTGCCAGAATTTGGCAGTGTGGACAGAACCAGCCTCCAAGTCCTCTGTCCAACCCACCACACTCCACCTATCCTGGTTAAGGGGCTTGTGGATGGGGGCAGGTCAGCAGACACCTCAGCCCACATGCAGGACACACCTCACCTTCACTGCTCCCCGGCCACCTCACACCTAGGGGGCTGTCCTCAAAAATGATGCACTGGACAACAGGCCCACGAAGAATCAGATTCAAAGCACTCTGGGCAGGGACTCCAGTATTTAGAGCTGTGGGGGTCGGGGGAGGGGGCCTCTAAGGGCCATTAGTAGGACGACTGGTGAAATTTGAACATGGACACTTACATAACAATCAAAATAATGTTGTTTCCTATGGTTATAAGAGAGAATGTCCTTGGGGCGCCTGGGTGGCTCAATCCATTAAGTGTCTGCCTTTGGCTCAGATTATAGCCCAGGGTCCTAGGATCAGGGCCCACACTAGGCTCCCTGCTTGGTGGGAAGTCTGCTTCTCCCTCTTCCCTCTGCCCCTCCACTCCACTTGTGCTCTCTCTCTCGAATAAATAAATAGAATCTCTTTAAAAAATCTTTGTCCTTAGGGGCACCTGGGTGGCTCAATGGGTTAAAGCCTCTGCCTTCGGCTCGGGTCATGATCCCAGGGTCCTGGGATCGAGCCCCACGTTGGGCTCTCTGCTCAGAGGGGAGCCTGCTTCCCCCTCTCTCTCTGCCTGCCTCTCTGCCTACTTGTGATCTCCGTCTGTCAAATAAATAATAAAATCTTTAAAAAAAAAAATCTCTGTCCTTAGGAAATACACAAAAGTATTTAAGGCCAAAAGGATACAATGTAACATTCTCAAATATTCAACAAACAAATATAATGATAAAGCAAAATTTTCACAATTAGTCAACCTGGACAAATGGGAGTTCTTTATACCACTCTTAAAACTATTTAAATATTTTTGTTTCAAATTACTAAAATTTTCATGAGTGATGTGTCTCACCAAAACACACCTGTGTATGTTCATGGACCAAAACAAGTGGAAAAGTATTGGTTGAGGGCAAGAGACACCCAAGAGAAAAGGTAAGAGTAAGAATAAGAAGCAGAGAGAATCACCAGTCCTCTACTAGTGAAGGAAAAAAACTGAGAAGTCTAGGGGCGCCTGGGTGGCTCAGATGGTTAAGCATCTGCCTTTGGCTCAGGTCATGATCCCAGCATCCTGGGATCAAGCCCTGCTTTGCGCTCCCTGCTCAGTGGGGAGCCTGCTTCTCCCTCTTCCACTCCCCTTGCTTGTGGTCTCTCATGAATAAATAAAATCTTAGAAAAAAAATTAAATGTCTATCTAGAATTAGAGAACACTTTAAAATCAGGAGAAACCATCCCCACTGGCCTCCATCTACTCCCTCACACTTCCCGGCTCTGGGGGCGCATGGAGTGGGGCACACCACAAACCTAGAAACAGCCAGTAGGGGAGCATATTAGGATGGGAAGAGAATCATTGGTTTGTGGAATTAGTGTGTAAGAATTCATAGTGGCAGATGACTTAAAGCCAAAGGTAGTTACGGCTGTCCTGGAAACAGCTATGAGCTGCCCTCCTATTCAGCCTCTGGTTGCAGGCAAATGCACCTTAGGGCCCGCGTGTCCAATCTTTGGGAGACAACTTTAACCCCAAACCCTCACTCACCCTGAACCAGGTTCTTCCCAGGTAACTTTGCTGGCTTTGTTTGACAGAGGTAAATCGGTTTTTGACTTCCATCTCAACTGAGACATCTCGGCGCTGTCCCTGGGTCCCAAGGAGCTCCTCTATGAAGTCACTGCGGAACTCCGAGGGCTTCCGCCAGACCACAGAGTCAGTTGGCCACGTTTAGAACCGGGAAAATGAGACATTTCCATGTGCAGAACACAAAATGGAACATCAGAACCCATCCCACAAACTGTACCACACAGCCATCTTTCATCCGTTGTGAGACATTCTCTTTATTGATAAAGTTGAACTTACAGCAACGACAGGAGCTACAGCACGCTCAGACAGGACAGCAGGAGTACAACATGGCCCATGGCGGGTATACAGCACAGTGTCCACCTCTCACGGAAACTGTGGAAAAGGCCAGGGGGCCTTAGATAAAGCAGGATTCGCCAAAATCAGAAGGCCAACTGGCCACCACAGTTGCGACATGGAAGGCACAGCAGCTCTCTACACTGTCCTCTTCATGAGCTCCAATTCTTTGAAAAGAAGAAGGCTACAAGAGCATAGTGGACGGGAGTCCTTCAATCTAATCTCAGAGAGGCCTGGACCAGATGCAGCATTGTTCAACCTTGGCCCATGGCACAACACGAGAGGGTGACTTGGTCAAAGGTAAATCTGTTGGGAGGATTTCAACCAGGGATGTGGAGTCCAGGTTTAAAGATACCCAGGTTAAATCATATTTTGTGACCTGGCTGTTAACCAAAATGTTAATTTGCCACCAAACAAGACATTCTCCCCAGATCTATACCACAAAGACAACACCAACATACCAAAAAAAAAAAAAAAAGTCTGCTCCCATTTCGTCAATAATGGAGACATAATTTTGTCACACTGTAGATTAAAAGTAGAGTAGTTCAATGAAATGTCATAAAAGGTACAAGTACTTAAATTAGTTTTATTAAACTAGGTATTAACACTAGAAGGATATGCTGAAAAAAGAAAAGGTTGATGGCTCCACATTTGACTGTTTCCCAGTCTTTCTTTCGTTTTCCAGGCCAATGTTACTATTTCTACATACAGCAGTTTCTGCGCTTCTCAATTTTTTGACATGAGCCTAAAATATACTAAATTGTCATAATAAATACATTTATCCTTCCCTGAGAAGAAACATGAGAAAAAAGGGGAAATATTAAGTTGCATTCCACTCTTTAGGTAAAGAAAGTTCAGAAAACTCCCACCTAAAAAGAATGAAAATATGTCCCTCAATAACTCAGGTTAAAAAACCAAAACACAAAGCAAAACAAAACAAAACCCAAAAAACTAAAAATAGAAGTGGGAAGGAAGATGTTCAGAAGTAAAATCTCCTAAGGGCGCCTGGGTGGCTCAGTCAGTTAAGCATCCACCTTGGTCTCAGGTCATGAACTCTGGGTCCTGGGATCCAGCCCCGAGTCAGGCTCCCTGCCGAGCCTGCTTTTCCCTCTCCCTCAGCCCCTCCCCCTCCACTCATGCTCTCTCCCTCTTTCTCTTTCTCAAATAAATAAAACCTTAAAAAAGAAAAAATTAAGTAAGTAACATCTCCTAGATCAGCCTCTGCACCTCTGCACAAAAGTAATTCTGGAAAAAAGCTCAAAGTCCTACCTGAGACTAGTTCGGGCATCCCCTACCAAGCCCAAGGAGATTCTGGTCCCTAACAGCAAGAGATGCCAGGGCTGCTACCAGGAGCCAGGGCTGCAGTGACAGATCAAGAAACGGCTCCAGGATGGCATCTCCACTCCTCTCAGCAGCGAGGTCAACAGTGTCCTCTCCAGCTAAGCTATACCACTGTGGGTTTTAAAACATCAAAACTTGTATCCTAATTATATGTGTCAATTATTCCTCAATAAAATTTAAGAAAAACCAACTTGTATCCTCAGCTTAATGTAATTTTGTCAACAATTTTCAGATGCAACTTGACTGCCAAGAAAAGAGGCATTTCCTTTTCAAACATGAATAAAGAAGAGGTAAGTCAGTGACTGTTGGAACTGGAGAAGACCCTGAAGATTAGTATCAAGATCAAGATCACACCTTTAGGGGCGCCTGGGTGGCTCAGTGGGTTAAGCCTCTGCCTTCGGCTCAGGTCATGGTCTCAGGGTCCTGGGATCGAGCCCCGCGTCAGGCTCTCTGCTCAGCAGGGTGTCTGCTTCCCTTCCTCTCTCTCTCTCTGCCTGCCTCTCTGCCTACTTGTGATTTCTGTCTGTCAAATAACTAAATAAAATCTTAAAAAAATAATAATAATAAAATAAAAAAAAAAAAAAGATCACACCTTTAGTTGAGGTCAACTACTCCACCCACCCTCATGACACTTAAAACAATGTTCTTCCTGGGCACATGCGTGGCTCAATCAGTTAAGCAGACTGTTGGTTTCAGCTCAGGTCATGATCTCATGGGTCGTGGGATGGAGCCCCCACGTTGAGCCCCACACTCAGTAGGGAGTCTGCCTGGGATTCTCTCCCTCTGCTCCCCCCACCCCACACTCTCTAAATCTTTAATGCAGGTTCAAATGCCAAAGATTTCAAAATACCATGATTCAAGAAAAAAGACAGCTTCTCAGTGTGGTTCAGTAAGTACTTACCCACCTCCTCCCCCCAAAAGAAAAACTCTTCTTAAAGACTGGGGGGAAAATATTAAATCACAGAATTAGAAATTCTTAGGAAATGTTTTTAATTATTTTTATTTCATTCAACATTGAATTATTTCTTCTCTCAGCCTTTAAATAATTAATAGGGAGGGTGGTGCACACAGAGGCAAGCTGGGATAGCCTACAGCTACCTGTAAAAAACACAAATAATTTATTCCATTCAATCATGCAGGATTTAAATTTTAAACTAAAAACAGCAATCGTATGTAATTATACGTTTAACTCTGGCATCATTTTATTAAAAAACATATACCAAGAGAAAAAAAAAGGTGGTACTGGGTTAGAAATCTCTAGAATGCTAAAATCTGGATGACCATGAGGTATGACAGTCCTTAAAATCACTGGAACTACTTCAAAATATATCAACAGGGCCCCCCCATTATGAGAACTATTAATACAAACGTAATAAAACTACTGGTGAGCAAGCAAGGGAGGAAAGGAACCTGCAGGGCACTCGAGCCTGACTAGGATAACCCATGACAGATCCCAGCACAGCTCGTGTAGTCTTGTACTGCACAGCCATTCGGGGATGGGCGTAGGGCAGGCCCTTTTCCCCATGGATTCACTCTCTGCAGTCTCTGACACCCGTAGCCCACTGAGCAGGAAGCAGATGTTCCTCCTCCTGACCTAAGCGTACAAGATCAACAGTAGCCTAACTACGTCATTGTGCCTGTGTCATTCATCTGACTTCGCATCTACATGCAAGGGTTGCATCATCTCAAATCATCACAAGAAGTGGGGAGGATGGGAGGCTAACATCCTCTGAGGCCACATTCACTGAACAGTACACTGTTCCACTTGGCTCTATTGTTGCTCATCTCTTACTGTGCTTAATTTGTAAATAATTTTATCATAAATATGTCTGTATAGGAAAAAAACGTAGTGTATGAAGGGATCAGTACTAGGTGCAGTTGCAGGCACCCACTGGGGGTCCTGGAAATGTGTCTCCTGCAGATAAGGGGGGACTGCTGTATTAGCAAAGCTCTCCCTACAGCCTGCGGCCAAACACATGTTGAACCATCTGTGACTTCTGTCAAAGTTGCTTCTTTTAGAGTCAAACTTTTTTCTGTTTTGTTTTTTAATGGAGGCTCCATACCCAGCATGGAGCTTGATGCAGAGTTTGAACTCAGAACTCTGAGATCAAGACCTGAACTAAGGGGCACCTGGGTGGCCCAGTCAGTTAGGTGACCAATTCTTGGTCTCGGTTCAGGTCATGATCTCAGGATTGGGAGATGCAGCCTCCATGTTGGGCTCCATATCAGGCTCTACACTGGGTATGGAGCCTGCTTGGGATTCTTTCTCTCCCTCTCATTAAAAAAAAAAAAAAAAAAAAAAAAAAAAAAGACCTGAGCTGAAATCAGGAGTCAGATGCTTAACCAACTGAACTACCCAGGCAACCCTAGAGTCAAAACATTAATTAAAACACAGAAGTTGGGCGCCTGGGTGGCTCAGTCATTAGGTGCCTGCCTTCTACTCATGTCATGATCTCAGGGTCCTGGGATCAAGCCCCACATTGGGGCTTCCTGCTCTGCGGGGAGCCTGCTTCTCCCTCTCCAATGCCCCCTGCTTGTGTTCCCTCTCTGTCAAATATATAAAATCGTAAAAAACACACACACACACACAGAAGTTGTACTTTACAATTTCACTGTGAGAATTTTCTCAAATTTTCAAAGTGTATGTAGCTGATGCTGAGAAACATTGTGCAAAAACAACAACAACATTGTGCTTTTCTCTGAACCAAAGCTGTCCCTCTCCTGATGAAAACTGGGCCCTGGGGCATCATTTGCCAGAACTAGGCACTCTGCCATTCTTTTCTGCTCCAGTATCCTATCAGCTTTTCACAAACCTAAGTAATTCTCTCTGGTCCAGAAAAGATCTTGGGGGAAACCACCCTTGAGCCACTGAGCCCCACTGAGCCAATGAAAAGATGTGCTCTGGAGACCCAGGATACAGGCCTGGAGGAGGACCACGGTCTCAATCGCTGGTCCCTGGCCTCCCAACCACAGCACTGACTCCCTCATTCGTTTTGGTAAAGGTCAGAGGACTCTAGCCACACACTCCTTTTATATATTCAGTCTGCCCACTTGTATAGTTTAACCCTGGACTTATTTAATAGTCTACACTGCAATTTTTTGAGTCACACATTAAGGCTGAATCTTAGAAACTCATCTCTGCTCCCACTGGAAAACTAGGAAGAACCCATAAAGCCAGCTCTGTTAAGACTTACCCAGATGGGCTGAATCACACCTACCAACTTCCCAAATCTCATTCTACAACCAGAACTGAAAGTTGAAGACCTCAGTAAAAAGAATGAATTTCTCTTCCTCATGCCTACACCCAGCTTCTCCCCACCAACAATGCCTGCAGACTGGGGAAAACACTCCAAATAAACCAGGAAAAGGGAGACTTTTTTTTTTAACTTTTAAGGTAAGATGTGATGGAACTGCCAACTACTGACAGATCACTCTGCAATTCTAAATCTCTCTCTCAATACCATCTACAAAGTTCTAGGCTTTGGTGGCTGACCTGCACTGTGTGAACTCAAAAGTAGGACATCGTCCTAAATTTTTACATCAGCACTGACCACAGGCTCAGGTTCCATGTGGTTCAGGACGATTATTTCTACTGCCACACTCTCTGTTGACACCAGCCAGATGTGGGTCACCCGCACTAACCTCATTACGTTCATCAGACTTAAAGCCGAGGTTGTGTTTGTGGACTGTGGTGAACTGTGGTAAACATCACAAAAGGAGTTCCTTATGCCAAACCTTGTAAAATATTCCTTAAAGAAAAATTTCTCTGGAGTCACTTCGGTTATAGCAAAACTGCTTCCTGTCTAACACCACATTATATCCTACAGAGTACACCTTGAAATAAATACAAGTTTTTAAATCAATGAATCTGAATTACTGAATCACAACTGAACATTTCAAGGAAAATGGTGAAACGTGTGGTTAGACTTCAATTTCCCTCAGGAAAAAACAGGATGAAAATCATAGTCTGAAAGCCTAAAGGAGCTGGACTCCTCTATACCACCACCTACCTGAAAAGGAAACAATAAAGGAACGTGTTACTTATTTCACAAAGTACCTGAAGCCTATCTGAAGCAGTGCCCTCCTGGATTTTCAGGATACAAAAACTCTGTCCTGAACTTTTCAAAGATCTAGAACTTCTAAAGAACGTCAGCTGATCTGAAGCACCCATACGGGGCCATCTAACGTTGTGGCTGCTTTTTCTAGCAGCTCATTCTGATCCCAACTAGCAGCACCCAGTGAGCAAGGCACTTTAGCCAACATCATCATCCCCATTTAGCGGTCAGACAAGAGAGATCAATTAGCTCAGAAATCACAAAGTTAGGAGGGACCTGCAAGGACTCAAATCTGATGTTCCCCTGTCAGATTCACACTTGAACTTGCAGGCCAAAGTACAAATCTGAGGGCTACATCAAGCCCAGGTTGCCTGAGGGACACAGTAAAATGCAGATTTTTAATCTTCTGACTCAGAATTTCTGGAGATGAGACTTTAGAAATTTGTCAGAGTCAAGTTCCCCAGGTGATTCTGAGGCCCATTAGTTTGAGGACTACCGGCCTGAGTGAATCTTAAATCCCAGTCCAGCCAGAGGACCCATGTGTTTACCTCTCCTCAAGCAACACAGAACTCGCCAACCAAACCAAACAGCTTATCCAAGTTAACTGCACCAAAGACCTAACCTGAACTATTCCTACCAAGATTTTATAGGTATCAGCCTAAAGAACAAGGTCGTCAGACTTAGGTCAGAGGTACACACAGATCAGCTTCACTCCTTCCAAAGTAACTTCTCAGTTGGCATCACCCCATAGTATCTTCACCAACTTCACGCACACCTGGAGGCATCTTCTTGTAGACTGCCAACACATGGGGTGTCAAATTCCTTTTGAAAGTACACGACATTTCAAGGAAGGTATCGTGCCATTAATTTCTAGAGGAAGTAATACGGATTTAACCCTAGGCAAAATCATCAAGTTGGGTTTACAGAGCATCCATAACTGTGGCAAGAACCCTAAAAATCATAGAGAAACTACTTCCTACCCATTATCTTTATTTCATACTGAAAATGGCAGCAAGTCTCCTTTTGAACTCATTTCTTATGGCATAGAGTTTTAAAAGGGAGGGGAAAATGACAATTTCAGGTTATTTCATAGATTCAGACTGTGTTCACTGCCTTTGAAACATACTTTCTGGGGGGAAGAAAGTATCTCCCCATGGCATCCAGCAAGCACTGTCCTGCTGTAGTTCTCAGGAGGAATCCACCTGAAAAGGCTTCAAGGCTTTGGGGCCAAGCCCTGGACTTCTCAAAGACCTCTCACAGTAGCATGAAAATGTCTAACTGCAGGAGGCTGAGAAATGTAATGTGAAGAACGGAGAAAAAAGGAACAGGCTTAGAAATAAGTACATTTGAAAAAACAGTGAAAGATTGAAAAGATCACTCTGAATTTAAGAAAGAAGAATCGGTATCTTACCATTTGAACCTAAAAGAATATACTCAGGGCAAGACAAATTTCAGAAGACATGACACTCTTGAAATACAGAATTTTATTTAGAAACTGTTTAAAGTAGAAAAAAACCCTGTCAAGAAAGACCAGGTGGAAAATGGGTTCCCAATAAAATGGAATTTTAGGGCAACAAAAGTCTAAAAGGCCACAAAAGAGAAATAGCACCACTGTTATTTGAACAATGGCTAGTTACTTGCATTTTTTTGGCATTGTTAATCACTGAATCTGGGTTTTCCTCTGAATTCCACACAGAGCATGCACTACACAACAGTTTTATCATAAAATATCTGCTTTCTACACACATTTTAGGACAAGCTACCACCAGGAACAAATCAATACAAATACATCAGGGGCTGAATAATCTCAGTAGTGGGTGACACACATTTTGCAGAATTCTGCCAAACAAAGGAACTGAACAGGCCAGGGGCAAAGCAAATGAGGAAGAGTTAAGGAATGAAATATTTTAAATATTAATAATTAATTCAGACACGGTACTGTATCTTCTGCAAAAGAAAATTAACATTTAGTAACACACTAACGAATTTTATCTCCAAAGAGATTAGTGCACTGGCAAAGTATTCCGATAACAGGGGAGGGCGGTGGACAGCAGGTACCGAGAACACCCAGCCTTGCAGATCCCAAGGTAGCGATGGCCTTCATTGGTCACTCCCTTTGCCAGAGGTCCAGAAAGAACTTGCAGCGTGACCACCTGCCTGCTGAACTTACACTCTAAGCAGCAAACTTTAAGGAGCCAAAGAGGAGTCCCCAGTGGGCGAGGGGAGCAGAGAAGAGAAACATGTTCAATGTAAACTTAAAAGACAGTAAAATGGGACACGACCCGCATTCAAATCCCAGAGATGTGGGCAAGTCCCCAAAAGTAGTTGTTAGATTTAAAAACTGGACACACTTCATTTCCCAAAAAACACAATACATAGAAATTTCAGGGATAACTGGAAAAATCGTCAGAGAAATGTTCAATGAAATTCAAGCTCTTCAACTCAAACATCTCAGGGCTGAAACACACCCTCTATTCATCCAGGCAACAATGCCTCTTGCTTCTTAGAGCAGGGATACTATTGGTAAAGGACACCGAATGGCTTTACAGAACAACTTTTTAAACTCTCCTTTTGGGCCAAGGTCTAGGCCTTTGAGGATTCAAGCAACCCTGCAAGGCCTATGAACAGCAGATTCCAAAGGTCCAGAGGTCTGGCCCTTCCTTCCCAGACACAATGTCAAACACGAAAATCTCCTGTCATGTTACGTTTTCTATTTTGAAATATGGAAGCATATTTTAAATACTCTTAAGGCATTTATTTATTAAAACGTTCTCTGCCAAGATTTCACATTAGCTTAAAATTCAAATCAGTCTTTACATTTCTCTGAGGTCTCCACCTCAGTGTATCACATAAAAACACCTTCTCCAGCAATCAGTGTTACCAGCGTCCACTCGGTGAGCCCCATGGTCAGCCTCTTTGTTTCCCAGGTGACCCAACTAGATGTTAATACTGCTCTGCTACAGGGTAAAAGCTCCTAACTCAAACTCATTGGAAAAGGGGTGAAACTTCTGCAAAGTGCACTTTAAGAAGAGGTACTGTTTGCTCATGAAAAGAAACCAGTGAGTCCTCTAAGAATAATAAAAGGGGGTATTTTACAGTTAAGCACATGATTTGGAGTGAAGAATTCGGATGTTGCTCTGCTGGTCCAGGCTGTTAGTACTCTTCTTGCTCCTCCTGTGGGCCCCCTTCATCAGGTATCACAAAGCCTTCCTAAAATGGGAAAATGAGAGGGAAAAGCTATTACTCAGTACCAAATGAAGGATCAGTTTCTACCGTAGGGCCACTTTCCTCATATTTACAGCCTCTCAAAGTCAACGGCTCTTCCTATCTCTACCGCACATTTGACACTTACTAGCACAAGGCCACGTGACCACCACTTAGTGGAAACACATCCCACAAAAGGCAAAAACTAAGCATAAACTTATCCTGAAAAGTGGATTTCTTAATTATGTCGATTATGGTGATGATGTCACACATCAAGTTGTACTTAAATGGGTACAGTTCGTTATGTCAATCCTACCTCAGTAAGGTTGTTTTAAAAGAGAAAATATACCCTCAAAAACCCCTGACGTCATCACGAAAGTTCAGTACCACGCGATCTCCTTGCAATAAGCGGTCCACAGAGCCAGCTTTTCTTTACACCCTCCTCTGACGGCACTTAAGGACCGTGCATGCCACTGTGGGTCTTGTGGGTTTACCCCAAACACTCATAATCCCACAGGAGCTGCCAAGACTGATCCAACATCAACAGTACAGGCTACAGCCGATTTGCGGCTTCCACCTCTCACTCACTCTAGGGCATTCCGGCATGTGATAACAGCTACAGCACCAGAAAAATCAGACTTCCCCTTTGACCACCATCTTTTTTTTTTTTTTCCAACTAAATCTCTACAGCTGAATTTACTTAAGATAGAATGCCACTAAAATAAAACTCAGACTGGACCAAGGACCCTTATATCTTCATCATCTTTGTCTCACTGAAGCTGGCAAAGAGCAAGCCCAGAATAAGGATTTACTGAACAAAGTATCATCTTTTCAGTCATCTGTCTTCATCCCCCGAAATTCACTTGGCATATTTAGAGAATAGTGTTAACGACAATATCAATATTTCCTTATATTTGTATACTGTCATGCTACTATAAAACACTTATACACTGTAGCTTGATCCTATAGACCTTACTAGGTGTGCGAATTTATAAATAAGCAAAGCCATTAAACAAGATACATAGCAAGATACCAAATCCTAACTAAATGTAGGGAAAAATCAGTCTTCCCTGATCAGCTAGCATGTCATGATTAATATCAGCAGATTCAGCTGTGTAATAATACACATGGATCCCAAGACCATAAAGTACTGAGAGGAAATGGGAACCAGGCACACTCCAGGGCAGGAGGAACAAAGACACAATCCGACAACTACGGGCAGGGGACATCAAAAAGGGGCCGTAAGCGTGGTTCCCATGTCATGCCAGGGGGGCCTGATAAAATGGAGCTGAGAGGTCTAAGTTGCAGGGGGTGGAGTGGGGATGGTGGGGTTAAGAGCATTTTGTGGCACTCATCACCGATCAGCGGCCATAAACCATAGAATCTGGGCAAGCCAGCCATCTCCTTGTCCTATTCCTGCCTCAAAGGCTCACAGACCTCAAGGCAGAGGCTGAGGCTGAGCAGAGATGACCTCTGAATGACTCTGAGAGGTCAAAGTCTTTTGATGAATTGCTATCCTGGAACAGGGCAAGCACCAGCACTGAGTTTGCTGAAAACAACCAGATAAAATTAACTTTGTCTCAGATGGAAAAATGGCAAAAAAATATCCTGGTGTCAACACGTACATCTGTGGCATAGAGAATGTCCACGATCCTCTGCAATACAGGGTTGTTCTCCCCCTCGTTCTCCTGGCAAATCAATTCAATGTTCCTTAGCTTTCCAAAGTAGAAATCTCTTTCTTTCTCCAAGTCTTCGACAGTAAGTTTCAATACGTTGACCTGCATAAGACATTGGAAAGGGTGAGATACTCAGCATTTACATACCAATAACATATCAGACAAATCGCTAAGCCAAACGAAGACGTGGTCTTCCATCACACTAACATGGATCAAAACCCACTTCTGTTTAGTATCAATTTTCTTCAGTTTCAGATAAATAACGTAGGCTTGTTCATGGCCACCCTGACTATAACACCTCCCAGGAAGAGGCAGGCTACACCAGTAATCATGAGGAACTTCTCAAGGATTAAGAAAAGTTCAAGGAGAAAAACTCTGGATTTCTGAGACAAATACAGAGGCAGAACCCACAACCCAGCCCAGCAAAGTGGCTGACAAGCATAAACCGAGTCCTTATCAAGGCACTGGTCAGTGAAATCGAGGTCTTTCTGCATGTAGAGGTCAATGGAAAGAGAGGGTCTGGTCCAGAGAAGCAGGAAAGAAATGGCAAGGCAGGAGAGGAAGACTGACTACAGATGACTACTGTTAGCCAAAGACAGCTAGAAGAGAGAGCGACCTGGGCATGGAGAACTCAGTGGTTCTCACAAGGCCGCCTTAGGTTGGGGATGGGGGGAGCACTCCATGACTCAAAAGAAGAGAAGAAGGTCCTGGCCCTCTCTCCCAAGAGAATTTCAAAAGGGAGAGAAGACACAGAGGCAGGGAGCAGACCCAGCATATTCCACCAAGCATCTCGCCAGCTCACCACACATGCTAAAGGATTCTCCTGCTGAGGGGTTTAATTCCCACAAAAGGCCAGTGAACAATTAAATCTCAGTGCCTAGGCCAGGACTCTATTTAGCCAACAGTGACAAATGTCATAAGAACTCTCATGGCCCTTTATATTTTAAGCACAGCGCACATCTTCATTACAGTATATTCAACTCTATGACATGTGAATTCAACTTAACTCTCACTGAAATACAAATTATACGGCATACCATGCAGCATAAAATCCTGGGGTTTTATGTACTGTCTTCAAGCATAAAGTATCTCACTGACAATTATATGTATTAGTTATATGTTAAAATGGTAATACTTTGGATATATTGGGTAATGGGTTATTAGAAGAAATTTCATGGGTTTTTTTTCCCTTTTTTTAAACGTGGCTACTAGAAAATTTTAAATTATGTATGTGCCTCACATTTCTGGTTTGCCTTCTATTTCTCTTAAACAGTACTGCTCAAGTACAGGTTGGGGCCACAGGGAAGGCTGAGCTAGGAAATCAAAGGTGCAGATACTGAGCGCAATTCAGGCAGCAGGGAATTTTGAGAGCCAGAAGGGCACCACAGACATCATCATCTAGTCCAACCTTCTAAACCAGCTGCAAAAACTAAAGCAAACAGCTGCTTTAGCTCCTCCATGGCCTCACAAGGAAGCCAGAGATAGCCAAAGGGATCAAGTCCTGTCCGAGGGTGGAAGAAAACTCCTCTTCATAAGCTGCAGTCAAGAAGCATCCAGAGATGAGAACAGGTGTCCAGAACCACCAGGACCATTCTGTCAATTACTTAATTTCAATGTTCATCATCAAAGGCCTGAACAGACCAAACCAGAATCAAGGTTCTAAACAGACTTTCAGGGGCGCCTGGGTGGCTCAGTCATTAAGCGTCTGCCTTTAGCTCGGGTCATGATCCCGGGGTCCCGGGATCCCGGGATCAAGCCCTCCATCAGGCTCCCTGCTCTGCGGGAAGTCTGCTTCTCCCCTCCCACTCCCCCTGCTTGTGTTCCCTCTCTCGCTCTCTTTGTCAAATGAATGGATAAAATCTTTAAAAAAGAAAAAAAAAAACTGAGAATTTCAATGAAATAAATACAATATAAATAAATAAACAACCATGTATAGAAATAAACTATCAGCCACAAAGTGGAGTATGAGACAGGATAGAAGATAGAAGGGCAAGACTGGAGCACCCGGGTGGCTCAGTCAGTTTAAGAGTCAGACTCTTGATTTCAGCTCAGGTCATGGTCTCAGGGTGAGATCGAGCCCTGCATCAGGCTCTGCGAGAAAACCACTTCAGATCCTCTTTCTCCCTCTGCCCCTCCCCCAGCTCACCCTAAAAAAAATAAATCTTTTAAAAAGGGGGAGGAGGGGGAGAGCTGATCAACCCCAGCAGTAGGAAGCTGCCTTAAATCTTGAGTTCTAAGAACCAAGAGCCAGGGAAGAGGCCTACTAATCACATTAGTGACTTAGGAGTAAAGGGAAGTCAAAAGGTATGCTACACTTTGGAGTCCATCACTCATGGTTCACTAGTGCCTCCCTCACAAACCCACTCCAACTTCCTTGGCCTACACATTATCAAGGGCACCAGAACTCAGCCTTCTGGGCCCCACTGAGGGGCCAAAGCAGGCTTCCTCCATATCATTCAATAAGATATATCCACAAGAGGGGCGCCTGGGTGGCTCAGTGGGTTAAAGCCTCTGCCTTCAGCTCAGGTCATGATCTCAGGGTCCTGGGATCGAGCCCCGCATCAGGCTCTTTGCTCAGCAGGGAGCCTGCTTCCCTCCTCTCTGCCTGCCTCTCTGCCTACTTGTGATCTGTCTGTCAAATAAATAAAAGTCTTAAAAAAAAAAAAGATATATCCACAAGAAACAGTGAGTATACACTGAAAGTCACTGGCTTTCGCTCCCCATTCCTCTAAATGCTTACCTAGGAGATTGTTAAAACTCTGTGGCTCGTAATCAATGCCACTCTTAAACCTTCTCTTGTAGTAAAGTAATAGCTATAACCTAGGAAACCTAGGGAGAATGCTTTGGACCTGCACTGGCCAGCAGAGTAGCTAGGAGCCTCAAGTGGCTATCTGGGTACTTGAAATGTGGCCAATGCAATTGAGACAGGCAGCAAATATTAAATACACAAAAATACACACTGGATTTCAAAAACCTAGTACGGTCTTCAAGCATAAAGTATCTCACTGACGATTACTTGTATTAGTTACATGTTAAAATGGTAATACTTTGGATACACTGGGTAATGGGTTATTAGAAGAAATTTCGTGTTTTTCTTTTCCCTTTTTTTAACGTGGCTACTAGAAAATTTCAAATTATGTATGTGCCTCACATTTCTGGTTTGCATTCTATTTCTCTTGGAACAGTACTGCTCTGGACTCAAATCAAATCAAAGTAAACTCCAGGATGCCTTAAGAATGCAGAATTGCTGGGGCACCTGGGTGGCTCAGTGGGTTGGGCCGCTGCCTTCAGCTCAGGTCATGGTCCCAGGTCCTAGGTTCGAGCCCCACATCGGGCTTTCCGCTCAGCGGGGAGCCTGCTTCCTCCTCTCTCTCTGCCTGCCTCTCTGCCTACTTGTGATTTCTCTCTGTCAAATAAATAAATTAAATCTTTAAAAAAAAAAAAAAAAAGAATGCAGAATTGCTACATGAGGTAATCCATGTAGAATACACCGCTGTCCTCTTGCCCTAAGAAGCTGGTCTGGCTCTATTTCCCATATCATTTACATCTCCCAGACCTCCACGCCTTTGTCAAAGGCCACAAATTCAAATACTTCTAGAGGCCAGATAGACCAGGTAAAAGAGCCAAGGAAGTCAGTAACAGGGTGTTACAGATAAGGACTCTGGCAACCTGGAGAAAACCTAAAAAAAAAAAAAAAGAAAAAAGAAAAAACTTCATATTAACAAAAAACAAAAAAACAAAAAAGGAAAGCCTGCGCAAGCCTCAGTACTCTGGAGACAGGGCTTGGGCAGCTAACTCCACCCTCCGAGCAGGTCATTTAACCTCCCTATCTGTGAGACCTCACAGGACTTATGCAGAAGTGAAGTACTCACTAGAGCAAGGACAAACCACTCTAAAAATGTCCGTTATTTTTGTTTTTATTATTAACATTTGTTTTTTTGTTTTTTTGTTTTTTTTTTTTAAGATTTTATTTATTTGACAGAGAGAGATCACAAGCAGATGGAGAGGCAGGCAGAGAAAGAGAGAGAGGGAAGCAGGCTCCCTGCTGAGCAGAGAGCCCGATGCGGGCCTCGATCCCAGGACCCTGAGATCATGACCTGAGCCGAAGGCAGCGGCTTAACCCACTGAGCCACCCAGGCGCCCTATTATTAACATTTGTGAAGACAATCTGATTCCTGTGAACTTTTTAAAAAAGACACTCCAAAATCTATTTTGCTCTATCAAGACCATGGACAAGAACCATAATAATCACAACTGTTTTTTATCCACAGCCATTTTCCTCTTTTATCCCAGATGCCATTCCAGGGACCTGACATAACATCAGCTCAACTACTATGAGCAAAGTATTAGCCCCACTTCACACAACACAGTAAGTTCAGAGAGGCTAACTGACTTGCCTCAAGTAGAAGCAACAGAGCCAGAAAAATCCCCAAATCTATACAACCCAAAACCTGTGCCCCATCACACAGGACATTAGCTGTGCCAAGAGCAGCAGTCCCACAGAATCCGCTGCATCTTCTCCTAGAGAGTACAAGAAGCCTGGGCTGGCCACCCAGCCTTGGCATTAGCAACACTGTTCTTCCCTGTGCTTCCTGTGTACATCCTTGCCTAGAAACCAACAGTTACAGGGCAGTCTCCTTACTCTCCAGGATTTCTGTACTTCACAGTGACAGTCCCCAGAGGGTACTCAAGGCAGCCACACTAATGGGGATGGTAGCCCAGATAAGGTACCTTGACATCGGCACCTAGAAGCACAGGGCACACACAAATCAAAAGACTGAAAAAAAAACAAAAAACAAAAAAAACCCAGGGGCGCCTGGGTGGCTCAGTGGGTTAAGCCTCTGCCTTCAGCTCAGGTCATGGTCTCAGAGTCCTGGGATGGAACCCCACCCCACATCGGGCTCTCTGCTCAGCAGGGAGCCAGCTCCCCGCCCCCCCGCCGCCTGCCCCTCCTCCCCCCGCTTATGGTCTCTGTCTGTCAAATAAATAAATCTTTAAAACAAACAAAGAAACAAACAAATATCATCTCTGGGCAGGCTCTTAGGTCCTGATCTCCTAGGAGCTGGCTAGGGTCACGAGAGGTTCCAGGTTCAAGTGAGGCCACTGCCCCCAGGTTTTAGGACTTGGCTTTCAGGAAAGTGAAAGGATTCAATTCCAAACACACAGGAATCATAGAGCATCCTTGATTTTAAAACTGGAATTAATGAAGAAAATCATCCAAAAGCAAACAAACAAAACTATAAGGGTTGGTGAAAAAAATGTCTAAGTCTAAATTTTGTTCAGATCCAGTGACCTCTGCTAAGTACCTTCAGGATATTTAACTAATCCTGAAGCATACATTCCAAATCACAGAACAAATAAGAACAAAAGAGCTTTCCACACCAGTTCCACTCTAACTTAGATCTCTAGTGACCCAGGATTTCAGCACAGACACCGCAGAATCTTTTTTATTTACTATTTAGAAAGAAACTCTCCTTTATCTTCTGTCGGAGCCAAAATTCAAGAGACACTCTGTGAATCCCACAGAACGCTGAGCGGTGTTCCGGAGATCGTCGACACGGTTCTACTGTACAGGCGGGTCTCCAAAGACACCAGCTTCTGTCACACTAACACATCTTAGACACGCCCGATCCCACTCTTCCACCCACACCCCCACACTCCCAGTCCCCACACAGCACCCAAAGTGCTCACAACTCACGCCTGCTGAAGGACTGCTTCAGCAGGCAGACAAAGCAGGCCTTCCTCCGAGAACAGAGACAGGCCTCCCCTGGTCAGGGCTGCCCAGCACCCTTTCTCCTGAAGCGACTCCTGTCTCGGAGAGAGGCAGTGCCTACCTGCTGCATCAGTTCGGCTGCTTCGTCATCCCCGTTGCCCACACCAGGGTTCTTTCGCACCACACCCGGGCCAGCCTTAGGGGTTGCAGTAGTTCTGTGTGTTGCAATGGGCCTCTGTGGAGCTGAGAGAGCAGCAGAGCTTTTTTTAAGAGGAGAAACTTCAAGATAAAAAACCCACCAGACAAGAAGAGGCTGTGACCAACGGCCCTCCACAGCTGTGCGGTGCAGGGACCCAATGTAGAGAGCCCAGCATGCAAGACAGCACTCCCGAGTTTGCCCAGAGCGGTTTCTATGGCAGCAGAGTTAAGTACCAATTTTAGCCACCATCTTTTGTGCTGGGAAGCAGTCCCTCTGTGAGGTCTTTTTTCTGCTGGGGTAAAGAGCACTATCATCTGAAAGCGACACAGTCCTTCTGGTGCACACCAACGATCTACCTTAACCTAGCTCCAACCAAATCCACACAGAGGGTAACTTCGTGGAGCAAAGACAAACTTCATGCCAGGAGGGGCTCACAGTCCCAGCTGCCACCGGGTGCCTGACGTCTCCCCTCCGGAAAGTTAGATGCCCCAATCTGAGAACCTCAAACTCCTTGGCTTGGGAAGAGAAGGGTGGCAGACTGCTCTTACCACTTGTTACCTCAAAACCCGCATCTTGCTCACCTTGTAAAAGGAGGTTAGGAGGGTTAGGAGAGGAAAGCAGCGCCCTGACTAGGACTTACAGACTTCTCTGTGAATAGAGCCAAAAGCTGACAAAGTAAGGAAAGAGTAGAGTGGTTAAAACAATCAAGAATAATCAAGAACAGGCTACCTTGAGGTAAATTTATGGTTCATGATTTTAATCATCTCTTTATCTGTAAAGCTGTACATGATGCCAGGCTTAGAAATATCTGATCTTCCTGACACCCCAAAGTGTTCAATAACTTTAAGGCTTTCACCCGCCGGTAGAGGCACTTCCTCTGGGTGATCTCTAGTATATCTTTATCCCCAAGATTAAATGCTTACTGCAAATCTCCACTTGCCTGTTCCCAGCATCTATGCAGATCCCCATTCTAGCAAGCTAAGCACTAAGTATTTGGAGAAATCAGAACCCTCACACTCTACTGATGGGAATATAAAACAGTGCAGCCACTTTGGAAAAGACTCAGGTAGTTCTGTAAAAGGTTAAACAGAGGAACCATATGACCCAAGAATTGTGCTCCACAAGTAGATATCTTCGGATTTATACCCAGGAGAAATGAAAACATAGGCCCACACAGAAGCTTGTATAGGAATGTCCAAAGCAGCACTATTCCTAACAGTTCAAGGCGGGGAACAACCCAAATGATCATCAGCTAATGAATAAATAAAATGTGGGGGCCCCTGGGCGGCTCAGCCAGTTAAGCATCTGACTCTTGATTTCAGCTCAGGTCATGATCTCAGTGTTCTCCTGTTCTCTTGTGAGAACAAGCCCCGCATCAGGCTCCGCACTGGGCATGGAGTCTGCTGAAGATTCTTTCTCTCTCCCTCTGCTTCCCAAAAAAAATTAAAATAAAAAAATAAAATGTGGTATAGTCATACAATGCAGTATCGTTCAGTCACTAAAAATAATGAAGTACTGACAGGTGCTACGACATGGATGAACCTTGAAAACATAATGCTAAATTTTTTTTTTTTTTTAAGATTTTATTTATTTATTTGACAGAGAGATCACAAGCAGGCAGAGAGGCAGGCAGAGAGAGAGAAGGAAGCAGGCTCCCTGCTGAGCAGAGAGCCCGATGCAGGGCTCGATCCCAGGACTCTGAGATCATGACCTGAGCCGAAGGCAGCGGCTTAACCCACTGAGCCACCCAGGCGCCCCAACATAAGGCTAAATTAAAGAAGCCAGACACAAAGACCAATATTGTATGACCCCATTTGTGTGAAACATTCAGAACAGGTAAATCCACAAAGTGGATTAGTGGTTGCCTGGGGTTGAGGGGGCGGGGGAAGAGCTAGGGGAAAATGGGAAGTGACTGCTATGGGACACAAACAAGGTTTCTTTTAGGGAGTAACAAAAACGTACTAAAATTGGTTGTGGTGATAGTTGAACATATATGCGAATACACTAAAAAGAATTCAACTGTACATTTTAAATGAGTGAACTGTGTGGCAAGTGGATTATATCTCAATAAAGCTATGAAAATTACAAAGTACGCAATGCCCCTCTCTACCTAGCAGACAGTTCAGCCTCTCTCTCATTAACTAATATTCTTTCCTCTTCTGGAAAAGGAGAAGTTAGCATGTGAAGAACATCTGCCCTGTCCCTAGGTATACAAATGTTCCACGAATACACGACTGCAAAGAGGTTTTGGGAAACCTACCAAGCCAAAACCTTTTAGAGAAGGTCTCTAAAAACTGCCTCCCAGATTCTGCTGGCATCATAGCAAGCCAAAGTCACTTAGCAGCTCAAATTCTAGAGAGGCCAGGGAAGCCACAATAAGCACAGGAAGCTGGTCTGCAGACAGAATGATGATGCAGAGAGCCAAGCACAGCTCCTAAGAGACCTAGAAATCTCCGTCAGTTCCTGGGTGTTGCGGTTTGGTTGTAACTTCCCATCTCAGGGCCCTGGAAAAGGCCTTGTGTTCAAACTAAAGCTCCTTTTTGTGAGCTAACCTGAGGAATTTCTAAGCCATGCAACTAAAGAGTCCTGGCAACATTACATAAAGTAATTCATTAAAACCTCAAGGACAACCCTCTGGGGCAAATATCAAAATTCCCATTTTACAGAGGAAGAAACTGTGGGCAAGAGATAAAGTGGCTTACCCAGGGCTAGAGAGACCTAGGAACAAACAGAGGTCTGCCTGATGCCACACGACTGGGATTATGCTCCTTAATCTCCCTAAGTTTATGGGGCTCAAAACCCTCTGGCTGAAGGCTGAATGAACGGGGGACTAACGAGTACTTGGAATACTCTTGTGCGGAAATGGCGTTTTCATTTTGTAGTTTTACCTGCGCTGCCAGAGCCGAGAGGCTTCTTCGGTTTGTTCAGAGCTGAAGCAACAAGGGAGGGAGCCACGGCAGTTTCTTGACCTTGTCTGGCAGCTACAGGGTCATAGTCTTTTCCATCATAGTTAGCATCAAAAAACTTCTTGAACCACTGAACAAATTCAAAATTGTCCTGAAACTTTCCTTTTACTAATTTGTCCACAGGAATTATCTGCAGAAAAATACCAAGACTATTTAGCCCAAAGCAAGAGGTTTTCGGCAAGCATCAAACGTGCCCATGCATCAAATCAGTATAAAGCTCTACCAAAAGGAGAAAAAAAAATGTTTAGAGGCAAGAACTTGGTGCTAATAAGCCCCTGAAAGTTTATACAGCAAGTTTCAAACAGTTTGCCTTCCACAAAGTACTTAGACCTGCCAACGCCCCCCATCAAAAGGAATCAGAAATGCAAAAGGACACATATTATACATTAATCACATATACACATTCCAAGCACATCATAAGACATTCATTCCATTGAAAAGTAAATCTCCCAGGCAACTTGCATGGCCACAGTGCCCATCACCAAGTAGGAAACCCAGAGCACAAACTAACCACAGGTACCTATAGTGAACTGTGTTAAAGAAAATTCTGTCTTGTCAATCATATCTCAAAAAAGCTGGAAAAAAATTTCATCAAGAAAAAAAAAGGGCGGGGGTACTTCTGTCTTAAAAACAGGTGAAGGTGGGGCACCAAGGTGGCTCAGGTCGTTAAGGGTTTGCCTTTGGCTTGGGTCACGATCCCAGGGTCCTGGGATCGAGTCCCGCATCAGGTTCCCTGCTCCACAGGATGCCTGCTTCTCCTCTCCCACTCCCCCTGCTTGTATTCCCTCTCTTGCTGTCTCTGTCAAATAAATAAATAAAATCTTAAAAAAAAAAAAATAGGTGAAGGTAATAATCTGTCCCAGATCAGATTTCTATAAAATTACGGTATGGTTTTCTATTTTTTTTTTTTTTTTACGATTTTATTTGACAGAGAGAAAGGCAGCAAGTGCGCATAAGCACAAGCAGCGGGAACAGCAGAGGGAGCGAGAGGGTCAGGCTCCCCGCTGAGCAGGAAGTCCAATGTGGGGGCTTGATCCCAGGTCCTTGGGATCATGACCTGAGCCAAATGCAGACACTTAACTGACTGAGCCACCCAGGTACCCTGGCATGTTTTTCAAGTAATTCCAAACCTATTAAAATATGATCCTGTAAACATTTTTATTGTACAAGATACCTGTTATCAGGTATTACTTCAAATTATTGGACTGTCAGCCAGAGTTTAACTATCTTTTAACTCATCAAGGATTCCAGTTGCAATGGTACTTTTATAAAAATGAATGTATGTGGGTGCCTGGGTGGTTCAGTCAAGGTGGGATCAAGGCCCACATTGGGCTCCCTGCTCGGCGGGAAGCCTGCTTCTCCCTCTCCCACTCCCCCTGCTTGTATTCCCTCTCTCGCTGTCTCTGTCAAATAAATAAATAAAATCTTAAAAAATAATAATAATAAGTGAAGGTAATAATCTGTCCCAGATCAGATTTCTATAAAATAGTATGTTTTTCTATTTTTTTTTTTTTACGATTTTATTTGACAGAGAGAAAGGCAGCAAGTGCGCATAAGCACAAGCAGCGGGAACAGCAGAGGGAGCGAGAGGGGAAATAAAATCTTAAAAAAAAAATGAATGTATGTAATATTTTGAACTATATCCACCTCTCTGAGCAAATAAATAGAATTTTAAGAAATTACTCTGTATGATACTGAAACATTTTAAACGAAATGTTATCTGGAACTCATTCTCAATAATCTGTGAGTACAGCAGGTGGGGTAAAGGGATATCTGAAACAAAGTGGCCATCATTTGATAACTGCTGACATACATGAGAGATCATCACACTATTCACTCTACTTTTGTATGCTTTAGAAATTTTCCTTGTTCATGGGGTGCCTAGATGGCTCAGTTGTTAAGCGGTTGCCTTTGGCTCAGGTCATGATCCCAGGGTCCTGGGATCAAGGCCCACATTGGGCTCCCTGCACAGCAGGAAACCTGCTTCTCCCTCTCCCACTCTCTCTGCTTGTGTTCCCTCTCTTGCTGTCTCTCTCCCTCTCTCTCTCTCAGATAAATACATAAAAGCCTTGAGAAAAAAAAAAAAATTTCCTTGTTCAAAAAAATAAAGTAGCAATTCTATAAAAAGAAAAATTACTGCACATAAGCTACACCAAACTATGCCTGGTACCTAAATGATATTCATTCAATACAAATACATATTTCATATATTATAGAAAGACTGATTTTGAAGTAAATATAGACCAGATACACCAGCAAGGTAATTAAGGTGTGACTACAAACTTTATTAAAAAACATTTCCTCGGCACCTGGGTGGCTCAGTGGGTTAAAGCCTCTGCCTTCGGCTCAGGTCATGATCCCGGGGTCCTGGGATCAAGCCCTGCATCGGGCTCTCTGCTCGGCAGGGAGCCTGCTTCCCTTCCTCTCTCTCCGCCTGCCTCTCTGCCTACTTGTGATCTCTGTCAAATAAATAAATAAAATCTTTTAATTTTAAAAAAAAATTTCCTCAAAAAATGGCTTAAAAGAATAAACTATTCTGGGGCACCTGGGTGACTCAGTCAGTTAAGTATCAAACTCTTGATTTCAGCTCAGGCCATGATCTCGGGGTCATGAGATTGAGTCCCATCAGGCTCTATGGTTGGTATGGAGTCTGAGATTCTGTCTCTCCCCCTCTGCTCCTTCCCCCTTTCACACTCTAATAAATAAAATCTTAAAAAAAAAAAAAAAGAAAGAAAGAAAGAAAAATGGGGGGGGGGGGGAGGCTGCTTAATTTTGTGTAATACATTATCTACTAAAACAGAGATAATATTTCTCCTAATGAAGCCTGGTGGACTATGTTTCTGATACTTTCAAATATCCTGAAGGGCAAAAGGGAAGTTGTCAGTACACACAAAGGATCTTCCTTGTACCCTACTATAAAAAGCAATAATTCTAGATTCTTCTCTTAGAACTACTTATTCTATCACATGGTATGCTTTATAAAAGTAAATCCAGAGATAAAAAGGATTAAATCTCAGACTAATAAAGATTAAACAGTATTATTTTTTTTAAAAATCGTGAATACAGATTTATAGGCGGATTCCTCCAGACACCAGTAACTTCAAAATAAAGGAAGAGGACAACAAGGGAACCGGGGGAAGAAGGGTACAAAGAAATGCTGCTCCCAATAATCCTATTTTAGCTGGAGAAAAGATAATTATATAAACTGAGGGGGCCAGGTAGAAAATGTCCAAAGTTACAGGCCAACATCTATATACTTAGTAACAGTTTCTAATTAAGAAACAACCAAATGAAAGTAAAATTTACTTACTTTGTCAACACCCATTCTCTTAAAACCTGCTTGTAGTATTTTGAAGTTCTGGATGTATT